>NW_004524655.1:9453051-9485966 GCF_000260255.1 Octodon degus | reverse complement strand
GCGGTTCAATCCCCCAGCACCACATGCCAGCCAGCCCCGCCCCCTGGTGGGCTGAGCTGGCCACACACACACAAACACACACACATATAAATAAATAAATAAATAAAATTAAAAAATATATATAACTGCATATGTAGCTCAGTGGTAGAGCATGTGAGTAGAGTTACAAGGCACCAGGTTCAAGGCCGAGCACCACCAAAAATAAGAAATTGATAGACTGTGGCATGATACTCGGTGGGTCAGACAAAGAGTGTCAATACTGGTTGAATCACAATTCTGTGTAAAGCAAAACTGCAGAAACACACTATATTGTCTTTATATTAAGTTTGAAAACATGTAAATTCATACTTTATGTCATGCAAGAATACACAATTTATATAGAAGCTTGAAGACAGTCATGTGGTTAAGGTACAAAATTTGGATTGGTCCCCTTTGGTTCTGCCTGAAATTCCTCTTAGATGCCCCAAACCCACCTACCAGCCAGTCCCAGAGCCGCCACTGTGCACATAAATTTGACAACCATTCAATAAGATCATTCTTTAGCCAGGAAATGCGAGGTTTTGCCTTAGCAAACCTGCACTGGCACTCGGGTTTGAGTGCTGAAAGGGACAGCTGTATTTCCAGCTCCCTGCTATGCACCCTGCGCAGCCCCAGGTGCCTACAGCTAATCCCTTCAACACTCACAGGGGTGTGGCTTTGCTCCTCTTCCGGAGGAAGGCGGACAGAGGCTCTGGAGGGTCAAGCTCCGACCCCCACCTCACCCCCACAACTCCTTGCTCTTCGTCAGATTGCCGAGTCCGGGCTGGCTGACCCTATGGGGTGGGGGACCTGCTGGCCTCGCCCTAAACCGAGGGATTGCTGCCGAGAGGAAGGGGTGTCAAAAGAACGTGCTCTGGAATTTCCCCATTGCTGCGGAGACATTCTACGGCCGCGAGGGGGCGACAGAGCCCGGGCTCTCCAGTCTTCTGCCCCGCGGCGCCTGCCCGCTGCGGAAGGCCGGGACTAACACAGGGCAGAGGGGCACACGCCTGTGATTGCAGCATCGAGAGGCGAGAGGATCGCAAATTCGCAGTTTAGCGAGACCCGGCTTCAAAGCAAAGAATAAATAGGGATGGGGCTGTAGCTCAGGGTGAGCACAGGCTCCAGTACAGTAGGTGGAAAGAGGCCTTCTCCGTGCGCCTCTAGGTAGAGTGGCACTTAAAGGAAGCTGTGACCTATGTCCCTGCTCTCTGCCCCATGCCACCTACCCCAGGGCAGTTTCACTTCCTCTATCCCCATACCCAGCAGTGAGGTGCCAGGTGGCTCAGGGCCTTGGGCGGAAACTGAGAAACCTGGCATCACCCCACCCTGCCTCTGCCTCCATGCTGGACCAGGGGCCTGAGGCCCTTTGCAACTTAGAGTCAGGGCTTGGGTTGGACCCCAGAAGCCTGGGCTCTACTCCAGGAGATCAATCTAGCAGGGCTGGTCCTTCAGTTCAAATGAAGTGAGTGATGTGGACCCCCGCGCTGGGCAGCTACTCCTCTCCCTTGGGCTGAGAAGTCCCAAGCTCGCCAGCTCTCTGAGCCTCAGTTTCCTCCTCTATCGCTGGACACTGGTGAGGAAGAAGTGTTAGGGTGGGTGTGGCCTGATGGGTGTTCAAGGAGTGCAGCTTCCCACACTCAAGGAGCGGGACTGGCAGCAGAGTGGAGTTGGGGCTCGTCAGGCCCCTGTGTGCCCGTAATGAGCATCCCAAGGGCAGACACAGGACCCTGGACAGACATGGAGTGTGAACCCCACTCTTGCCCCAGACAGACCCTAAGCTGGGGGGCCTGCAGCCCAGGGTGGGGAAGGGGGTGTGCAGGACAAGACTTGGGGCAGCTCCTGCAGTCTCTACTCAAATCATGCTTTGTTGTCCCCAGAGCTGGCATTTATTCACTCAGGTTCTGGGTCTCATTTTCAATTTAATGACTTAAAAAAGAAAGAAAACAAATCCAAGCCTACAGCCAGCTGAGGCAGCGCCTCCTGGCCACCCTTTGATATTTGAGGATTGAACAACTGGGCTGATTGCAGAGGGGAGATTTGAAGTCATCTTTAATTAGAAGGAAAGAATGTCCAGGGGAGGGCTGTTCTAAAAATACAGCTGAGCCCACATCTGGAGGAAGGGGGGAGGGTGGGAGATGGGGCAGCGGTTAGGCCAGTCTGAAAGGCTGACGCCTGCCTTTCTAGGGGGGAGTCCGCACTCTTTCAGAGGGGCCCCAAGGGAATGACGGGTTGGACAGACACCAAAGCGGCCCCTTCGGTGTCTGGACCACCTGCCCTGTGCACGTTTGGGATGTGGAAGTGAAACAGGCAGCCCGTCCTGTCCTGGCCCCACTGCCTGGCCTCAGTTTCTTCTGTATGCGGAGGGCACATGGGTGTCTCACTGGTTCCCCGTGGGTCTCTACCAACTCCACCTCACCTGGGCACAACAGGCTGTTAAACCACAGGCTTCTGGTTAGGGAAGGGGTTTTTCCTCTGCATTTTATGTTTGGAGGTGGTTTGTCACCTTGTATAAATTTGTCATTTGTTTGCATCTTCCTTCTAAATAAATATTCACTTTGGTACCTAATCTTGCATTTATAATTCACATTCATTTTCTTTCTTTCTTTTTTTAAAGAGATTGGATCTTGTGATATGTGCCTGGTTGGCTCTGACCTACTGATCAGTCTTCTTGCCTCTGTCCCCTAAGTAGCTGGACTGCAGGCATGCCATGGCACTTAGAGCCCCGCCCCCCCAGTACTCCCTGAAGGGGAAAGACTAGGAGAATGTTTTGAGGAAAATACAAAGAACAGGATAATGTCTCAATGGGAAGATGGGAAGAGAGGAATACTTGGGCTCTCGTCCCAGCTATGAGTAGGAGCTCCCTTGTATGGGGAGAGCAGCCCCTGGGGTGGCTGTGAACAGAGCCTGAGGCTCGGCCGGGATAAGTGAATACCCTCTGGGGGAGGTGGGAGAGCCCCAGGTCTCTTTCTGCTTGCCAATGGCTCAGAGTCACTTCCTGGACAGGGGCTCCTATAGGGGTAGCCCTTGACCCTCAGGTCCCTGCCACAAGCCAGCACTGCTAGATGCTCAGGGCATCCACTGGGCACATGAGAGACACCTGCAGGACAGTGTGACAGAAGCTTCACAGAAGCACATTCGGGCCATGCCGCTGGACCCTTGGCTGTGCAGGTCCAAAGCATGGAGCCCCGGGGTGCAGACACCCAGCATGGTCTCCTACTGCCTGGGAGTCTCCGCTGTCCCTCCCGCCCGTCTCCAGGTCTGTGTCTGGGAACTCGCATCCCCTAGAGTGACCCTGCCAAGCAGATAATCTGCTTCTCCCAAAACAGCCTGTAGCACTGGGGCCAAAAATAGCAGAGGCAGGGGAAGGACACCCCCACCCCACCCCCAGACAGTCCTGGCGGCAGGCAGGAGATGGCTCTGACATTCCAGCAGTAGCCACAGCAGGAAGTGGGAATTACTGGCAACTGCTAAGGACAGTGGCGGTGGCACAGGGCTCGGGCTCAGGTCAGCCAGAGCTGGGAGCTGGGCAGGCACCATCTCCTGGGGCACAGAGGGTCAGGGACAGTGAAAGGAGGCACAGGCAGGGAGCCACAGCCAGCCAAGCCTCAGCTGGGGGTGGGGGTGGGGCGCAGGTCTGAGACATTTGCAGGGAGCCTCAAGGTTGCAAAGAGGTTTCTCCTCCAAGCTGCATGGACATGGGTGGGCGACGGCCCTTATGTCCCTGTCCCAGCAGTAGGGTAGGGAGTAGCTAGCCTCCTCCCCACTGGCATCAACCCTCATGGTGGCAAAGCCAGAATTAGCACTTTGCTGTCTTGCTACCTCTAGCTGTGTGTCCTCAAACACAGTAGCTAACCTCTCTGAGCCCGTTATCTGTAGTGCAACCCACTCCATCCGAGGGTGTTGATGCGCAAGGTTTTGTTAAAACCGTGGTGTGGTCTGGCGGAGGGGCTCTGCAGCTGTTGTCTCCGCACGGCACAGCATCCATCCAGCCTCAGCCCTCCTCCCTGCCCTGCATGGCCTCTCCTCCTTCCGTTCCACCATTGTTCCTCAGGACACTCTCCAAGAACGGCCCACTGGCGTGGACTTGCTGCTGGGGGGGGGGTTCTGTGTCTTCTTAGAGCTCCTGAGGGACAAAGGTAGCCACTATGGACATTCTTGACCACAGGCTTGAGGGAGCCCTTGGCAGGAGACAGCGAGGGACAGGGCTGGGAGAGACAGGGACTCCACAGGGCGTTTCCTAAAGGGATGCTACCCATGAGCATATGCTCTTGAGGGCAGAGGCTGGTGGCCTGCGCATGGGGCCAGCGGGGGCTGCCCCAGGAAGGGGCTCCTGACCAGAAATCTCTGAGCCTCCCAGCCTGTCCACTCACACAAGAGTACACGGAGGCCCAGGGGAAGCAGGGAGGGGAGTTTCGTGCTGCCCTGGTGCTGCAGCGGGGCTCTGGCTCCATGTGACAGAGGGAAATGACACTCCTGACCTGAAAGATACCTAGGTCGAGCTCGTGTTCTCTAAAACCGAAGAAAGAATTTTAGGAACAACGGAGGTTAAGAACAGAATATACTTATTGGGGGAAAGAAAGCTTCTGTCTAAGAGAGGGACAGATGGAGACCCAAGTGGGTTGTCCTGGGGAAGCTGCCTTCTCTAGGGATTTTTATAGAGCAAAATGACCAGGTGAGGTGGGTCTAAGGTGGGGAACATGGGAATTTGCTAGTAGGTGGGCATGAGGTGAGATAAAACTCTGGTCAACCAGTAGGATTACAAGCACGATTGCTCAGGTAAAACTAAATTTTTCCCAGGACCAGATGGAAAAGCGAGGGGGTTAGGTTAGTCACTCTTCCTGGCTTCCTCAAGGTGACTGTCAGTCCCAGATGCTTATCTGTAGGGAGGTAAGCATTTGTTTGATCTTCTGTCTTGAGGTCTGGCCCACAGCAGGAGTGTGTGTCTCTCTCACAGTCAGGAGGTATCTGGCCTTCCACCTGGCCCCTTCTGACTACCTATTATATTTCTGACTCACCTGCCTATAACACGTCCCCTGCTTAATGCATTTCCATGGCTATCAAGATGCAGCCTGACCTTCCGCCACAGCAACCATTGAAAAAGAATAGCCGTGGCCCTCTGTTATCCCATGGCCGTGGGCCTCAACAAGGGCCACAAGGTGACTAAGAATGTGAGCAAACCGAGGCACAGCCGCCGCCGCGGACGTCTCACCAAACACACCAAGTTCGTGGGGGACATGATCCGGGAGGTGTGCGGCTTCGCCCACTACGAGCGGCGCACCATGGAGCTGCTCAAGGTCTCCAAGGACAAGCGCGCCCTCAAGTTCATCAAGAAACGGGTGGGGACGCACATCCGCGCCAAGAGGAAGCGTGAGGAGCTGAGCAACGTGCTGGCCGCCATGAGGAAGGCAGCTGCCAAGAAGGACTGAGCCCCTCTGGAACAAAGCTTTGCAGGAAAAAAAAAAAAATGCAGCCTGAGCTCTCCACTGTGCAGACCCCAGGGCTACAGCTGTCATGGTGTCCCCAACTGCAGGTGTGACAGGTCTTCAGAGCCTAGGCCAAGCTGGGAGGAGTGGGCTATGTGGCTGAGGAGGGACACGGCCCTGAAGCTGGCCTGCCCATACCAACTGGTGGGCTCTCAAACTGGGCCCTCACCTGTGTCTGCTCTGCATGGTGGCTCATGGGAACCTGGGCACCACCTGGCCCTCCCACTGGCAAAGGTGTGTGGCTTTGACCCCTGCAACTCTTTCTTCCCCTATCAAGTGCCTGACTTCCCTCCCCAGTCCCTGCGAGCTCAGAAGGCACACACCCTGCCACGGGGCATGGATCCCTACCTGCTGCACACACTGCTCTCCTCCTCTGTCTGGATGACTGTTTCCACCCTTGTACCTTTCTTCCTCCAAAAAGCAGCTGTCTGTTTGTGACTTAGCTTCTACACTAACCCCCCCCCCCACCATGGCTCCCTATGGACTGGGACAGAGACCATGGTGGACAGAGCTCTACTTGGCCTCCTTGCTGCTTCACAGGGCAGCAACAACTCCTCCTCCCCAGGTGACCTCGGGGCTTTGCACGGCTCCCACCACCTGAGGCTGGCTAGAATGACTCCTCCCTTGCCTGCCTCTGCCTTCTCCTTCCCCATTGTTCTTGGAGGCCAGCTCATTCTTGGACCATCTGGATTCTGCTAGGATCAGAAGGGCCAGGGCCAGGGCTAGGTAGTTCCCTCTGCAGCCCAGGCCTGACACAGTCCACCTGCATGATTTGTTCTTGCACTCTGGCCAAGAGCAGCTGCTGTGGTGTGGGTTCCGGATTTGGTGCTAAAAATACCCCTGGCCCAGACAGGAAGGGCCAGCAGGGACACAGCTGCTCCTGGGAGGGGTGGCTGAAGCTGCAGTGGAGGCCCACCTACCGTGGTTGGTGGGGTCCACCTGCAGGATGCTCACAGGAAAGGGTCCCAAATGCAGAGACAAGTGCTCAGAGCCAGCAGAGGGGCAGTGTGTCATCAAGAGCTCCAAGAGGGACATAACCATTCATCTTGCCTCTGACTCTTGTGGTTTGTGCCACTGCCATGGATAGCTATGGGAATCAAATACACTTAAAAATTAAGCAGTCAGGGCCCTACAGGAAGATAGGTGAGCTCTAGCTCTTCAGGTGCATAAGGAGGGCTTCCTGGAGTAGGGGGCATTTCTATCACCTGCCTTCCTTTCTTTTGAAAGCACATCTGGGTTGCTAGGGAAGAAAATGAATAAATGAACAACAAGGCTTGGAGGAGAAAAGTTGGGGCCTGAGTAAGAGGTGGTGAGGAGCACTATGGAGGAGTAAAGGACAGGAGTGTCCCTGTGGCTGGGACTGAGGGGTGATTCAAGGTTTCTGGATGGCCACCACAGGCTGCTGAGGATCCATGCTTGTGTGTGAGGCAGTGAGGAGGGGGGCAGCTGGGTGGCCATGCAGCTCCTGCCATGGACACTGGCAGAGCCTGGACAGAAGATCCAGGGCTCATCTGGGGCCATCAGACCTGGGAATCTCAGGTTCTCTGCTTTGCAACTGGGACAGACACAGAGCTAAAGGTGGCATGAGGAGCAGAGCTCATGGCCATCTTGCTGTGGGACCCCAGGACCTTCTCCTGTGTAGTTCTTAGCACAGGCGTCCAGCTGCCACCAGGTGGTACACTACCAACAGTGCCCACATCTCGGTGCCCCTGGAACTTAAGGTGCCCAGAGTTTCTCTCCATAAATAACTTTCTACAAGGCCCCAAGGGCCCGGGACAGTGCAGATGGTACCTAAGGCATGGCCCATCCTAGGCCTGAGACAGTCTCTCAGCCGGCCTCATTTCTCCCATCTGAGCATATGCAGGGTGCTGAAAGGAAGCATATGCTGCTGCCCCCTGGGGCTGGGCTTTCTCCCATACAGGCTGGGCTGGCTGTTCCCACCCGCCTTGGCTCCCCGCCTCCCAGGAATGTGCTTCTGGGGGCTCCCTGTCCAGGCGCCTGTCTTATCAGCCCCCAAACACTGGGAGACAGACGTCTCTCCTGTTAGCCCTGACCTGACCCTGAGGGGAGGGCAGCCAGGGCCAGCTAAATGCCTGGATGCAGGATACTCCCCTTCCCCAGGCCGGTGTGAAACCTGACCTCCCTCTGCGGGGCCCCTTCACCAGCGGTGGCGCCTGCCCTGGCGGCAGTCAGAGGCCTTGGCTCCCCTTGTGCTGCCTGGGTGGGATCTGCTCTCCCTGGCCTGGAGGCTCCCTCAGTCTGCCCCAGCCCCAACTCTCAGCACTTCTGTCCAACCTCTGCTGCTCTGGGGAGGAACACATCAGATGCATGTTGCCTTCCTTTGGTGCTCCCTGCTGAGCAAAATCCCCTCCATCCACCCGCATCAGGCCCTGGTATGTGTGGGGGACTCCACTCTGCACACCTGGGGCACCCTCCTGTTCTTGGCATCCACCTGAGGCAATCTTCTCGCCTAGTTCTCCCTCCAGTGCCTTTCTGGGCTGGCTCCTGGCCTCACCTGCTTTTGGCCTCCTGGCTGGGCTTGCCTTCTCTCCCTGACCAAGGAAGGTTGCTGCCCAGGCCTAGCTTCTTTTACCCATCCACTGGCATGCCTTTGGCAGCAGGCTCAAGCTAAAAGTGCCATTGACCTAGTGGTACCTGACGCCCCAGGTGGACTGTGGGCCCTGTCCTTTCCCCAGTGCCACGCTGGGAGTTTCTGTGAAGATGTCACAGGTTCTTCAAATTCAATGAGACCAGAACAGGGCTCTAACCCGCCTCCCTCCTCCCAAGTGTTCTCCAACTCTGAAATGGCCACCACCTTTTACCACTTGGCTCAGGCTCCTCTCACAGCCATATTCACCTATGGCAAATCTACCATTCAGCTCTCATTAGACCCCGCCCCCGCCCCAGGGAACAGCCCAAGGCATCTTCGTCCCTTTAAGTTGTCCGCTTGCTCATAGATTCCTCTGGCAGTCTACTGCCCTCAGAGCAGACACACAGATCATCATTTTAAAAAGCTGCAGTATCAAGTATGTAACATAAAATTTGTCCGTACCATTTTTAGGTGTACAGCTCAGTAGTGTTGAGTACCTTCACATTCTTATGCAACCGTCACCACCATCCAGCTCCAGGACTTTCTTTTTCCCAAATTGAAAGAATGCACCCATGAAAGGATAGCTTCCCATTTCCATTCTCATATAAGAGGGAATCTTCCACTATCTGTCTTTGGGGGACTGGCTTATTTCACTTAGCATATTGTCTTCATGGTTCATGTGCATTGGAACACGTGTAAGAGTCCCTCCTGGGTTTTTTGGTTTTTTTTTTTTCTTCCCCCAATCCTGTTAAGGCTGAACTTCTCTTTCTTTCTTTCTTTCTTTCTTTTCCAGTACCGGGGATTGAACTCAGGACCCTACGCTTGCCAGGCAAGAGCTTATCCTACTGCGCTATCTCCCCGGCCCCAAGGCTGAACATTTCATTGTATGGATAACCACATTCTGTTCATTCACCTGCCAGTAGGTCCCTGCCCTTCTCCCCTTCCGTCCAACATGCCAGTGTTCAATAAAAGGTTTCTCTCTTCGAATGAATGGAGTTCTCTCCTCCACCACTGGGCCCTTTGCAGGCTGCCCATTTACTCCAAGCTATCTCACAACCTCAAACCCCATCTGGGGCTCTCAGACCCCATGTTGGGCCTTGGCCCAGTGGGGAGGGGGAGTACTCCTGATAGGGACTGGCACATGAGAGCGTCCGGGGCTTCTGGGCACTGTCCCTAGCTCCTCCCTTGCTATGGGACCGGGGCGGGTTCTCAGAGGGGAGAAAGCCGCGCCCAAGTATCAGCGCGCTGGCAAGTGGACTGCGACCAGGCTCCCCGGGGCCCCGCCCCCTGTGCCCCCTCCCGGACCCTTGCGGTCCTGCAGTTTTCCGGTGTCTCCGCACCCGGCTCAGGTCTTTTCTCCACTACTGCGGTAGTCCTAACCCAGTCCCCTGGATGGCCTCGTGGGTTCTCGCTATTTGTTCCCTTCTAGAAAGAGCAGCTCCTCATTGGCCGCGGTTTCTCCCGCGCCGCCACCGCAGGCACAACAACCGCCACGTGCTCACTAACGGGGCTTGCCAATTGGCCAGCCGTCGCAGCCCGCTCGGCGCTTCCCTGCCCGCCCCCGACTTCCTCCTTTCTCTTCTCATTGGCTTACTGAGCCCAGGGACCCACACCGTAGCCGGGCGCTTCCCCGCCTCAGACGCCTATTGGCCAAAGAAGGGATGGGGGGGGCTTGCAGACCCGGCTCGGAGGTGGGCTTAGTGCTGTCGGTCAGGTCAAGCGTGCAGGTGTAGGTTCAATGGCGTGGCGGGGGCTGGCGGCCGAGTTCCTGCAGGTGCCGCCGGTGACGCGGGCCTATACTGCAGCTTGTATCCTCACCACAACTGCCGTGGTGAGCGGGCCGGGTCGGGGCTACAGCCCCTGATGGGGTACGAGGCATGAGGGAGGGTTACAGTGTGCGTGCTGCGGCCCGCCGCTAACGCGGCTTTGGTTCCACAGCAGCTGGAAATACTCAGCCCCTTCCAGCTCTACTTCAACCCACACCTCGTGTTCAGGAGGCTCCAGGTGAGGCCGCCCGCCCCTCACCCTTTGTATTGCGGCCTCTTGGGTCCCGCACCTGACCGCCTGTCTCCCCAACCCCTGCAGATCTGGAGGCTGGTCACCAACTTCCTCTTCTTCGGGCCCCTGGGATTCAGCTTCTTCTTCAACATGCTCTTCGTGTATCCTGTGCCGCGCGGACCTGGGCGGGACTGGGGAGGGGGGCACTGGGCTGGGGGAGGCCGCAAGCAGGGAAACTGAGGCCCCAGCGGGAAGGCACTTCCTATAACATCGCTGCAGATTCCGCTACTGCCGAATGCTGGAGGAGGGCTCCTTCCGCGGGCGCAAAGCCGACTTCGTCTTTATGTTTCTTTTTGGGGGCGCCCTTATGACAGTATCCTTTTATCTTGTTCATAAAACCTTGGGCCACGGCTCCTCGGGTCCCTGAGGACTGAGATGGGGATTTAGGCTAAGTTGAGCAGCCATTCTGCTCTCAGCTCCAGGGACCAAGGATAGATCTTCAGTGCTATGTGCAGAGTACAACAGGGAAGCGTGCAGGAGAGCCAGGAGGGGTACCTCGGGCCCTGAGCCTTCTATGCTAACAACTTGGACAAACGGATGGGCCAGCAGTGGTTGGAGGCTGGGATGAGGTGGACAGGTGTGCAGGGCAGATCTCACGGGACCTGAAGGCTAAGTGCTGGAGGCGTCACCTGGACGCAGAATGGACCACACAGCAAGGAAAGGGGACCACTGAAGGATGGCAGGGGCTTAGCAAGTTGGGCTGTGGGCACAGCTGAGACCTACACCACGGTGCCTTGACTCCTGCCCAGCTGCTGGGACT
The DNA here is from genome assembly GCF_000260255.1 of Octodon degus. Taxonomy (NCBI): domain Eukaryota; kingdom Metazoa; phylum Chordata; class Mammalia; order Rodentia; family Octodontidae; genus Octodon; species Octodon degus. The sequence continues at coordinate 9,475,054 of NW_004524655.1, read as the reverse complement.
CCTGGGCAGCCTGTTCTTCCTCGGTCAGGCACTCATGGCCATGCTGGTGTATGTGTGGAGCCGTCGCAGCCCTCAGGTGAGGGTCAACTTCTTTGGCCTCACCTTCCAGGCACCATTCCTGCCTTGGGCACTCATGGGCTTCTCACTGCTGTTGGGCAACTCAATCCTCGTGGACCTGCTTGGTGAGTCTGGCCATCCTTCCTGCCCACCCCAGGCTGGTCCCTCCCCTCAGGACAGGCTGCTTATGCCCTGGGGCCCTTTCCACCTGCCTGGTCCTCTCTCCTACCTCCCCAGCCCCTTTTCCAGTTCTCCTAGCCCAAGTCCGCTAGCTGGTGCAAACGGGAGCTGACCGCTGATGTTGGACTGGGTCTGTGGGGGGTTTGAATGACAGGCAGGTTCTTTTCCTGGCTCTTGCTCCTGTGTTCCCTCCCCAAGTCCTGTCTGCTTCTGGATTCTTAAGCCTGTCCTTCAGGACCAGCACTGTGGTTATTCCAGGCTGTGTATGGTAGCAGTGTTGTTGTCTTGCAGGGATTGCTGTGGGCCACATCTACTACTTCCTTGAGGACGTTTTCCCCAACCAGCCTGGAGGCAAAAGGCTGCTGCTGACCCCTGGCTTCCTGTGAGTGTGGGAAATGACAATCCCCTTCCCCACAGGTGGCTCCCCATCCTGAGGACCTGTGCTGGCCTCAGCTCAGTGTGGGTCCCTCCTGACAGGAAGCTGCTACTAGACGCTCGTGAGGAGGACCCCAATTACCTGCCCCTTCCCGAGGAACAGCCAGGAGCCCATCTGCCACCCCAGCACTGAGCCTGCCTTGGGCCAGCACCAGAAGCTTCTAGCAGAGTCCATTCTTCTCCCTGCTCCTGCTTACAGCAGACCAATCTGTCCTGAGGCTGGGCCCATGCAAGAGCCCACCCAAATAAAGTCCCCTGCAGCCTCTGGGCCCCCAGCATTGGCTCCCATTTTGGTCACCACACCTTTCATGTCCTTCCTTGTCTGCCCCAATTGCCTTTGCCCAGCCTGCCCTCAGCCCAACTGCAAGTTATCAAGCAGGGTGCCCAGACAGGACAATGAAGCTGCCCATGGATGCCCAGCAGCTCTGAGCTCACAAATGAGACTCGAGAGTTCTTGCTCTAGTCCTGCCACTGCCCCGGGGTACATGTGTCCCTATCCTGGGCCTCTGTTTCCTGTCATTCAAGAAAGGGGTTGATCAGATCTCAGCATCTGGGCCAGAACTCAGAGCCACTCTAGAGATGACCCTGCCTGTGGTGCCCTTGGGTTGATGCCTACTCAGTCTCTCCCATCTTCACCAACAACCTTGACAAGCGAGCCTTTTCTTCATTTCCCAGCTTGTGACGTGGAGGTCCCACAAGGTCGGGGCACAGGAGAGGTGAAACAGGGCCCTCTCAACCCCAGACCTTGAGAAGTTTCACCTTAGCACAGTCCTGTGTCTGGCTAAGGCAGAAAGAACCCTCCAGGGAGCTGTCCCTGCCATTTAAGCTGAGCCTGTGGAGCCACTTCCTCCCTCTCCTCCCCAGAACATGGGCTGCATCTGTGGCCAGCTGTTCTTATTGCTCTAGACCTGTTCCCACTGTGGCTTCTTCCTGGATGCTTAGCGGCACAGGGGCTCCAGCAGCCACATCTCATTTTTATGGTAACAAAAATGTTCTCTGAGTCTGCCTTCTCTTTTGTAGTAAAACCTGGTACAGCAGCAACTTCACTGCAGGCTGGCACTACTTACAGGGCACAGAAGCAGGCAGGAACTGGGCAACATCCTGCCAGCTGCAGCAGGGCTGCTGCCTGCCTCATGGGTCAGGCGAAGCCCTTAGCAACAAAGCCCATTCGTGTCCAAGGCCAACGGGCCTGGAATCCTCCCTGTTGCTTAAGGTCTTTCCAGAAAGCCTGGCTGTCCCTTTGCTGTGGGCCTCTGGAGAGTTCCACTCTGACAGGCAGAGGGCCTGAGAGTATACTCTCCAAGAATAGTCATGGTCTTGGACATGCTCACAGTGGCAGGCTGCCCACAGCCTGGCAACCAAGAGCTACTTAGAACCCCAGCCCTGCCCCACATGGGTGAGGCATGCCTTAAGCTGGAAGCCAGGTCGCAGTGTCCCTGTCACATGCCTCCAGAGGAAGACATCTCTGACCCTCAGCCCTGTCAGCTGCCAAGAATGGCACCAGCCTAGTGGTGGGGGTGTGGAACCACTGTCTTCAATAAGGAGCTGTGTGTCCAGTTTACCCAGCAGTCCGTGGCTCAGTAAAGAGACCCACATGTGCCACCCTCAAGGAGCCTAAGTCCATTTCTTAAAGGCACACACACTTCCACGTTACAAACCAGGACAAGCTCATCAGAAGTGTAACTGGGAAGGAGTTGGGCACTTGGCTTTTTCTCTGCATACTCCCATCAACCTGAAAAGCCAGCAAAGGGCTGTCTTCATTCTTTCCACAACAGCCTTGGGAGGGAGCAGCTGGCCCAGGCCACAGGGGGAGACAGGACCCCTCGACCCAGCAACCTGTTTTGTTTTTCTAATGTATTTAGGCAGGGTCTACAGGTTCTAACTGCACAGATCGGACCTGTAGTGATCCTCCCGTTGTTCATGCTCGAGCAATGGGATTAGAGGCAAGCATGCCGCCATGCCCAGTCTCAGCAGCCCTCGCAGTGCACCCTGGGGGCAGGGCCGGCACAGCAGGGGGGGGCAGGGCCGGCACAGCAGGCAGGGATCGAATGCCTGGCCCTTGCATCTGCCTGAGCAGGTGCTTTAATTCACTGAGCTATCTGGCCAGCCTCATCAACCTGTTTTTTGTGGGTGGCTGGAGCTGGGACAGGCTCTCCCGCATCCAGGCAGTACCCACACAGCAGCAGGCCCTCTACAGGGGACTCCAGGGCAGCAAGGCCCCTGGCAGGTGGTAATTTATCTGAATGGAGCAAGGCATTCCAGGGACAGCATAAGAGCTCCTACGCCTGGGTAAAGAGACAGAAAAGGCTGTACTGAAACGCAGGGAGACTTCTGCCCTGAAGTCTCCTGGCCACTTCCTTTCTCCTCTGCAAGCACTTGCTAGGACAGGTGGCCAGCTGGAAGGCCCAAGGAAACCAAGGACCGGCTCTGCCTCAGGCCCTGAGGGTGCTGGGGCAGCTAAGTAGAACCTCTTCATCACTGACCCATCTGGGTAGAGGCAGAAAGGAGTGAGGCTTGGTGTACCAACCTTGGCTGCACCATCCCCAGCTAGATGTAGCTCAGGACTACTCCTGAACTCTCCCACTGTCCCCTTCCCCAGTTCTGGGGAACAAACCCAGGGACACTCCCACTGAGCTACATCCCCAAGTCATTTTTTATTTTGGCACAGGGTTCTGCTGTGCCTCGCCTCAAACTTTTGACTCTGCTTCAGTTTCCTCCATAGCTGGGGTTATACAGGTGTGTGCCACTCTCCCTCTGTTTCTATGCCACCATACCCAACAAGCTGAGCATGGCCTGTTGCTTTTTATTTAAAAAGTACTGCTAGCCCTGACTCGGGCTCCTATACAAAAACAAAATCCAACCCAACTGAGGCCTTTCCCTGACCTCAAGCACTTGGGGAGGGTGCCAGGAGAAGGGAGCAGGACTGGGGCTCAGCAAGCGGAATGCACCGTGGGGAAGGGTGGCCTGGAGTGCCTGAGATTCCCCACCCCTCCCCAACTCCTCAATGGCACCGAGCTGTCGTCCCCTTGCCTCATTCCTTGTCAGAAGAGGAAGGAGAGGAGTCCTCCAATCTTCCAGATGCTCCATGACAGATGAGCACCGACGGGCTGGTCACCAGGCCGGAGCGGTGTTGGCGAGGCGCCTCATCCGCCTGGAGGAAGGGAAGAGGGGCAGAGAGTCAGCCAGGTGTCTCCTGTAGCCCCCTGTGCAGCAGGACCCCAGCCCACTAGCCTCGCCTGTCTGCTGTGCAGGACCTGCCCATCTCTCCAGGAACCTTGCCACCTACTCTGGGCTATGGTCAGACAGGACCTCAAGACCTGTTCTTTTTCTCTGTAGGGAAACCTACCCTGCATTATTATCCAGCAGCCTCCCTTTAGCAATGAAGGCTCTTCCCCGAGCCCACTGTCACTGGGGAAAAGAGGGCCTTGCTCCTGCCTGGGAAGACAGGTGCCTGTGGGCAGAGCCTGGACACAGGACAGGGTACCTTGTATTTCTGTCCTGGTCTCGTATCTTCTTCTCCATCTCAGCATCGGTTAGGGTCTCCAGCAGTGGGCACCACTGGTCAGCGTCGCCGGTGTTCCGGATGGCAATCTCCACTGTGGGCAGGGGGTTCTCACTGGGGAAAGGAGGCAGGGAGAGAACAATGGCCAGTCCACAGAGCAGCAGATGTGAAGTCCCCAGAACCCCCACCTAGCAGATGGGCAGGGCATGGTGGAAAGGGCCAGGGGCAGCTGGGGATGTTCCTGTCACCTGAGTCTCAAGGGAGCTGCCAGAGATCAGGACCCACCCCCCTCAGTGCTGCTCAGGACCCCATGGCCTCCCTTCAAAGCAACTCAACAAGCCTTTTGTTTGCTGCCTGTCTGGGAGGTAGGGTAGATGGGGGTCGGCACTGGTTATGAGGTAGTTTCCCTGACAGAACAGTTGCTGGACCAGGCTACTGTCACTGCAGCATAGCCAGGAGGCAGAGGCCTCTCTGCCCTAGTCAGTGTCCAGAGCAGGGACCTACCAAGACCTACTGATTGAGATAGCATCATGGGGGTTGGGGAGATGGCTCAGTGGAATAAGTGCTTGCCTGGCAAGTGCAAGGGCCTAAGTTCAATCCCCGATTCCACAAAAAAAAAAAAAAAAAAAAAAAGAGGAGATAGCATCAAGGGAGGGAAAGACTGGAATCTGTCCTACAGATCTCGATGACCCTCAGGCTACTTCATGGGGTCCCCACTGAACCCCACAGAAGTTGGCCTATTTGCCCTGGATCAGACAGCTGGTATGTAGACAGAAAAAGATGCCCTACTGCAGTCCTTCAGACCGCCCATGTCTACTCCAAGGAGCCATCCTAGACCTGTGGCCACATGGAAAGAGCAGTGGGAGTGAGCCAGCATGGACAAAGGCTAGGAGGGCACAGGGGATGCACCCAGGAATGCTGGGTGGGGTGTGGCCCAGACCTCTCTGGGTCATGATTTTCTTCTGCGACAGAAAGCTAATGAGGTTCCCATATGATGCACTAAACTCGGGGCCTGACAGAAAGCCTCAGTCCAGCACCCTAACCATGATCCTATCCTTCTGTCCCACTGTTACCACTCTAGCCTTCCATGGTCCTTTTCTCCTCCAGCTAGGCAGGCTTCTTGTCTCCTAGGACTTAGTCCCCAGACAGCCTCCTGGCTCTATCAGAATGTGCCATATGCTGCCTGCCACCTTGTAGCACCTCAGTGCTGAGGGGGCAGACAAGGTCTCAAGAGAGGTACATGGGGTAAAAGAGGTTACATCTCAGGCTGGGTTTCCTGGGATTATTTATTGCCATCAGGTGTTCTTAGAGAATTGTTCATTTTTTAAAACAATTAATGTTTTTGTGACACAAGATCAAACCCAGGGCCCCCACATGCTAGATTAGTATCATGGGAGCCAAAGCCCATGTATTGAAGAAGCTTGCTAGGAGCCATAAACCTTTTACACAGCCTCCCTCGGATTATGGGACTGGCTGGTGCAAGAGAAATGTCCTAGGTTAGACAACAGAGCCTTACTCACTGCACCGCACATGCCCCGCATGGCATCTAAGTCAGACTGAACATGTTCTCTTCAGCCTTCAGGTCTCGGGGTCCTGAGCCCTGACCAAGGTTGGGGTGCAGGGTACAGCTGACACCGAAGACCAGTGCTCCCTGGCTTCCTGATGGAGCAGGCCTGACCTCCTGCTGCTGAGCCTCAGACCACCACATCCACTCCCACAAGCCAGGAGGCCGCGAAGCCCAAACCTATGCTGGTGACTCAGAGGCCAAGGAGCGGGCAGCTCCCACCCCCATGGTCCCTTAGGGATGACTCTTCCTCAGCAGCTTGGTTTGGCAATCCAGGAAGGGCCCAGCCACAGACCCCAAGCCCACGTGGAGGGAAGCAAAACATGTTTTCCTCTGAGTTTAAACAGGAGCCAGCAAGCAGGCCTGGAGGCCCCTTTGTTTACCTCCCTTTGACTCTGGGAAGATTCCACTCCAGTGGGTTTGTTCTAAAATAAGAACTGCTTAAGCCAACTATGTAAGGACAGGCCAGGAACCAACACTAGCCTGTGCCTGCCTCAGGTCTGGGAGGACATGTAGACAGGCACTGACCTGAGTCCAAGAAGTCTGGTAGCCATGGAGACCAGTGTGCTTCCACTCTGAGAGAACTGTGGCTCATGGGCTTGGAGGCTATCAGAGACCCCAGGCACTCCTACCATCCTAAAATGTCAAGATACCCTGACAGGAGGGTCCTGCCTGATATGACAGTGGGACTGATGTCTGTGTAGTAGCTTCAGATTTGTTTTCAATGTGATCTTATTTTTATGACATCACATAACAGGCAAGTTGAAAAGCATTATTAGCCCCACTCTAATAATGGCCTCCCCAAGGCTATTCTACATCACCCTTGTATCTGCAGTCAACACCTCCCAGGCCTCTAGGAGCAACCCATTTTCCACAAGAAAGCCTCATCCACTCGTTGGAGAAAGTATAATTTTTCAACATAATACTGAGACAACAAGAGCTTGGATTAAGCGATGATTTATCAGACCTGACACTAAAAGTAACGGCAATAAATTAAAAAATAAACTGGACTAAACTAAAATAAAACCTCTGTGCTACAAAGGACACTGTAGAAAGTGAAATGGTGCCAGTGCGAAGGCACACTCCTGTCATTCCAGCTTTTTTTTCTTTTTTTGTATTTTAGGGAAGGATCTACAGGGTGTTCAGGTTCTCACTACTAGATCAGACTCGTAGTGATCCGCCTGTTTACAGCCTTCCAAAAGCTGGGATTACAGGTGTGCACCACCATGGGCCCAGTCTCAGTTGCTGTCTCTGTGTGCAGGAGGGGCAGGGCCGGCACAGCAGGCCCAGGGATTGAACCCCCCGCCCTGGCCCCTGGCCCCTGCCCCTGCTCACAGGCACTTTAATCTGCTGAGCTATTTGGCCGGCTCCCATCCCAGCTCTTTAAGGAACTGAGGCAAAAGGACTGAGAGTTCAAGGTCATCCTAACAAGTTAGAGAAACACTGTCACAAAAGAAAACATGGGCTGGGGACCAGTGGTGAGGCATGTGCCAGGGATGCACAAAGCCCCAAGATTAATCACCAGTACTACCAAGAAGAAAAGCAAAACAAAAAGCCCTCATCATCAGTATTAGGAAAATACAACTCCAAATTACAATTATCTATTAGGATGACTGCAATCAAAGAGATAGATAATAAGAAGTGTTGGATGGGACTTAAGAGAAACTAGAACCTTGCCACTGCTGGATGAATATAAAATGCAGCCAGCCACTTCGGACAACAGTCTGGCAAACCTTCACAGCACTAAAGTTACCACACGATCTAGCAGTTCTACTCCAATTGTAGGTATAAATCCCCCCCCTTCCCCCCACCCCCCGAACTGGGGATTGAACTCAGATTGCCAGGCAAGCGCTTATTCTTCTGAGCTATCTCCCCAGCCCCAGAATAAATCCTAGAGAAGTAAAAACAGCTAAACAAAAAAATTACAAACAGCTAAAAAGCAGAAAGGACTCAAAAGTCAATCAACTGATGAATCGATGAATAAAATGCGGTATATCCACACAATGAAATACCATGTAGCCATGAAAACAAATGAGGTTTTATGTTCTACAACATGAGTGATCACTGAAAACATTACGTTAAGAACTTAGCCAGTCAGGCTGGTGAGATGGCTCAGTGGTCTAAAGCACCTACTTAGAATAAGCTTAGCAAAGCACAGGGACTGCGGTTCAATCCCCCAGCACCACATGCCAGCCAGCCCCGCCCCCTGGTGGGCTGAGCTGGCCACACACACACACACACACACACACACACACACATAAATTTAAAAAAAAAAAAAAGAAAGAACTTAGCCAGTCATAAAAGACCACACTGCATAAGACTCTATTCATTTTATGGGACCAGAACTGATAAATACTGACAGAAAGCAGTGTTTGCCTAGAGCCAGGAGATTTGTGGGTGAGGAGCGCAACTGCTAAGGAGGGGTGGGTCTTCCTTTCAGGGGGTGTTTTAACATTGATCCTGGAGATAGTCACACAGCTTCTGAACATGTATTAAAAATCATTTGCTTGTGCACTTTAAATGGGTGAGTCATATGGTATGTGAACTATAATCTCAATAAGGTTACTATGAAAACAAACAAAAGCTTCAGTAATGACATGAAGGCAGGGCCCCAAGTGCACAGCAAGACAACAGACTCCCAGGAAAGAGCGACCAGTTAGCAGGACCCTGGTCTCTCATCACAGTTCCATTTCCCTAGACTATGATTTTTATTTTTATGTTTTTTCAAAATTAATTCTATTGATACATTTGAGATAGACTATGACTATTAGAAGGTGCCAATCCCCAACCCAAAAATCCTCATCCTGTCCTAGCCAGGCCTCAACTGTGGGAAGCATCCCAGGTAGGATATGACACATGGAATGTCCTTCCTGTCAGGCCTGGAAGACAGAAGCAGTCCTCCCTGATGCCTAAAGAGGTGCTTAACATACCTACCAGACCCCCAGGCAGACCACAGTGGAAGGGATGTGCGTTTGCCCAGGCCTCTATCAGGGTGGCACTCTCTTTAATCCCAAGGATTTGAAACCTACACATACAGCACTAGAAATGACAGTATGACAGGTCTAGAATATAGTACGTAGTCACCAAGATATAGGAGGGATTTGTCTGAGTCCTGACCTGCCACTACCACTCTGAGAACTACAGATAGCTAAGAGCTGAGCAAGGAGCTGAGACTGATGGGTCTGGTCACCTGGAGTTCAAGGAGGAGGGACACTGCTGCACACTGGTGACCAAGTGGAAGGATCATGGGAAAGGATGCCAAGAGGCCCCGTCTTGAGACCCTGAAGCATTAACTCCAGAGTTCTGGCCATGGCCTTGGTGGCTGCCACACACCCGGTAGAAGTTAACACCTCAATGTCTGGCTCCTGGAAGCAAGAGGCCTACATCTGTGAGTCTAGAAAGAGGTTTCCAACTCAATGGGTATTTGGGGTAGAGGTTCCCAGTGTTGATGTCATTGCTAAGGACCTGCAAAACCTCACCGCCCCAGAGGATGCAAGTCAACTCGGAGGAGAGAGGCCACTCTAGGGTGGCTCTTGGGCTGTGAGGTTTGACTCTGTGCAGAATAAGTGGACCTCACAACTGTATTCACAGGCAGGGCTCCACCAGGAATGCAGAGGCCAGGGCTGAACGCCAGGTCTGGGAGGCACAACCACTGGCCCACAGGGCTACCGGGGGAGTCCTAGCAGGTGACTGACATGCTCTCTCAGCACAGCAGCTGCTCGGGCCAAGGGGCTCAGCTGTTTCCCAGGCCTAGGGACTTGTTCCCTGTGGGTATGCCTCATTCCTTCTCCCTTGCTCAGATTTATGGGAAGCTGTAGGGAAGCTGCCTCGTGGGCTGTCTGGGAAAACAAGCTGAGACACAAACCTACTAACAAGCTCCATGAATTGTCATGCCTTTGTCTTCCTGTAGCATTTCAGGCTGTCCTCCCACCCAAAAATGTGGATGATGACAGTCTGAAGGACATGCTCCTAACACCCTGTTGTGATCCAACAGATACTTGGCAGTGCCCTCAATCTGCCATGCCATCCTAACAGAAAAGGTGCTCAGAAGGCAGGGTCAGAAACGATTGGGCTTCCCCTTCCTGCGGGCCTGAGGATGTGGACAAGCTGACTCTCATTTCAGACTCCCCTAGTACAGAGGCCACTGCCCTGGAGGGTTCCTCTTTTGGGGAGAGTGAACGTGGGAGCAGAACTGAAGCGCAGCCAGCCTGCTGTTGCAGGAGGGATCAGGACGACCTGTCTCCTCCTCTTCCACAGCACCACTATGGTCCACGCTCATACACACTCACCAGATGTCCTCTGAAAAAACAAAATCAGAGACATCTGGAACAAAAGAGCTGACAGGGGCTCCTTGTTACTCATAAGCTGGGGAGGGCCTTTAAGAGAGGACAGAGCCAGGGTGAAGTGGTGGCCCCAACGGGAGGAACAGTCCAGGCAGGATTGTGCAGAGAGGAGACTAAGCACCTTGGGATGGGGTGGGGGTTGCTATGTGGAAGATGGAGGGGGAGAGGGCCTGAGGGGCCTTAGGAGCACTTGGGACCTGGGGACCGTGAGGTAAAGACCCCAGGCTCACACTAACAGAATACTGAGTCTTTCCTGGGCAGGCCATTAACTGCTCCCAGTCCACCACCTCTTTAGCTCCAGTCCTGGCTGTGATAAGAAGCCCTGCTGAGACACGAGGCAGGAGAACAGTGACCTGCACCATGGCCAGGTCACTGTGAAGCTCCAGAAAGTCAAAACACTGCCTGTAATCACAGACTTGGGAGGTTGAGGCAGGAGGATCACAGTGAGTTTGAGGCCAGATTGACCTACTTATCGAGACCCTGTCTCAAAAAAAAAAAAAAAGCTTGCAAGCCATCAGAGTGAGAAGTCTTTTCCCTAAAGTGAGTGGTTTGGTAGAGGAATGAGGAAGGCAGACACACGCACCACCTACCTAAAGGCATAGGTCTTCTGATGCCAGCTCAGTTGTCCCCGGATGCTGTATGCGATGGTGGTGACAAATTCCCCGCCCAGCCCCAGCTCTGAGCACAGCTTCAGGGCAAACTTCTCTGGTGAGTTCTCCTTCTCCGACATGTCCCACTCAAACTGGTCCACCAGGGAGATGTTTCCCACATGGATGTTCAGCTGCAGCGAGAACCAGGCCACACGTGAGAGCAGGCAGGACCATCCTCAGCCCACAAGGTCATCAGGATGTGAGGATGGCCCACAGCCACAAGCAAGGAACGAGGGCTGGCCCTTGTCCGTCGAGTTCTGCAACTGCAAATCAGAGTGGACCTCACAGACCCCTGCTGTGAGGGGCTCTGGCTCACAGCCAGCTAGCTGCCACAGAGCAAGCCCTAAAGTGGCTCTATAGGGACTGTACCTCACCTCTATTCCCATTACCCTCACTCTCCATGTTTCATGGCACCCTCTTTTCTGCCCTCACTCCTAAGTCAACTTTTAGATGACTATGTTGGCCGGGCAGGGTTCGGCTCATGTCCCAGAACCTGCCTTAAGCAATCCTCTTTGCTTTACAGAGCTTGGCCCTCCAGGCCAAGCCATCATGCCAAGTGTGTTCACTGGTACCTGTACACCCAGCCCTGGGCGGCAGGCAACCCAAGGAGGCGCAGAAGCACTGACAGGCTGTTCCCACACCCTCTAGCAGATCCCTCCTGGCAGGTGACATACAGCCAAAGGAGCCCAGGTCCTAGACTGGCAGCTGGGGAGTTTTCACAAGTGGACAACATCCAGGTCCAGAGAGAGACAGCCTGTACCCCAGAAGCTCCTACCTTTGCCTGCTCTAGCAACTCAGCCTTGGATTAGTTATGCCTGTTCTGAAACTGGGCATCCCTGGATGATAAAGTGTGGACCCTTGGGGTCCGGCTTGCTCCCTCACCACTATGCCACCCCAAGGCACTGCAGGTTGGGACCTCCGTCACAGCTGTTCACTGTTCTGCTGGGTAAGCAAGTCCCAGTAAACCTGCTCATTCACTACTGTCCCTTGTTTTTTTGGAAGGAGGCATTAGGGATTGGACCCTGGGTCTCACACATTAGGCAAGCACTCTAACACTGAGATACATCCTGTCCTTAAATTTTTATTTTCAGACAGGATCTTGCTAAGATATCTAGTTTGTCCTCAAATTTGTGATCATCTTGCCTCAGCCTCGCAAGGACCTGGAATTACAGGCCTGCATCTCTGGCTCACCCTTGGTTTTCATGACATGAATCAGAGTGGGCAGAGGTGTGGTGAGCTGTTTTAAGAGCCAGCTCTGGCTAAGCCCACCTGGAAACTTTTACCTCATTTTTGGGAAGAAAAAGAGAGGAAGAAAAAGAGAGAACCCCCTACCCACTGTCTTTGCAGAGCTACTCCTCCAGCCATTTAATTAATTAATAACTAATCAATATTTGTATCTTGAGATGGGGTCTTGCCAAGTTCTCCAGCTGGGCCTGAACTTGCCATCTTCCTGGTCTTCCTGCTCAGCCTCTCAAAGTGTTGGGATTTCAGGGGTGCACCACCATGCTTGCTCGGCTAGAATCAGCCTCTTCTTAGTACTCCAACCTCAATTAAAAAGCTGGCTCAGAAGTTCTTCACCCCCCTCCTGTCTCTCTGTACACTTTCCTGTTTCTACATAGCACTTAGGACTTGCTGAGCTCATTTTAGTCATCCACCGACTAGTTTTCCATTTCCATCATCTCCTGAGAACCAGGAAGCCCAGCGTGGGTTCCAGGGCACTTATTCTGAAAATGAATAAATCCTGCGACACCACTGGCAAGCAGAGGAAGGAAGCTAAAGTGGGAGCTGCAGTATCCTCCACATGGCCAGGGCAAGGCGGTGTGAGCTGCAGCCCATCCATGAGCCCCGCAGGCCTTTGTGCCTCTCCCCTTCCCCCATACCCACAACCAGTGGAGATTTCTGGGATACAACTAGAGTTGCCTCTTCTCACTAGGAAGCAAGTACAGAGTTAAACCACATGAACATTGGGCCGCCGAGAAATGTGCAGCAGCAGCTGACTGCTGGAAACACAGCAGGGAGGACCCAGCCAGACCCTGGTGTGCACTGTCTACACCCACCAGATCGCCTGCCCTGCTTTGAGAACTATGCTGCCCACCTGCCCTCTGGTCACTAGTAAATTCACTTATTCAAAAGTGTAGACTCCCAGGGAGAGGCACAGGGGACACAAGCTCTCAAAACATCACCCTTGTAGATCAGAGAGAGAGACACTGTACAAGTGAGATGAGTGAACACACAGTGTGTCAGCGTTAAGTGTGAGACTGTGAGGGACATGAGGAAGGAGCAAAGTAAAAGCAAACAGATTATATGAAGATGGGAAGAGGGGATCTGGAGATGGGGGGAGGGGACGGAAGGGAGGGGAAGTAAAAAGGGTCCAGTGTGGTATGTACTACTTCCCCTATGATTGGATTTGTTATGTATCATAAACAGAAGACTAACAAAAAGGGGGAGTGAAAGAAGGGTTAGAAGCCCAGTCAGCCTCTACAGTCAAGGGCTAGGAGGGGGCCTGCCCCTTAGCTCAGTTCTTTAAGTGGCTGCTTCAACAAAGCAGTCAGGCTCAGGTTGCTGTGGTTCGATCCCCACAACACAAGACAGCCAGTCATGCCTTGAAGGCATTCGGCGCAAAAAAAAAAAAAAAAAAAACACTTCATTTTGGGGGCCTGGCCCTAGCTCAGGCCTTTAAGTGGCTGCTTCCACAAAGCTGTCAGCCTCAGGTTGCTGGAGTTCGAACCTCACACCTCTCCAGCTGGCCAAAAGTGCCCTGAAGGCATTCGAGGAACAAAAAAAAAAAAAAAAAAAAACAAAAAACAAAAAACAAACTTTATTCCATTTTAAAAAAACAAACAAACAAACAAACAACAAAAAAAAAGGGCTAGGAAATCCTCCCAAGAAAGATGGCCTTCTGGGAAGAAATAGGATGAAATCAGAGAGCAGGCCTGTGACTCCCTAGGGCAGGTGCTCCTACATGCAGACACAGCAATACAGAGGCCGACATGGAGGGTCTGAGAAGGCCTAGAAGGCCCTGGCTTCCACACAGGGTGCTGGGCAGAAAGGACACTGCCACCGGTAGAGTGTGAGAAGCAACTGGACCATCATAAGCTGGGCCAGGAGGCCTCCCAAGTAGGCATGAGGCAGGTCTGGCTCCTGCTATCCACTCCAAATCCCCTGGAAGCGAATGGAGCTAACCCTGGCCAGGTATCCTGGTAGCAATGGTCAGCCCTGGTCTTTGGTGCTGATACTGCCAAGAATATCTGAAAAAGACACTGGGTGGGGCACTGCTACAAAGATTCCTCTCCTCTATCCTCTGTATCCCAGAACAAGGCAATGAAGAATGTTCTTACACACATACCCAACTCTTCTTCTGAGTTCTAGACAAGGAGAGAACCTTCAGTTGTTAACCTGCAATGGGTCATGCTGCTCACAAGGGCCCTGGCCTGATGAACACAGCACCACCATCCTATGCAGCGCAGGCTTGCTTAGGCAGGCTGTATCCACTCCACCCCAGGGCATGCAGTCAGTCCCTAGACCCTAGCCTAGGGACCTTTCACAACAGCTTACAGCCCACCCCACCTCCCAGGTGGGGATTATAGGCAATCAGAAGGTCAATTAGAAAGCCTCCACTCAGGAGACCAGGTGGTGGTGGCCCTGGAGGGTTTGCAGCTACTGGACAACTTTATGTAAGGCAGACTCCTGAGTCTTGTCAAGATAACACGAAGTCACTTCGTCAGGGAAGTGAGCAGGATATGGAGAACCCTACACAGGACTGACCCAACCATCTAGAGCCATGTGGTTGAGGAGGGCTGATCCTACAGGCTGATCCTGTCAAAATCACCAAGGGTTTTGACAAAGATGTGGCACAGAGCAGAGATCTCCAGTGCTTTTCTCTGCAGCCAGCAGGCTGCACTTGGAGACACAGGCAAAGCAACATACACTGTAGCCCCAACACCCCTATTTTTTTTTTTTTTTATTTTAGGGAAGGGTCCACAGGGTGTTTAGGGTCTCACTACTAGTGATCTGACTGTTTACAACCTCCCAAGAGCTGGGATTACAGGCATGTGTCACCACATCCAGTCTCAATTGCCATCTCAGTGCACCCCAGGGGCCACCACAGCAGGCCTGGGGAGTGAACCCCAGCCCCTGCACCTGCTTGCAGGTGATTTAATCCACTGAGCTATTGGCCAGTCCAACACCCCCATTTCTCTCTCACCATGTCCCTTTCCTTCTAAATTATGCCCCTGCCTATATGGCTGGCCATAATGTGAAACTAAAATAATCTAAAGTAAACGAATTTATATTTCTCTCAAAAGCAAAGTATTAATGAATAAGGAAATGACTGAATAAGACATCAAAAAAGCCTGGCATGATGGCATACATCTGTAATCCTAGTACTCGAGAAGCTGAAGCAGGAGGGACTACAGTCTCAACTACATAGCGAGACCCTGTCTCAACAAAACAACAACAACAACAACAAAAAAGAGGGGCCAGCGAGATAGCTCAGTGGACTAAAGCACCTTCTTAGGCAAGCTTAACAAGCACAGCAGCTCCATCCCAGGTACATGCCATGCCAGCCCGCCTCCAGGGCAGGCTGAGAGGGCCAGAGTCTGCGTGTAGTGGCGCAGGCCCATAATCTCAGCACTGGGGAGGCTGAAAATAGGAGGAGCACCAAGAGTCCGAACTGCATAGTGAGACCTTGTAACAGCCAAATACATCTAAAAAAAGAAAAAGAAAAATTCTCCTAAGGAAAGTCCTAGATCTATGTGGTAGCTTCACTGGTGAAATCTACCAAACATTTAAAGAACTAACACCAATTCTTCTCAAACTCTTCTAAAAAACTGAAGAGGGGAGAACATTTTGCATCTCACTACCCTGATACTAAGGTGGACCCTTCAAGAAAGGAAAGTCAGAGCTGGTTATGGTGGCCTACACCTGTTGTAAGGCCAGCCTTGTGGGAGGCTAAGGCAGAAAGAGTGCAGAGGGCAAGACTAAGCCCAGCTTGGGCGGTTTAGTGAGACTGTCTCAAACAACAACAAAAGGAGGACGGATTACCCTGGAATATAGCTCAGTCCCAAGGCTTAGAGATTCTCAAGGCTTTAAATTCTCAATAAAATACAGACACATGAACACACACACGCAAAGAAAAGGAAAATCAGACTAGTATCTCTTATGAACACTGACTCAAAAATTCTCAATAAGATATTACCAAATTGCAATCAGTAGTATATTAAAAAGATTTCACATCACAACATAACTCAACACTCTTTCATGATAAAAACACTCAATAAACTGGTAACAGGAGAAAACTACCTCAATATAATAAAAGCCATACGCTGAGCTAATATCTTACATAAGTGGTAAAAAACTGAAAATTTTTCTCTCAGATAACTGCTCTCTCTTTTTTTTATACTGGAAATCGAACTCAGGACCTTGAACTCACCAGGCTTGTGGCACTGAGCTAAATCTCTAGCCTTATGATAACTGCTTTCACCACTTCTGTTTGACATACTTTATTCTAGCCAAAGTACGGAGGCAAATAACCAAGTAAGTAAAATACATCCAACTGAGATCAAAGAAGTAATTTCTGTTTATATACATTATCTAGTTTATGGAAAACCTTAAAGATTTCACCAAAAAAGATTAATGAACACATTTTTTTTTTTTTTTTTTTTGGCAGAACCGGGGATTGAACTCAGGCCTTCGCGCTTGCCAAGAAGCGCTTATTCTACTGAGCCATCTCCCCAGCCCCAATGAATACATTCAGCAAAATAGCAAGGACATAAAATCAACACACAAACACAAGTTGAGTTTACACACTAACAATAAACAATCTGTAAAGGAAATTAGGAAAATAATTTCATCTAAAAACATTAGAAAAAAGAAAAAAAAGTATTAGCTGAATGAAGTGGTTAACACTTGTAATTCCAGCACTGTCTCAACACTACACACACACACACACACACACACACACACAAACACATAAATTCATATGAAGAGAGAGTAGACATGTAAAAAGAATAAGTCATTATATATATATATATATATATATGTATAATTCCTCATGATGAATGTAATCATTATGTACTGCACATGTACTAACAAAAAAAAATCATTTAGCATTTAAGGGACCCTGAACAGCCAAAGCAATATTAAAAAAGATGGGTACCAGAAAACTCACAATTCCTAATTTCAACATTTGCTGTGAAGCTACGATAATCAAAGCAATGTGCTGCTGAGATACAGACGTAAGACCAATGGATGAGAACAGACAGTCCAGAAATAAACCCTCACATATATGGTCAAATAATGTTTGACAAGTGTGCCAAGAACATTCTCCGGGAAAAGGACAGTATTTTCAACAAATGATACTGGGAAAACTTATATATACACAAAAGAATGAAACTGGACTCTTAGCTAATAGCATATACAAAAATTAAATCAGAACAGATGAAGAAAAAAAAAAAAAAAAAAGAACAGATGAAGAGGCACTGCAGATGTACTGGAGTGGTACTGCACATGCCCAGCATGCGCAAAGCCCTGATCAGTCCTCAGCACTGAAATAAACAAAACAACTCAAGATGAAAAACGTACACTTAGGATCTAATACTACACACTTTTGGCAAAAAACAAGGAAAAATCTTCATGACATTGGATTTGGAAATGTTTCTTGAAGATGCCATCAAAAGTACAAGCTACACATGAAAAAGAAACATTAGATGCCATCAAAATTAAACTTTGGGGGCAGGGGTTGCAGCTCAGTCGTACAGCACTGGTCTAGCATGCATAAATCTCTAGGTTCACTCCTAGCACCGAAAAGAAAACACCTTTTGAGTAGAAGGAACACTAACAAAACTGAAACTCAAAGAATGAGAATATACTACCAAATTACATGACTGATACCCAAACAAAATTTGTAAACCTCAACAATAAAACCAAAATCCCAATTCAAAAATAGGCTGAAGATCTGAATAGACATTTCTCCAAAGACAAACGAATAGCAGCCAATAAGCATAAGACAAGGTAGGATCATACTCAGTAGGACAATGCAAATAAAAATCACAGTGAGATCCTACTTCATACCCTTTACATGGCCATTTAATTAATTACTGGCTGGCCCTGAATTCACTTACATAGCCCAGGCTGGCGCTGAACTCACAGCAGCCTTCCTGCCTGAGCCGCCCAAATACTGTGACTACAGGCCTGTGCCACCATGCATAGCTAGAGTGGCCATTATTTTTTTTTTAAAAAAGAGCCAAATCCTTGCCTATAATCTCCGCACTCTGAGGCACGAGAATCTCGAATTTTAGCCCAGCCTGGGCAACTTAGCAATTTAGGGAGACTAGTATCAAACCAAAAAATGAAAAACAGGGCTGGCGATGTGGCTCAGAGTGAAGACCCTAGATTCAATCTCCAGTACTGAGGAGGGAAAAAGGACAAATAACAAGTTTGGTGAATATGGTAAAAGATTAAAATCTTATACAGTGCTGCTGTGAAAAAGTTTGGTGGTTACCTACAAGGTTAAAAAAAAAACCCAAAAAATAAAAAGAATGACCGTAGGATCCACCAATTCTATTTGTGGAAATATATCTCAGAGAACTAAAAATAGGAACAGACATTGGCACATCCATGTTTACAGCAGTATTGTTCACAACAGCTTAAAAAAAAAAAAACAACAGAAGAAACTCCAGTGCACATTGATAGATGATTGGACAAATACATGTGTTACATGCATGTAACAGAATATTCAGTCCTAAACACTCCTGGATGGGCCCAGCCCACTGGAAGACTGCAGAGGTGCTGCCTGCCCTACTGGGTGCTTCACTGCTCTGCCCACCAAGCCGCCTTTACCTCCACCGCACTACTTGGGCCTTGCTCAGCACCTGGCCATACTACAGCAACAATCCCTGAGTCTCCCTAGGATGTGCCACCTTAACCCTAGAGATCTACCTCTCCTCCCTTCCTCCAGGCAGAGCCAGATGCTGCCCGGACAAGGCTTTTCCAAAAGCCCTGATCCACAGCACAGGATCCAACAACAGGCTTCTGCCAAGGCCTCCATGTGCCCTCAGTTCTCCACAAGACACTTCCCTCTAGCTCAAGGCCAGAAGCCACTTACTTTGATGATAACACGCTGGTCAGACTGATCCTCCAAGATGCTGTCTGTAGGATAGGACTCAATCTGCTGTCTGATGGCAGAGGCAATGGCTGGTACAAAGGTCAGTGGGTTCAAATCCAAGTCATCGCAGAGGATTTCTGAAAACATCTCAGGAGTCATCAGCTTCTCTGAAATCAGGAGAGAGGCAAAGCATCACAACAGACTGCAAGGCGTCATCTCCTCGTGCTCAGGCCTGGCTTGGTTCTCTCTTTTCCTCACATCTCAAGCCTCCCACATGCAGATGTGGATGACTGCAGAATTGATCAGGGCCCTTCTGGGAACTGAGAGTGCAGGAGGCGGCACATGACAGTTATTCCTCCTTTTGGCCCTCATTTTGTAAATACCTCTTCTTCCATGACCTTGGGATTTCTCCTAGTGAAAACGTCTTTTTTTAGTGGCACTGGGGACCAAACTCGGGATCTTGTGCTTGCTAAGCAGTAGATAACATCTTATAAAACCAAGTATCATCTCACAACCAGAAACCTGGCAAAGTAGAGATCCAGCACATTTCCATCACCACCAGGATCACTGACGTCCTTTTGTAGTTAACTTACTTTCCTCCCACTCTTTCCCCTTCTACACACCTGGCAACAACTAATTCCCATTTGTATAATTTTATCACTTCACAAATATCATACAAACAGAACCATACACTAGGTAGCTTTGGGGAATTACCCTTCCTCACTGAGCAAAATTTTCCAGAGATTTATCCAAGCTCTTACTTCCTTTTTATTGACAAGCATTCCACAATATTCAGGGACCACATTTTGTTTAACTATTCACCCAATGGAAACTAGGCGGTTTCCAGTCTCCGGCTAGTGAAGAAGCTACCATAAACATCAGTGTGCAGGCTTTAGTATAAAAAGAAGTCTTCATTTCTCTGAGATACATGCCCAAAAGAACAACTGCTGGGTCATACAGCTGTTGCACTTTTGGTCTTTGAAACTACCAAACTGTTTTCCGGAGCAGTTGAACCATTTACTTTTCCACCAGCAGTGCATTATGAGTGACCCAGCTCTTCCACAACCTCACCAGAATTTGGTGTTGTCTCTACTTTTTATAGCTGTGGAGTGACACGTAGTTTTAATTTACATTTCCCTAACAGCTTACAAGCTGGAACATGTTTCCAATGGGTTTGCCACCTGTTTTCTTTTCTTTTTTTCAAAATTAATTAATTAATTTAGTGTGTGTGTGTGTGGGTGTGTGGCCAGCTCAGCCCACCAGGGGGCGGGCTGGCTGGCATGTGGTGCTGGGGATTGAACCGTGGTCCCTGTGCTTTTGCTTAGCTTAGCTTGTTCTAAGTAGGTGCTTTAGAGCACTGAGCCATCTCACCAGCCCCTGCCACCTGTTTTCTTTAGTGAAATTTCTTCATGTCTTTTGCACATGTCCTGATTGAAATTTACTTTACTGATGAATTTCAAATGATGGATTCCTATCCTTTTTCAGATAGATGATGTCCAAATATTTTCTTACACTCTTAACCTTGTCCTTTTGTCCTTCTAATAAGTCTTGTAGTGCAAAGTATTAATGGAGACAAGTTTTCAGTAGTTCTTATAGAATATGTTATTGGTGTCTATTTAGCCTTAGATAACCAAGATTATCTATTTTTTTCTCCACAAGTTTTGTATTTTATGTTTAAGTTTATAACCCTTCAAGGGTGTTTAGGTCATTACTTTGTCTTCACCTATTCAGTTGAGTACCACTTTGTCTAAAGGGCTATCTTTCCTTTACTGAATTAAATCCAACTGAACCTTTGTTAAAAATCAGTAGGGCTTATTTGTCTTTTGGAGATAGGGCCTGAGGCCTATACAGTTCAGGCTGCCCTTGAGCTCACTTTGTATCCGAGGCTGGTCTCTAACTCGCAACGATCCTCCTACCTCAGCCTCTCGAATGCTGGGAATACCGATGTGCACCACCATAGCTGGCTAGTAGGGCTTGTTTATATAGACTTCTCTGGAATTTCAATTCGGTTCCACTGACAGATGTGTCTGTCATTTTGCCCATGCCACAAGGCTTACTGGAACTATGTAGTAAGCCTCAAGGGTAGGTAGAATGATTTAGTTTATTTTTATTTATTTGGTACAGGGTCTCACTATGAGGCTCAGACTTGTAGTGATCCTCTTGTCTCAGCCTACACAGTGCCAGGATTACAGTCATGCACCACCAAGCCTGGTTTCAGTGGCTGGCATGGAGCCCTCGGGAGTTCCAGGGCCTGCACAGCATGCGGTACCAGGGATCAAACCTGGGTTCTTGTGTTTGCCAGGCAGGCACTTAGACCACCGAGCTATCTCCCCAACCAGTAGAATAACTTCTTACACTATTCTGAAAATGTATTTAACTATTTTAGTTTCCTTTGCCTTTCATTATAAATTTTATAATTTTGTCTATATAAAGGTCTTGCTAGGATATTCATAGGAATAAAATTAAACTTGCATATCAGTTTAGTGCAAAATGAATCCTGAGTCTTTTGATTAATGAACACGGGATGTCCATTTCAATTTTTAAAAATTACTTTCATTGAATACTTTAGTTTTGACATAAAAGTCAAATATATTTTTGTTAGATTTATGCTTATATAGTCCTTTTATTACTGAATAATAATAAATGGCAACTGTATTAGTCCAGGATCCATTGCAATAATAAAACAACAGAGGCTGGGAAAATACAAAGAAAACAAGTTTACCCAGCCAGGTGTGTTGCTACACATTACGTAATCCCAGGATTCAGGAGGCTGAGGCAGAACGACTGCTTCAAATTTGAGGTCAGCCTGTGCTACACAGTGAGACCCTACCTCAAATGAAATGAAACTAAACAAAACAAGCTTTACCTAGCTGTGGTGGTAGCACATACCTGTAACCCCAGTATTCTGAGAGACGATGGCAGAAGGACCACAAATTCAAGCCCAGTGTAGGCAACTCAAGACTGTTTCAAAAAAAAAAAAGAAAAGAAAAAGAAAAAAGAAAAGAAAAGGAAGGCTGAGGGCTGGTGAGATGGCTCAGTGGTCTAAAGCACCTAGCTAGAACAAGCTTATCAAAGCACAGGGACCGCGGTTCGATCCCCCAGCACCACATGCCAGCCAGCCCCGCCCCCTGGTGGACTGAACTGGTCACACACACACACACACACACA
>NW_004524655.1:9438590-9452951 GCF_000260255.1 Octodon degus | reverse complement strand
AAGGCTGAGATGTAATAGCACAGTGGTAGAGCATTTGCCCAATATGAATGAATCCCTGGTTTCACTTCCTAATTTAAAAAAAGAGAGATGGGGCCTACTAATCCCATATGTTTGAATTCCAGGAGTATTGAGGCAAAAGGATCAAGTCACAAGTCAAGTCCAGCCTGGGAGGCCTGGATAGTAGTGCAGTGGTGGTGCACTTACCAAGCATGTGCAGGGTCCTCAGTTCAATCTAGGGCCTAGTGGAAGATGTTTGGCTCAATAAGGAATCAATGTTAATCTGAGTGAATTAGTTCTCTCGGCAGCAAGTTGTTATATAAGAGTAATACAGGCCTCTCCCTGGTCTCTGGCTTCCTGTGTTGCCATGTGTTCTCTTTTGCAAGCACTTTTGCCACTATGCCAGCCATTGTGATGTGGGCATCACAGATGAGCAGGCAGGGTCTATGCTTTTGAACCTCCAGAAACTGCCAACTAAATTATATATTTAGGGGGATGAGATACTGGCGATTGAACCCAGGGCCTTCCTACTGAGCCACACTCCTGGCCCTTAAAAAAAAAAAAAAACAAAAAAACCCAAAACTTTGCTGGGGAGATGGCTCAGTGGAATAAGCGCTTCCCTGGCAAGCGCAAGGGTCTGAGTTCAATCCCTGGTTCCACAAAAACAAAACAAAACAAAACAAAAAAAAAACCTTTTATATTGAGATAGGATCTCATTGAGTCACTAGGTTCCACAGTGAACTCAAACGTGTGATTTTTCTGCTTTAGGCTCCCAGAGTGCTGGGATTATAGGCATGTGCTACCTCACCCAGCTTTTTTTGAGAGATTTTGAATTACACACCCTATTTACCTAATAGTATCAAGCAGGGGCGGGAATATAGTAGAACGTTTGCCTACCACACAACAGGCCACGTCTGATCCTTAGCATTGCACTCCCATCCCCTGCAAAAAAAGCTGTGGAGCAATTCCAGTTATGTATCTGACTTGATTTAGAGTGAAATAAGACATTTGTAAAAAATGATCACTTTGTGCAAACTGTCGAATTTGTGTGTGTAGGGCTGTTTGTAATACTCTGCTCCTTTTGATACCTGCCATTTGTAGTCACATGTTTTTGTCAGTCCTGCTAGAAGCTGTCAACTTTATTGATCTTCCAAAGTACCAGCTATGTTTCCTTCATTTTCTGTTAGCTTTCCTTGTAATTTCATTGCTTCTGCTCTTCTACTATGTACTCCTTCTTGTTTTGGTTTCATTTTGTTCCTGAGTTGAGAACTTAAGACTTGATTTGAAGCTTTTCACATTTTCTAATGCTATACGTGATCTTTATGACATTATTTTAGCTGTATTCCACACATTTTGAGAACGTTCACTCAGGTCCTTGTATGTTTTTAAATTTCCCTTTAGACTCCCTCCTTGAACCATGAATTATAAAGTATCTTTGTTTAGTTTGCAAGTATTTGAGTCTATTGCGATTAGAAAACACATTGTCTGGCTTCAATTTTCTTCAGTTTGTTGAGGTTGTTTTATGACATATGGTTTATATGGTATACTTCCATGGGCACTGAAAGGAATGCACACTCAGCTGTGCTGAAGTGCTCTATAAATGCTAATCAGATTCTGTTGGTTGTTTTTGTTTTCAATTTTTTTAACCATCTTCGTGATTTTCTTTCTAGTTTTAAGAGGTGCTATGAGAAGGATGCTGAAGTCTCTAATGTAATTGTAGATTTGTTCATTTCTCCTTTCAGTTGTTTTTGCTTCCTACTGTCTAAATAACCAAATGTGACTAAAAACATAGCAGATCAATTGTGGGTGGTTTTGCAGCACTATGGATTGAACTCAGGGGCTAACACATGCTAGGCAAGTGCTCTATCACTCAGCCACATCCTTTGCCCTATTTTGTCTTTTGAGACAGGGTCTTACTGTATATTTCGGGCTGGCCTTGAACTTGAGGCGATCCTCCCACCTCAGCCTCCTGAGTGTTGGAACTACAATAGGGGTGTGCCACCATGCCTGGTTATTTTGCCATTTTTCACCAGTGAAGGTTAAGGAAGAATTTGCAGAGGACAGGTTTGGGGTTTTTTGGTTTTGTTTTTTTTTTCCCTACATATTTCCAGTAAATTACATTGAGTAGAGATCACTTTTTTTTTTGAGATAGGCTCTCACTATGTAGTCCAGGCTGGCCTCAAACTCATGGCAATCCTCATGCCTCAGCCTCCCCAGAAAGCATACACCACCATTCCTGGCTGGAGATTGTATTTTACATTAGGATTCCTATGAGGAAACTCAGAAATTGGAACTCACAGTGGAGGCAAGGATGGATGCTGGTCTTCATTATGTCATACCTTGTTCTCTTCATGAGGGCCATGGGGAAAGGCTGTCTCAGATTTAGTCTCAGATTTTTTTTTTTTTTTTTTTTTAGGGAAGGGTCTACAGGGTGTTCAGGGTCTCACTACTAGATCAAACTCATAGTGATCCACCTGTCTAGAGCCTCCCAAGAGCTGGGATTACAGGTCTGTGCCACCACGCCCAGTCTCTAATACAATTATTGACCACACTTTGAACTGTAAAACCAACCATCAACCATCTGCACCTCGTTCAAAAAAGCTGAGACATGACCACCTTCCAGCAACGCACGCCTACTATAAACTAAGTATGAACCAAAGAAGTGGCCTCTTTTCTTTTTGAGTCAGGGTTTGACTATGTAGTTGAGGCTGGCCTTGAGCTGACATTACAGCCCAGGATAGTCTCAAGCTTGCAAAAAACCTACTGGAACCTCTCCTGCCACACCCTTTAGACATCTCTTAGACCTTCTGGGAGAAAAATATCACAAGTAATACATTATCTGCTGTCAAGTTTTAACAAGAGTTTTAGCAAAGTAAGGCATGAAGCAACAGAAAACGCTACAATGATGAAGGCTAACAAAATGAGGAAGATACCTGTAAAGTGGGATTAAAAAAAACCCAAACTCTAAAACTTACTCTGTAATTACAACTATATTAATGTTTGCATATGAAAATGACTAAATGAGAAAAGACAACACTGAAAATATTAAGAGATTCTGGTGATTTAAAAAATACTATTCATCTTTTTTGTTTGAATATAAGTATGATTGTGATAAAAACCCTGACAGACTGGAGCACATCTCAGGTGAGGAGCACTCACCTCGCACACTTGAAGTCCTGGTAATAAGCCCCAGCATCATACGAGAAAAACAAGTCTGAAGATTTAGGAAAAAAATAAAGAAAATAATCTGAGCAACTGCATTGACAGCAATGTGCAATATAACACTCACCACTGAACACCTTTCCAAAAAAAAAGAAAGAAAAAGAAAAACACATACAAAATCCTCCTCAGACTGGAGCAGCACTGTAAATGCTCTGGGGCATGTAGTCTTCTAAGCTTTCTCTCCACATCTGCACTGAGAAAGTTGAGACAGCAGAAGGCTTGAAGAGCGGGCATCTGCCCAGGACTTAGGCACACAAGTCCTGTTCTTAGGCACCTCCTGAAGGAGCAAGGTGGTGGGCACAGCTGAAGGGGAGGTATGGATGGGCCAGGCAGCTGAACCAGGGCTGAGAAGCGCCTTCAGTCATAACTACACAGACCAGCAGACTGCCATGCCCAGCTTCTTGAACCACCCAGCTTCACCCGGGCAAGAGGAAACCTGGAGCTCTCCAGCTGCTACGGTTTGTCCCCACAAAAATTTACGCTGAGGTTTGGCCCCCAGTACAGTAGGGTTGGGAGGTGGGGCCTACTGCGAGGTGCCTGGCTCATGGGGTTGAGTTCCCATGAAGGAATGAATGAATGAATTTCTCATGTGAGTTCTCCCTCTCTGTGCAAAACTAGGACTAGTTTAGTTACTATGAGAGCAAGCTCCACTCCTTGTTTCATCCCTTTCATGCATCCTTATATGTACTGCCATGAGTTGAAGCAACATAACGTCCTCACCAGAAACTGATCAGATGTGGCCACCTGATCATGGACGTTCCAGCCTCCAGAACAGAAAGCCAAAATGAACTGTTTTTCTTCATAAATTACCGTTCTCAGATATTATGTTAGAACAACGGAAAATGGACTAAGATCTGCCCGCGCCACAAGGAACAGGGAACAGCAGCAGAACCAGGAAAAACCTGAAGTCCATACCTTAAGAATCATGCTACTATAACTTGAATGTCACATCCAGAGCTGTCTGACAGACGGCTAGAAGAAAAGAAGCTATCTGCATATAAAGCCTAGCTGAAAGCAAGCATCTACATACCATTCATGTTCCAGGTAAAGGCATCCCGCAGCTTCTGCCCATCGATCTCCATGTCCAGCCGGATGGGCACCAGCACCTCAGGCTGAGATGCATTCTCATGAATCACAGCTGGATCATGGTCATCAAAGCTGAAATGAAATAGCAATGGCAGTCAGCCATTGAAATAACAGCAGTCAGCCAAGACATGCCAGTCCCTTTGTCTAGTGCCTATGGGATATGAGTTTTCAGCTTCCTTCTGTGTCTCAGGTCATTACAAATGTGTCTCAAGGGGAAAGGGCATATCCTAGAGGGACTTAGCATCTACCACTGATGCCACACAGTTGAGATCAGATGAGGTCACAAAGCCACAGTCTAACCTGGGTAGTAGGGGTCATAAATGACAAGCACCAGCATATCCACAGCACATGCTATATACAACAGAGCAGAACTGCATGCTTCATGGACACACAGGGAAGCAACAGAAACTGGGGGCCTAGGCAGAACAAGACCTAGGCATACTTCAGTGGAAGATTCAAGGCCAAAGTAGGCATGACTGTCATTGAAAACTGGGAAAGGAAAAGCATTTACAGAAGAGGAATAGTCACGCAAACACCAGGAGGCAGGGGAATGGAAGAACTGCAGAGGGAGCAGCCAAAAGACTGCTGAAGGTGGCGATCATGCGAGGAGAGGTCCCAGGGACTCTGCAAAGCCAAAGGATGTTGAAGAGCTGGCAGTTCTCCATCTTGGGGTTTGGAAGCAGGCTCCTACCCAGAGAAAGCCCCAAAATTCTGAGCAACGGAGTATTGTATTTCAGGAAGATAAAGAGACAGAGATGGAGCAGGCAGGCTGGGGAGAGGGTGCAGAAGAAACCTAAGGCATCTGTGGAATAGAAAAGGTGGAAAGCCAGGAAAACGCTCAGCATGCCAGACATGAGCGATCCTCTGGGAAGAGGCAGGAATGCTGGAGGAAGGAGAGGCTATTAAAAAAAAGGGAAGTGACAGCTAAAATGAGATGGGATGGTGGTAGGAGGAAAGGAAGAAGGTAGGAAGAAATAAGGAATAAAAGAGGGATGGAGGGAAAGAAGGAATGAAAGAGGAAAAGCTAGGGAAAGAGAGGGAGCAGAGGGAAGACAGGGTGAGCCCTGCAAAGTTGGGAGTGAGCTCCAGCAGAGTAAAGTGTGGGAGGAGCTCTTGATGGTGTGACCATAGTGAGGGGAGGTCAGTGTTCCACGTGTGACAGAGTCAAGGATTCTTCAAAGAGTTTGCACAACCTGCCTGGGCAAAGAAGCCCATGCTGGCTGAAGAGCTCAGAACACAAGGGAGATGAACTGGGCACAAACACCTAACGAGATCCAACAGGTAGCTGGCCAAGGTGGCCCAATTCCAGGAACTTGGAGGGCTGAGCAAGTAGGAATCTGCTAAGACTGGACTTGTGGCACAAGAAAAAAGAAGGCAGTGAGAAAGCGTTCCAGGCTCTCGGCCTGAGCAAGGGGAAGGATGGAAGCCAAGCTTTGATATGGCAACGTGTGCAGGCAGCATGTGGCTCAGGGTGTGAGGGCAGCAGCTAGGGGAGGCTGGGCCTCAGACACACGTGTGGGTACAGGAGCCTGGAACATGCTCCCCGAACACGCTTATGTCTTAATCCCATAAACCTGCTACCATTACCTCATATGGCCCAAAAAAGGAGACCATGCAGATGTGACTTAGGAGGATTCTGAGAGACTGTCCAACTGGGCCATGAATTACATCACAGGGTGTTTTTTTTTTCTTTTTCTTTCTAGAGGCTCACACATGCTAGGCAAATGTTCTACCACTGAGCTATATCCCCAAACCCTATTTATATTTTTAACTCTGAGAAAGAATCTTGCTAAGTTTCCTGGGCTAGACTTGAATTAGTATTTGTCCTGCCTCAGCTTCCGCAGTAGCTAAGGGAAAGGTATTCGCCATGGCAGCAGATTCAGTGTCCTCCTAAGCCAGAAACAGATTTCGAAACACAGAAAGAGAGGCCATGTGATGACAGAGGCAGAGACTAGAACGATGGGACCACAAGCCAAGGAATACAACAGCCAGAACTGGAAAAGGCAAGGATCAGGCTTGTTCTCATAGGGTGAGAGGGCAGCAGTTTCAACAACTGCGAAAGAACAGATCTGTGCTCCTTTAAGCCACCTACTTTGCAGTGGTTTGTCCCAGCAGCCACAGGGAACAGACACAGTAGGAGTCTGGTGGATGGCACGTGAAACCCTGAGATGGGCTGTGCCCCCAGCTGCTTGGCTAAGGTGCTGGGAAAAGGAGGAGAAAAAAGTGAGAAATCAAAGCAGGGAGAGCCAGGGAGGCCAGGGAAAGCGAGGGACAGTAAAGCACTGGTACAGTATCTGGGACAACTGAAGGTCACACCATTTCTTTAGGAAGGAGACTACAAATAAAAGCCGTGGAGGATGGAGGTGACTCTGTGAGGCCCAGTGCGCAGCGGAACTCACCACAGGGGAAAGGTTCTCTTCTTGTCCCGGCCCATGCGGTTCCTATTGATGGTGGTGGAACATGGCACAGCATCCAGATGATGGGAACTGTTGGGCAGTGTGGGGACCCACTGGCTGTTCCTCTTGGCCTTCTGTTCCCTAAGGTATGTAAGAAAAAGGCCTGGTCAGAGCAGGAGTCCAAGTCTGCCCTCCAGGCCCCTACCGATGCTCAGTGATGCCTCAGGGCCCCAGGCTCCTGATGAGGAAGTCTGTGCACCACTAACTCCATGGGGCTCTGCTCCCCAGGTTCTTATTGCTACCTAGAGGTATTTGGACAAAGGGCACAAAAGGATGCTAGACACCACCCAGGGCACAAGTCAGCTGCTAACCTTTGGGCATAGCACGCTGTACTGTGTTGTAGGCAAGGCTCCCATGAAGGAATGCTCCTGATTAGGCAAAAGGGGAAAAGAGGGAGGCTTCCTAGAAGGGTGAACGCTGGCGAACCTTAAACATGGAGTCAGGGTTCATGGTGTTTAAGACAGTACAGGAGCAGTGGGGGCAACAGTGCTGCAAGGGCTGGAGCTAAAGAGGCCCCCGTCATAAGGGCTCACACACAGAGACACTGTCAGCTAGCGTAGCTTTCCTCATGATAGCCCACCCTGCTTTCTCCAGGGTATTTTTTTTATCTTGCCTTTTCCTCTTTTACTTGGCCCAAGTTCACTCTGCAGAGCCAGTTTTTCTCTCACTATTCACTTATTTTAAAATTTACTTTTACTTTTTCGAATAAACTTTGTTCCTGCTTAAAAAGAACACAAAATACCTATCAGATGGCTGGTAGTCTCCAAAAGGATAGAAGGGAGAAAAGAGAATTTATTCTGATGATGACTGTTTTAAAAGGAGCTTACTTTGCTGGCCAGGCTGGCCCTGAACTCCTGGATTCAAGCAACCCTCCCACTTTAGCATCCTGTGCCACTGGAACTGGCAGGCACCAACACACCGGGCAGACTGTGACCTTACATGTGCTGGCTATACTAAGATGGACTAGGCACGGCTTCTGGTCTCTGACCTTCCAGAACAGTAGAGATGAGAAGAATCAATGAGTATCTTATAGGAAGTGACCTCCAGAGTAATCTGAATAACTTCCATCCCATGAAGGACTCACTCTCTTGTCTGAATTCCGGGTTGGTTTTCCTACTGGGAGGTTCCCACAAATACTTTGCCCTGTGGCTGCAGTGCCAGGTGAGACAGATGACAGCACTTAGGATTCCACAGTGTCACGCGTGTTTGTCTTCCATAGCAAGACCGTAAACGCAACATTTACCTTTTTATTTCTACCATCTGCACATACAGCAGTTCCTGTAATTACTGCCCCCCACAGTTCACAGTAAGTGACAAGTTGCAGGACAACACCCTCTGAAGAGGCACCTGGGGGACGCAAGCTGTAGGCCTTTCTTCTTTCCACAAGTGGAATAGGGCCCTTGGCCTTTAACTCTTTTTCTAAGGGCTACCAAGATCAAGTGACTAGCCATCACTGGACGAGGGCCTGGGAATATGGGTTCTTTATAACTTCCATGGAGGAGTCCAGTGAAGCTGAGATGGATATCCTCTACAATCTGTGCCGTGTTTCTGCCCCTCACTGTTCAAAAATCCCACTCTATCTTGGTGGCAATCTCTCTCATTTCTAAGCCTGTGCTGTTCTGCCAGCCCTTCATCTGCTAGCCATCTCAAGGAAAGAATGCAAATTATGTTACATAGAACAGACACAGCAAGTACAAGTAACATACTCAGAGGTATACAGAGCACGAGAATCTAAGTCATGAAATCCAACCTAGGGCACACTAGATGATCTTCCAAGAGCTCCAAGAAGGGGCACTGAGCCTCTGCCCCAACTGTGATATGGTAGGGAGGCTGAGAGGCCCTTGCTAGGCTGACTGAGCAGCATGGAGACAGCCAAAGCTGCTTTGTTCAAAACTCAGCTACCCCCTAGAAATGTCATCCTACCTCCAGGGTGTCAGAATTCTATCCCTTCAGCTGGTCCTCATCTGGCATGATCATCAAGAAATTATTTACCAACCTATAAAAGGTTCTTAGCTGACATGTGCAAACTTAAAAGTACTGTCCATGTGTACATAATTTCCTTTTGTGACTTCCCAGGAAGGTCTAGCCATCCTTATGTCCTTACCACATCCCTTGGGGGAACAAGAATCTGCCGAGCACACGTCTACAACAATGGCCAGACTGGATGCATGCCACATTTCTTGGGGGAGCCATAAAAACAATCCAATAGCAAAGTTGACAGAAAATCTGGAAAGAAGTCATTTTCCACAACCTCATCACTCTGAACAATAATCCTTTTTCTCCCTTAGTGCTCCCTGGTTTTTCTCTATAGAAATGCACTTTCTTGAGAGCTGGAGACACAGAGTAGGTAAATACAACCTGGGATCGTGCATGTGTCTCGCAGATGAGCCACGTGGTACGGTCCTGCAGAGTCCACTTAATTATGATGCATAAGGTCACATCCCATTCTGCTCAAGTAGGCGCACCCTGTAATACCTGGCCTTCCCTAAACCTGTATGCTCACTGGCTCCATAGTTCCCATTTTTATTCACAGCTCTCCAGAGTACACGTACATTTCTGTACATGTAATGAGTTGACTTACTTGTTCTTTTTTTTTTTTTTTTTTTTTTGGTGGAACCAGGGATTGAACTCAGGCCCTTGCACTTGACAGGGAAGCACTTATTCCACTGAGCCATCTCCCAGGCCCCTTACTTGTTCTTTTAAATTCTTTGTTCTTCTGTTTGTTCTGAAACAGGGCTTTGTTATGTAGCTCAGGTTATCCTCGAACTTCCAATCCTCCTGACTCAATCTTCCAAATGCTGGGATTATAGGCATGCCTCATCACACTCAGCTTATTTTTAAATTATTACTAGTTCTATCACAATTTCCCCAGTTCACTACCATGCTAGCTTTTTTGAATGAATGGTAAAGCATTTTGTACTTAGTATGCACAGGGCCCTAAAAAAATAAGATTATATATAAGGATAATCATTCTTCCTGTTGTTTGTTTTCCCCTTGTATTTTCCAGATGTGCATCATCCCTTTATCTATTTACCTACTGGGGGCTGGGAGTGCAGTTCAGCATGTACTCATGAGGCACTGAATCCAATCCTCAGCACCATGAAAACAACAAACGAATAAAAACCCAAATCTACTAAAGCAATGATAGTGAACCTTTCACGTTTTCAATGATACAAATAGCCCACTGTGCCACACAGGCCACAGGTTTGCTACCACTATACTGAACTATCCAAGATTTTTTTTTTTTTTTTTTTTTAATAAATCTGAGTATCGGGGGCCTGCCCCTTAGCTCAGTTGTTTAAGTGGCTGCTTCAACAAAGCAGTCAGGCTCAGGTTGCTGTGGTTCAATCCCCACAACTCAAGCCAGCCAAACCTGCCCTGAAGGCATTCGGAGCAAAAAAATAAAATCAATCAATCAATCAATCAATCAATCAGAGTATCTAGGCAAAGACAGCATAGGAAATTTCTAATTACTTGCTTTTTTAATTTTCACCCACTATAAATATGCTTAAAGGTTCTAAATTTTTATAACTTAAAATTTTTTTTTAACATTTATTTATATTGTGTGTGTGTGTGTGTGTGTGTGTGGCCAGCTCAGCCCACCAGGGGGCGGGGCTGGCTGGCATGTGGTGCTGGGGGATTGAACCGTGGTCCCTGTGCTGTGCTTTGCTTAGCTTAGCTTGTTCTAAGTAGGTGCTTTAGACCACTGAGCCATCTCACCAGCCCGTCTAAATTTTTATACCTTTAAATCCACTGCTTTTTTCTTTTGTGACTTTATTTAGTCCACTAATTTTTCTGACATAGGAGTCCTACTTTAAAGCTTTCTTAATCACTCTCCAAAATTCAAGATTTGGTTCTACATTTCTTAGGAATTTCAAAGACAGAAGAAATGTACAAACA
This sequence comes from Octodon degus, assembly GCF_000260255.1. Lineage (NCBI taxonomy): Eukaryota > Metazoa > Chordata > Mammalia > Rodentia > Octodontidae > Octodon > Octodon degus. The sequence goes on along the minus strand of NW_004524655.1, from coordinate 9,442,290 downwards.
GCTAAGAAGATTGCAAGCACAGTGGGTAAAGTGTTCAAAGACAGTTCAATTCAGCTTGACCCTAAGATGTGTTAAGTATGAGAGCTATCCACCAGCGTCCCCCGAGCATACCTGAGCCAGGAGCACATTACCTGAGGTAGGTGGGGGGCTCCGTGCTGATGGACACGGCCTTGTACTTCTCATCATTGCCGTCAAGAATTTCTTCCACCTCGGAGGCTTTTAACAGAGTCACGCTGGTGGCAAGGGTGGTATATCCATGATCTGTAAGTGGAGAGACACTATTGCGGTTAACCTGAAGGGGGTGGTGAAAACAGCAGCCAGCCAACTGGATATAGCACATCAAGTCCTCACATGCAGGAAGTGGGAAAAGCAAGGTGTCAAACTTACTACTGCTGAACGCCTCTTCCAAAGGGGCAATCTGGATGGAGGACTTTATTTAGAAGTCCCACTGAGTAAAGCCTCCTTTGGGACTGACTTGGACTAATGTGTTCTGGAGCAATGGCTCAGGGACAGAGGAAATGCTTGGAGCAGCTGTAGCACCAGAGGCTACAGCACAGCCTGCGAGGACTCAAGAAGCTCCAGAGGAATACCCCAGTGGGAAGAGGTCAGACACCACCGCAATCCACAACATGAAGCAAGGTGGGGACATGGAATGAAAGGTGAGTACTTTTAAAACAAGAGCCCAGAGAGTTGGAAAGAGCTGCTTCACACCAAACAAGAATTTCTGTCCCCAAGCCAGTCTGGAGGTACTATCTGGAGAACAGGACAGACTGAAGGCAACTTGACCCCTAGCTCTTCTCTTGGTCAAAAGCTGTTACCTGTCTGTGGGCCTAGTCTGGCTTCTCCCAGAGGAATTAAGTAGTTATGGGGAAGGTATCTCCGAAGCACAAGGTGGAAGCATCACCAAGACTTCACCGGGGACTTGCAGAGGAGAAGGCAAAGCCAGGGAGTTGCTGTGTTACTGACTGGTGCTCACTTGGGGCAGAAGCGGACACGCAGGAAACTAACTGTTTTAGTCAGGTGAGTGGAAATGTTACAGCAGCAGAAAAAAAAAGTAGCTCTGGCTCCTGCGTTAAAAGAACCACTGATCTGCCCACATTGGCCAAAACCACAGCAGCACCTATAGCCACACCAAACAGGACAGACTGTGAAGCACCACACACAACACACACACACACACACACACACACACACACACACTTAGGTTCAGGGCAGCTCTCTCCAAGGCACTACTGCCAAGAGGCAAGCAGTTTTGCCACCTGCCAAATGGCACACTGCATCCAAATGTAAATGTTCCCTTGAAGTGTCTCCTAACAGAAGCCCCTAGGAGAAGCCCCCAAAATCTCTGAAGAGCCCTGCCCTGCATGGAGCTGCCATGACCCAAAGCATGCTAGTTTCACTAGTGTCAGGCACTCACTAGCAAGTCCCAGGCACACAGCAGGCTCCATGGAGCAGACATGCACATGAGCTTAGCACACTGGCTGCTGGCATGAAGTGCGATGGAATGGACACATTTTCAGAGGCAAGCAGTGAAAGCCCAAGAGGGGAGTGGGGGCCGGGGCCACCACCCATCACTAGAGCTGCATGGAGGATGACTATGGAGACACGCCCACGGCAGATGGTAGAGCATCACGGCATTCCTAAAACGTTTTGAGACCAACATGTCTTCACAGCACCTGCTACTGTCCCTGCTTGGGCCCACTCGGACACCCACTGGCCCCCCTGGAAATACTTGACAGTGGACCATCAGTGGCTCCTGCAGCCATGCTCTTACCTGAGCCTCACGTGTGTGCTGGAAGGCTGGCCCCACCCCTGGGATGCTCCCTGCCTAAGTTAAGGGCTGCAGTGAAGACACTGGAGTGAAAACGTTTTATCTTCATGACATAAGCGAGTGGTTTTGAAACAGGTTTACAAACCCTCGTGAAGACGCACCCTTAGTGTTAGGTTTTGTTTTTTTACCATGTGACGATGCAACTATTTTCTTCCTCTCTTCCACAGTGGCTAGTCGCCTCCAGAGTGAGGGGTATCTCTTGTACAGAGAACCTCGGAACATACGGAGGTAGTTTCCCACCTATGAGTAAAGCAAGAAGGCTCATTATGAAGGTCACATCTCCAAGTGAAAGAGGAGGGTCCTTTTCAGTTAAATCTAGCGTTCAATAAACAGGCCTCAAGGTGGTCCCCAGGCGCCAAGCTTTTGGCACTAATAAAACACATTCTGCTGACATCAAGAGTTCAACAGCAGTGCACATCTGGTCTACATCTGTGCCTCCTGACAACAGAACCAAGTTCCAAAAGGCCTGACCAGATGTCTGCAAGGAAGACCCTCCGAGCTTCGTAAAAAGCCTCCAGAGCTTAGCAAGAAGCTCATGGTGATTCTGATTTTGGAATAAGGCACTCCGGCACTTTCCAGAAATATAAGGCTTCTTTGACCTTCTTTTATCTCAAGAAGCAGACTTTGATATTTTTATGATGTAATAAACACCAAAAAGGTCTTCTAATTTTAGACAGATGCAGGATAATTTCCTCCATGCCCTGTGATGCTTTCTTTAGTAACAACATCCAAACGGGGGACACCAAAGGAATTTTTCCCAAGAGTCTAAAGAGAACTTACTGGAGATCACTAGACTGTCATATAAATCATTACTTCTCCAAACAATAGTTTTGGTTTGTTTATACCAAATACTGAAAGTACATTGTTCCTCATGAAAGTTAGTCCTAAGGTTTTTATAAAGGCACCCCATGGTCTCATTCACTTTTCAGAAATGATCACTCCAGATTCACATTATGGGGGACAGTCACTGTGGATGGAGTGCCAAGTGCTGACTGTACATGGACCTGGAATTATTTTCCTTTTTTGGGTCTCTTCAATCCTCGGCTGATATCTGTGAACTTCGCCCTACAAAGGATCACTTACATTATTTCCCCATTCTATCTATCCAGGATAGTCCAGATTTATTAAAAGTATGCTTCACTTCTTTTTTTTTTTTTTTTTGTTCCTCGAATGCCTTCAGGGCACTTTTGGCCAGCTGGAGAGGTGTGAGGTTCGAACTCCAGCAACCTGAGGCTGACAGCTTTGTGGAAGCAGCCACTTAAAGGCCTGAGCTAGGGCCAGCCCCCCCCACCCCAGCTTCTTCACTTCTTGTTAAGCGAAGCTGTATATGATTAACAAGCAGCGCTAATGAACACAATGAGAGAAGGGCAGCCACCTAATCCCTCCTGTGCCACATAGGGTGCAGACCCCTCACTGCTACTTGATGTCTGCACCATCACCAGTCAAAGGTAAAAATGTACTTTACGTTAGGTTTTGAAAAGAAACTGAGGGGCCAGGCATGGTGGCACACACCTGTAATCACAGTGCTCAGCTGGCTAAGGCAGGAGGATCTGTGAGTCTGAGGCCAGCCGCAGCTGCATAATGAGCTCAAAGCTAGCCTGAATTACATTGTAAAACCTTGTCTCAAAAAGACAAAAGAGGGCCTGCCAAATAGCTCAGCGGATTAAAGCAACAGCAAGCAGATGCAGGGGCTGGCCCATGGTCCTGTCCCCTGGGGCCAGCATGCTGAGACAGCAATAGAGACTGGGTGTGGTGGCACACACCTGTAATCCCAGCTCTTGGGTGGCTGTAAACAGGAGGATCACTACAATTCTGATCTAGGAGTGAGACCCTGAAACCCTGTAGATCCTTCCCTAAAAATACAAAAAA
>NW_004524655.1:9435495-9438490 GCF_000260255.1 Octodon degus | reverse complement strand
CCATCTATACCATCAGGGCCCTGCAGGGCTCTTGGATCCCAGATCTCTCCCAAGGTCCCTTGCGCACTTAGGACACTGAGTATTGCCTTCCTGGCTTTACTCTATGGATCAGAGTCTTCTGAATGTAAAATGAAGTTGCTGAACCTGAGCATTTCACAGGTTCTATGACTCTATGACTCTGGCTTGGGAAATCTAACTTCGGGAGATATCAGAAGAGTGGAACACGGCTGCTGCAGAGACCCTCCCACAGCAGCTCACCAACATCACACAGAGGCACAGTCCACTCCTGCGGCCAGCCTCCCTCTCTGAAGGGAGCCCAGGCCTATCCATCCATCCCTCTTGTTACAGGAGCTACTAAACAGAAACAGTGCTAAGATCTTGAGCCACTCCCTAACTTCCACAGGTCCAATGACTACTATGCTAGGCTCTGGAAAGCCAACTACCTCTCCATTTTGGTCTCCAAATGACTATTCTCACTCAACAGGGAGGGCTAGGAGTGAAGAGGCTATAAGAAAGACCAGTTCATTTTCTAGAACCTAAGGAAAGGGCTTAGAGACATTTCATCTAAACATCTCATTATACACATGAGGAAAGTGTCACCAGCTGGGGTGTGTCTCAGTGGTAGAGCATGAGCAGAGCGTGCACAAGGCCCTGGATTTGGAGCCCGCCATCACCATCCCCCAACAAGAAAAAAGCAGTGGGGGTGGGGTGGTACACTTGCTGATCCCAGCACTCTGGGAGCCTGAGGCAGGAAGATCACAAGTCTGAGCTCAGCCTATGAAATGTAGTGAGACTGTCTCAAACATCTGTGCTATCAAGGCTCTATGTTCAACCCCTGTAGGGGTGGGGGGATAAAAAGCATAAGACGTGGCCTTTCAAGGTTCTTCTCATCTGAACCAGTGCTGTTTCTTATTTTTTATATCAAACACATGAGAGTTTTCTCTTCAAAAATACAACCCACTCAAATAGATTTCTTTTTCACTCATTAGAGCAGGTACAGGTTTCACTAAACAACATGCCCAATATCATATACTGAAGCTCCTCAACTATCTTTTTTTTTTTGCGGAACTGGGGATTGAATTTAGGCCCTTGCACTTGCCAGGCAAACGCTTATTCTACTGAGCCATCTCCCTGGTCCCTCAACTATCTTTTCTAATCCACATTTAAGTAGGTGCCAACTGGCTAACAACCACTTTGAGCTGTGGCAGATGTACTGCACCTGTTTCACGTCCCCAGCACAACCAGTCACCTTGGCACAGCAACATTCAGGGGATAAAGTGAAGATGTTATTCCATCACGCCCCCTCCCCTTTTTAATGTGTTTGGTACAGGGTCTCATTACGCGGCTCTACTCCTCTGTTTTCAGCCTCCCCAGCGCTGGAATTACAGGCCTGCGCCAGCATGCTCTTATTTGGTCACTGGCACAGTGCGCTGGGGTGCGGGGATGCCTTGGCACATGGTGCAGGGAATGGAACCCCAGTCTCTGCGCTTGCCTAAATAGGTGCTTAGTCCACTGAGCTACCTTACTGGCCTCATCCTGCCCATTTTTGTTTCACAGAACTTTTATTTCAAAAATGGCAGCAACGCTATGCTACTACTGACATCTCTGGTTTCAGAACTTGACACAGCTAAGACAGGAATCGGGATGTCCCAAAAACTTAAGGGGGTCCATTGAGAGTTTCATTCAGCATGCTCTGTTCAACTGTCCAAAACTAAAACAAAAATCGTGAATGAAATGTAGGAGTGCGGGGCCTGGGAGATAGCTCAGTAGAATAAGCACTTGCCTGGCAAGCGCAAGGGCCTGAGTTCAATCCTCAGTTCCGCCAAAAAAAAAAGAAAAGAAAAAGAAATGTTGGAGTATGACGCTGAAAACTGAGGCAAGGGGCTGGCCAGATAGCTCAGCGGACTAAAGCGCCTGCTTAGGCAGAGGTGCAATTGAGACTGGGAGTGGTGGCATGTGCCTGTGATTCCAGCTCTTGGGAGGCTGTACAAGGCGGATCACTATGAGTCAGATGTAGTAGTGAGACCCTGAACACCCTGTAGACTCTTCCCTAAAATACATATAAATAAATAAAAAATTTAAAAAACAACAACAAAGGCATACAGAGGTAATCCTTGGCATTCTCCAATGCAAACTGCCCAGGGAAGGCACTTACCTCCTTACATGAGCCACCCTACTGCTTGGCAACTTCTGAGTTTTATATCCACAGTTGTTTAAACAATAGAAATATAAACAACTTGAGTACTGCTGTTAGACCTAAAAAGGCGAGTGTAAATGATTTCCAAAACCTTAATATCCTCAGTAAAAACCTACATTGAAAGGCCAACTGTGGGCTGGGGAGATAGCTCAGTGGCTTAAGCGCCCACCTGTCAAGCCCACCTGTCAAGCGCAAAGTCCTGATTTCAATCTCTTGTCAAAAAACAAACAAAAACAAAAACAAAAAACAAAACCCACAACTGTCAGCTCCTATCGTCAGTTTATTCAACAAAATGCTTCCACTTCTGAGCAAAGCGTAAGATTTTTAGGATCTTTCCCTATAAGAATTCAGAATTAGTTCACCAATATCCAAAGTGTCAATTGCTTCCAAACTGCTTAAAGCTCCAACCACTGGGAACTTATCCAGCCCAAAGCAAACATCGTGCTCTCAACCTATTCCTTCAGCTAAAAATCAAAACATCTCCACTGCCCACCTCAGAGGCAAAAACCAACTCGCATGAGTCCTAAGCCTCAGGCTTATGACTGGAGATTTTCCGGACCCCCCCAGGGAGGAACTGGGGGTGCACACGAGATTTGCAACACCCAAAAGGGTTCAAGAGCAGAAACGCACCGCGTCCCCCTTTTGTCCCCTGCAAGAGCCACATTCGGAGGGGACACCCCATTTCTTTGCGTCTGGCTGGAGGTGTAGCAACTCACAGGGGGGCAAGTGGCACCTTAAACCCAGGTGGGCTGCAAGGTGCGTCCCGGATTCCCGAGTAAATAAACCGAGGTTCGACAC
>NW_004524655.1:9422751-9435290 GCF_000260255.1 Octodon degus | reverse complement strand
TCCCGGCGCACAGGCCCGCCCCGGGCTCCAGCGGGGCCGGAGGCTGGGAGGAAGAGAACGCGCCGGGGGCTACCTCGGAGCCGATCATGTAGAATTCGCCGTCGTCCTCCAGCTGGAACTTAACGGGCTTCTGCCCGAAGGTCTTGCTCAATGCCATCATCATCATTGCGGCAGAGGGGTCCGGGGGCGGCCGAGGCCCTGCTGTGTAGACTCAGGAAGGCTGGGGCGGGGCTAGCCGGCACCCGGCTGAGGAGGATCGACGCCAGAAGGCAAGGGCCGGGCCGGGCTGGCGCTCGCGCCACCGCCGGGATCCTCAGCTGCCGCCGCGACGAACAGGCCTCCCTCCGTGCGCATGCGCGGGCGTTGACGCTAACGCGCGCGCGGCCGCCGCCTAAACAAAAGGCCGAGCGCGCGCGCGCGCGGGCTGACACCTTAAAGGAGCCGAGACTAGTTTCTCCTCCACACCAGGCTGCAGCTTGTCTGGTGCCTGGAAAGCTTCTCGCGGACAGAAATAGCCGCCGGGGGGCTTCCTGACTCACGCGGTGGCTTTTGTAGTCTCACAGTTCGGACTCACGGGCGAAAACAGGAAATGGGGCCTGAAGGCCAGGAGAAAGACGTATCTGAAAGCCTGAGCACGTTTTGTGACCTCAGTCCACAGCTGTTTCTGCAGCTGTAGAGATGGGCAGAATGGCAACACTGGGTTGGGGTTGGCCTGGGCAAAGGCTCTGGGGTTTGGCAATATTCAGTGAGACGCAGGTGGTATTTGGTTTGGCCCGAGCGTCAGATGAGCATTGAAAAGAAGACACCTCGGTTCTTTCCCTAGCTCTTTGCTTTGTGCCTAAAAGCCCAGCCCTGCCCTGGCTCTATCCCGTAGCCTCCCTACGGATCATCCAACGGCAAGGAAAGTGTCAGAGCAGTTCGTGTATCTTAACCATGCTGTGAACCAAAAATGACCCACTATGATTTCATACAATTCAGTCTAATAAAATTGCAGCTGTGATTATGAGAATGTACTTTTTGCTTTGAACCCACGCCTTTACACGGAGCTACATCTGCAGATATATAGATACAGGTATATATTTGTATCTGTGTATGTGTGTGGATTTTTTTTTTTTTTTTGAGTCAGGGTCTTACTATATAGTTTAGAATGACCTTGAACTCACTATGTAGCCCAAGCTGGCCTTGGGTACAGCAACCCTCCTGCCTCAGCCTCTTCAGTGCTATGACTACACCCATGAGCCACTATGCCCAGCCTTTACTTTTTTTTTTTTTTTTTGAGACAGGGTTTTGCTAAGTTACTGTGTTAGCAGGTTGCCTGGGCTAGGCTCAAACTAGCAGTCCTCCTGCCTCAGCTTTGCAGAGTGCTGGGAATACAGGCATGCTCCAGGCTTGTTAGATTCTGTTATGAAGACACAGGGGGCTGGAGGGCAGTGCAAGGGGCTGCTGGACAATTGGAAAGGCTGGTGGTAACTGATAGGCTTTTCGGCAGAGCAGTAGCGATAGAAAAGATAAGAGAAGTCTTGATTAACTCCAAAGACACAGAGAAGATTGAGGACAGATAGGACAGAGCCTCCGGCCAGAGACAAAGAAAGCTGAGGCTTTTAGGGATTTTTACCAGGTTTGGGGTTTGAAGGGGATGTTTAGAAATACCTGAGGAGGACCGGGGAGATGGCTCAGTGGAATAAGCACTTCCCTGGCAAGCGCAAGGGCCTGAGTTCAATAAAAAAAAAAGAAATACCTAAGGAGCTGATTGGGGTCTTTTCTGTGGCAGTGGAAAAGGTGAAAGGAAATTGTACCCTGAGCTGGGTTGGAGAAGAAGGGGGGAGGTGGTCTCTGGGAAGATGAGCTGTTTTAAGGGCTTTAGCCATATTAGACGGCCACCATAATTCAGCAGTTTCTACTAGGACCAGAACCTATCAGTAGCCATGAGGTGTTTGTTTTTTTTTTTTTTTTTTTTGCGCTCTCATAGCAGTGAAGATTATCAAGATATTTTAGGATGTGGTTGGATGATGACATAATGGGATGAAATGACCACCACTTTGGAGGATGAGCTGAAGGCGGGGTGGGGAAGCAGGGAACTAGCTAAGAAGTTGTCCTAGTTAAGTAGCTGTCCCTACAGAGGTGACCAAGGAAGAGAGCAGGAAGAGCCTTGAGCACTGTGCCCCAGGGCCCAGAAACTTGGGGGCGAAGGGGTTCAACTCTAGCTCTTAGCCCAGGGCCCACTTTAGCCTGGTTCCTCACCCTGGCTACATAGTCAAAGAAAACACACAGGCAGGTAGAAAACGATTGTGTTTAATGATAGTCCTCAGTTAAAAAAAAAAAAAAAGGCTTTGTTTTGTACACTGTACACACATTTACATTGCTTTGGAGGATACCAGTGCTAGAATGAGGGCTTCAAGAGGAAATGGGCTGGACAAGCCTGAGGTATGTTGAGGCCTCCAGGCCTCAGGATCTCCAGGGAAGAGCAGCCCCCAACCCTGCTGGCTGTGGACATTTTAGCCTGAACCCTGGGGAAGTGATCTCTAGGATCACCAGGCAGAAGGTAGCCCAATCCCAAGCATCTACCGGGAGTTGACTTCTCAGGAAAGAACCCTTCTTGGAGGCCCAGGTGCTTGGCCAGAGCAGAAGGTCATGGGGACCCTGGTACCCCAGCTCTAGCACCAGTACCCAAAAGGAACCTCAAAGCAGGGATAGAGTGAGGACATTATAGTTCCCCATCTCTGCTGAGGTCCTACCCTGAGGCACAGTGATGGGAGACCCAGGTTTGGCCATGACCTGCAGAGGTGGTTATAGCTGGCCCAAGACCACCCTCCTCTAAGTAGGGCCATAGCCTCCCTTCCCTGCCCAAGTTGAGACACTTGCTGGCAGGTGACCACGACCAGCGTGGCCCTCCCTGCAGTTGTCATGGTGATTGTACCCCCCCTCCCCCCACCCCAGAGGAGACATGCCTGATTCCAGAGCCACAAAGGTTGCTGTGGGTCTCTATCCTGATATAAGTGGCTGGACATGGGTCAGTCCCCGAAGGCATCCAAGCTGTTGTCAGTGGAAAGTATTGGCAGGTTCAGCACAGCCAAAGAAGTCAGGGCCCACAAGACGGGGGAAACCCTCCAGAACCTTCACCTTCACAGGGTCAAACTTCCAGTAGAGGTGGCCACGCAGGAAATAGGCATAGCCTAAAGAGAAAAAAAGGTCAGGCATAAGCAAACGGATGTTGGCCCCCATGTCTGCCTAGCAGGCTCTACCCAGGGACAGGGACAGGGCGAAGAGATGAGAAGGCCTTGGCTACTGCCAAGTTATTTGAAACCTACAGGCTTCAGAGCTAGCCTTCTAGAACCTCCTTTCCCTCCAGGCAGCCTTTCTGCCTGCACCAGGGTTCACTCTTGGGTACCCTGACAGATGCCAGGAGCTTGAAGATTTAATTCTTATCTCTTTTTTACTTATTTATTTATTTATTTATTTATTTATTTATTTATTTTGCGAAACCAGAGATTGAACTCAGGGCCTTGCGCTTGCTAGGGAAGCGCTTATTCTACTGAGCCATCTCCCCAGTCCCCAATTTCTTATCTCTTTAAGAAAGCAGGTACCACTCTCCTCACCAACCCCTTTGTCACCCTACTTCCTCATCTATCAATCCGACTACAGAGATGGCATCCCGGAGTTCCAGAGCTGGTGGCCACACTAAGACAGCTTTTCCAATATCTCCCAATAAGGGAAAGCACAGAAGCAAAGACAGGCTGGCAGGTGAGATCACTGGGCTCCGAGCTGCAGCCTGGCTCCAGGCTTCTGTGCTGGGGGGAGGCCAGGTTAGAAGAAGAGACTATCCAATGGGAGTTCTGGCACCAGTACTGTCCATCCCAGTGCCTTCAGCTAAGGACCTGAGCCTCTCTTTGCCCCTTTAAAAACTGGGCTCATAAGAAGTGTTACATAGTGATGCATGCCAGGAAGCTCAGCATGCTGGGAGGCTGAGGCAGGAAGATCACAAGTTGGAGCCTAGCCTGACCTTAATAAGACCCTATATCAAAATAAATATTAAAAAAGGATTGGGGATTGGGGATGTAGCTCAGTGTAAAGACTCTAGGTTCAGTTCCAGTATTTGAAAAAAAGAAGAAAGGAGGCTGTGACTGAGGGACATAGGCATGCCCTTGCACCTCTCTGCCCTGTTTTGTCATCTCTAGCATGGGCTAAGCACCAGCACCAGTTGACTATCAGGAGAGTAGATGTCACTGGACAAAGGAGGTGTGAAGAGTTGGGCTTCCAGAAGTGGGTGTGAGGGCCCAGCCACCGCCTGGTGGTAGATGCAGCCATTACACCCACATCCCCCAGTGGCTTCCCACCAACCCTCCAACACACCGTCGGCATCCTGGAAGGCCGCATCAATCTCTGGGGGCACCCCTCGCCAGTCAGTGGCCCGGCGGGGCACAGGACTGTCCACACGTCGTGTGCTGGGGTGGAAACGCCAATAGTCCCCGCCTCGGAAGAAGTAGATCTTGTTCTTCTCAGAACCCCAGACCAAGGCAGCATGGACTGGAGACTCTACCAGGCCCAGCTCAGAGAGGGGTGCAGGCCCCAGGACTGGTTTCTCTCCATCGTACACCCAGTACTGGGTACCTGCCAGAGAGTGAAGGTTGCAAGGAGCTGTCAAGACACTGCTGTTACTCCTAAGCCTTGTGTGCCTGCTGGGCCAAACCTATGGGCCAATGCATGTTTAGCATTCCTGGCCCCAAAGGGAGGTTGGGGCTAGCTGGGAAGCATTGGCCAGTGAAGGCTGTAAAGTAGCACATGAATGAGGTTATTCTAATCAACAGAGGGCTGCTTGGGGTTCCTCTTCCCCCAGGATTTGGCTGCCAATCAGAAATGCCTGATGACCACTCCCTGGCCCAGCCCCTGCCATAGAAGGTCCCTGGCTACAATGGAACTCACACAGTCTCTCATGCTGCACCTTTGTTTATGAAGTTCTGCCACCTGGAATGTTCCAGGCTCGCATCTCTACCAGCTGAGAGTGGAAAGTACAAGCTCCAGATCACCAGACCTGAATCCGATCCCTGTTGTACACTTCCCAAGCTGCACCCTCGAGAATCACTTCACCACCTCTAGAACCCCACACCAAATGGGTGCCTTTGGGGGTACAGTGCACCAGCACACATGGTGCCCCATTATGCAATACTTTCAGTGCTATTCTGATCTCAACAGCCATCTCCTTGGGAGACTCCCAGCTGTGACCAAGGAGTGAGCCATGCTCTCTCTTGGCTCTGGGCTTGCAGGGCAACTTATCCATTCATGTTATGTCCCTGGAGAGCTGTTCATTTGTTGCTACCCTTGGTTTTGACATTCCTAGCTCCAGGAAGTCTCTTGAGCCGCTTTTCAAACCTACTTACCTTGGAAAAACCAAATATGGCCCTGGGCATCTTCAAAGGCTGCATCCACAAAACTGGGCAGGCCCTGCCAATGGCGAGAGGCCAGTGCAGGGTACCCAGGCTGTAACCGGCCACCACGCAGCCTCCACACAAAGCCCGCTTTGAAGAAGAAGAGCTCGCCTCGGATGGTGGAGACAGCATCAAAGGAGGCTTCACAGGCATCTGGTGGAGTTTCCGGCTTGGGTGGGAAAGAGGAGCCAGAAGAGAGGCCTCACTGGAGCCACAAAGGCCAGAAGGAGTGAGGGACATACTGGGACAGAGCCTCACCTCCTGTCTTCCTACCCTCACAAGTCTCACCTCCAGTGGTGCAATCTCATTGGTGTCTACTCCTCCTTGGGGTCCCAGGACTGGTGCGTGGGAGGTGGGGGCCAGCCATGGCCGACCATACAGGTGTTGGATGCCCCTGCGGTCATCTGGGCTGAGGCTCAATGGGTAACGGAAGGTGTAGAAAGGGGACATAAGGGCCTTAGCTGCTGTTGTATGTTGCAGCCCCAGTACATGGCCAAATTCATGAGCTGCCACCTGAAGCAAGTCTGTGCCTGGAAAAGGGAGGCAGGTCAGCAACACCCCTCCCCGCCACACCTCCCAGCTCCAGATCCCGGCTCAGGGACCATGGCAAGTGCCCTCCCCATTCTTTATAATCTCAGTTGCCTCATCTGGAAATGGGTTGCCAGGCCATACCCTGGTTGTCCCCAATAGTCCAGGTCTCATCATAGTCGAAGTGGACGTCCCCTTCTCGGTGGGTCTTGGGGAAGAAGGCATGGGCTAGGATGCCCCCAGGCCCATCAAAAGGCAGGTTGTCCCCATGCCAGTACCTGTGGAGAGGTGGGAGCAGAGTCAGTGGCTGCTGGCAGTGGGGTTTATTCCCGGAAGGGTCCCAGTCTGCAGGTTCACCTGGTGAAGTCGATCATGATGTCAGCACGGCCCTCATGCACCTCGGTGAAGGTGAGTGGTGTCACCTTGCTCCATACCTGTAGGGCCTCCGCCACCGTCTTCCGTACCTGCTCCCGCACCAGCTGCCATGGGAACCGGAGAATTCTGGGGAGGGGGGAGGCGAGGAGTCTGACCCTGGGGCAGGCAAGCCCCTATGATGAAAGAGCCAAGTTGCTCCTGAATGCTCAGTATATGTGTGTATGCAAGGGCCAAAGACAGTGTGCTTTGGGCCTCAGGTCTAGCCAGGCAGTCTCCCTGGCCACATGGGTGCGTCCTTTGTGTTGACTTGTATGTATTTAGATGCATGCAGTTCTGCATTTGGTGCAAACAACATGGGACCATGAGTCCTGAGACCTGGCAGTTCTATTCACTGTTGGAGAGATCCTGGGTCTTCTTTTTTTTTTTCTTTTATCTGACACAGGGTCTTGATATGTAGTTCAGGCTGGCCTTGAACTCCGCTTTGGGCTCAGGCTGACTTCGAACTCACAGTGATCCTCATGCCTCTGCCTCTCAAGTGCTGGGATTCCAGGTGTGCGCCCACCACACCTGCAACCCTGGGTCCTTAAACCTCACCTATATTTCCAGTTCCACACCCAAGGAACTCCCAAGGCCTCAACAGCCTGGGTTCCAATGCTGTGTGCCGCTAGACCATTCTTCTCTCCTAGGCTAAGCCTTGGCTTCCTCATCTTTTTAGGAACTTCTTACACCATCCGGTGAAGAGCAGGCTACTCCCTATCTCTGTTCTCCATAGTTCACAGCTACATGTGGCCTACATTGTGATGGTAGACTCTGGGAGGACAGGGCTGATTTGCATAGAGTCCCAGGCCTGCCCTTTTCAGACACACCTATCTCCACACATATGCTGAGACTCACTGGATGATGACAGAGGGTGGCCCCAGTGCTGCAGGAAGGTGCGGGCTTATATGTGTGTGTGTGTCTCAGACAGCATGCAGGTTGTTAGTCCATAGACGGCTGGGAGCACATGATGGATCTGTCAGCCATGTAGATCAAGCCCTGGCATGTGTCTCAGGAAGCAGGGGTGAGGGTAGCAGGCTCTCACACAGACACAGTTCTGTTCTCATGGCCTCTGGCCCCTACCTGTAGGTGAGGTCTGTCTTCTCCCAGCGCCCTCCAGACAGCACAAAGCGCTTCTGCCGGTTGCGTGCACTCGGCCCATCAGGTGGGTCAGGCACACCACAGCGTGGAAGTCTGGGGCCACCAGCAGGCCGGGGGGCCTCCTGAACAGCAGAAGCAGATGTCAGGCTACTAGACAGATCGGCATGCCAGGCTTGCTGCCCCTTACTCACAAGATGGTGGTGGTGGGGGTGGTGGTGGGTGTCCTGGGCAAGAGAGAGGATATAAGAGCCAGGTTAGACCTCAGGTCCTCATGGTCCCGGGTTAGATGCGTGGCTCATCAACACAACCAAGTGCGGCTCCAGCACACTGGGTCACTGGGCAAAGGGAGTGGCTGGCAGAGGCGCCTGCACATGGCTAAGCTGACCCTGCTTTCCTGATACCTTGTTTGAAGGCACTGAGCTTTCTCCTCCTCCCTTTCCTCCTGTCACCAACCTTAGCTGCTCAGGCCAGTGTGGTCTGGATGGAAAGACTATGAGCCTATGAGCCCCCAACTGTACTCTCCATACATACCCACAGTGGGCCCCAAAAAGCCTGCTGGAGAAACACCAGACAAGTTCCTCCTGCTCTCCCCATCAGCTCTCAGCAAACTCATTTCCACCCTCCTTTCTTCGGAGTTCCATTGAGCTCAGACACACCCAGCGCCTGGTTATATAAACAGCCTCTGCCCTTTCTCCTGCCCAGGATGTTCCAAGTTCCTCCCCCAGCACGGACCAGCTGTGGCCCCACCATGTGGCCTTGTTTGTCACCTGACAGATGGTAGTAATAATCCCACCACAACAGTGTTGATTTGAGGATGAAACATCGTGTGTGTTGAGTACTCAGCACAGGCTTAGGCACCTGGGAAGGGCACCTGGTAACCGAGGTCTGCCTTCCTTTCTTAGAGGGGCTACTGGGGATTGAATCCAGACTCTCCTGTTTTTTACCACTGAATGACATTCCTCCCCCCACATCCCTTGAGATCTGATTTCTAGCAGAGATGGTTCTGTTCACATCCTGCCAGGGCTGGGCACATAGTAGGGGCTAGATCTTGATGTGCCTGCACCTTTCATGCAGGGAGGGTGGGGCAGCTAGTTACCAGACCCCCAGGCCCACCCTGCCCAATCCTCAGTTCTGACGTGAGTTGTATCTGCTCAGCCTCTGCAAGTCCCCAGGGCAGAAGTCATAGTGCTCAAGCAAGAAGAAAAAAAAGAAAAAACAAAAAAGCCACAAGCTCAGAGAGGTTACTGAGGAAGGAATGGTAGAGCCAGGTGAGGATTCTGGCGCCCCAGGCCAAAGGCAAGGACCTGGATAGAGATAGTACACAAAGGCCAAGTGTTCTCCTAGGCTGGAGAAAGATGGAGCCAGGCTGTTTGCCGGAAACACTTGGCACCTGTCTGCTCTGGGCCTGTCTGATCTGGGCGGTGCAGCCTTCCCATAGCCATATTTGGGGTAGGAGCCTAGCCCTTCAGACTCCGCCCTCAGCCTCAGCCCTGGCAGCTCTCCCAGGCTCTGGGGCTCAGATCAGAAGCTCTAAGTTCTAGAGTTGAGGACTCAACTTTTAAGAATGCTCTGTGTTGAAGGAGACTTCCAGACCATCAGGGGTACTTGGAGTCAGTCAGGATGCAAGGCCCTAGACTAGTTGCCTCCTAGTTTCAGGGATGGCTTGATGCAAGGTTTCCTGGTAAAGCACAGCCTCCGTAGGCTGTGGTTCCAGCTGAGGCTGGGCTCCCTGTTAATAAGTACTTGTCACTGTGGTGGGCTAGGGCCCTGCCCACAGCTGTACCCACATGCTCCCAGTGCCCAGGAGAGAAGCCCTCATCAACTCCACCATAACTGTGTCCATTTCTCCTATAAAGAAGTGGAGCAACTTGCTCAGAGAACATCTGGCAGGGTACGGGACCTCTAAGCTCACAAGCTACCCACCACCCGCTGCTTTGTTCCTGGAGATTTATCTATTCCCCAGAGGAGGGACCCAATGCTGATCTCATCCTCATGGCAGAAGAGAAGGAATGGAAAATTATTACGTACCTGCTATTTCCCAAGTGTTTTGTGAAGTTCAGTGAGCCCCACACCCCCATGTCATAAGGTGGGGACAATGCTTTGTGAGAGTGTGGATACCAATCTGTGTGACTAAATGCAAGAGCCTGCCCACCCCCTCCAGCCTACAGGATAAACAGATTCTTTCCCTCAAGCCGACAAGGGGTCTGGTCCCCTGGGGACCCCAACAGCCCACAGCCCAGCCTGCCAGTTCTATTTCTGACAGAAATCTCCTTTCTCCTCTGCTCCCTGGTGCAGACAGCCATGGGGGAGAGAGGGGAAGAGCTGGACGCACACCTCACTGGGCCTTCCTCTCCTTCCCCCATGAGATTTAAGTCCTCAGCCAGGCCCCTGCATCACGGATGGCACTCTCAGTGCAGCACAGAGCCAAGCTCTGAGGCTCTGAAAGCCTAGTTGTATCCCACTGTGACACTGGATGAGTCAATGCCATGTTTCAGCCTCAACCTTCTGGTCTATCAAACTGGGATGATAAATTTGTCCCTATGACAAAGGACTAAGTGATATCCTTCCGTAATGTCCACTGCGGCCTCTGGCACAGGGAAGCACTCTTATTTGGCCCTGCTACCTGCCCCTGTAGTTCCTTCCTTTCCCAACTTTCGAATGCATTTTCCCAGATTCTTAGTCTTCCCAGGACTATTGGGCTCCAGTGAGGCAGGCTGGTGGGCTCAGCAGTCTCATCTACAGCCCAGAGGAGTGAGGGGAACAGCCATCACCCTATTTCCCAGAGCAGAGCATGAAAAAAGAGTCCAGAGAGACTGAGAACTTTGTCCAGCATCACAAAGCAAGTCAAGCAAAAGCGGGGCTCAGACCTGGGGCTTGTGCCTCCCCACTCCAGGGCTTTCCCTCACCTCTACCCCTCAATTCTTGGCTTATTTCCCAAATCCACATTCCTGAGAAGGATTTCTAAAGTATTTCTGCTTCTAGTACGTTCCCTCTTCCTAAGCAGTAGCCTCCTTTGGGCTGCCCCACCCTAGGTGCCAGCTCGCTGTGCCCGCCTCCCTCAGACTAGCAGCCACCAACCCTGTAGTTTCCGACACACTCAAGGAATTTCTTGGCTGACCCAGTCTCCTGGTTAAACTCAGAGACTCAAGGGCAGCCTCTGAGCTGATTTCAAATCCAGAAAGTTGGAGGTAGCTGGTAGAGGGGAGATTAGGGAAGACCCAGGTTAGGAAGCCACTGAATAAGACCAGGCTAGTTACATCCTCTCTAGGCCTGTTTGTTTCACTCCAGTAGAGACAATTAACTACAGCTCTGCTTTCTGCTGTCAGCAAGAGGCAACCTTGAGAGAAGGAACTTTGTCAGGCTGTGAAGAAGACAGCAGAGCAACACCAGGCAATTCCGGGAAGCATCATGCCCATCAGAGGCTCAGAGAGATCAAGTAACCTGCCCACCCCGTGGGCATTCATCTTCCCCACGCATGTAACAGCCCCTTCCCACCCACCCCCTCTGCTGGCTCCACAAAGGAAAGCAGCTTTGCCCCACTGGGCTGTGGGGCTTTCTTTCATCAGCCCTGAAAGCTGGGAACTGGGATGGATAAATATTTACAGAGCTCTTCTGGCCCCGCTGACGACAGCCTAGGGATAAACATGCTGGAGGCAACCCCAAATGCTCCCTGGGACAGACAATAGACCAGCTCAGAACCCCCACCCCTGCCAGCCCCCAATCCCAGCACTGAACCTGCACAAGCATCAGACTGGCAGCTACAGGTGACAGAGTGTCTCCAGCATACCTAGCATTGTTTCATTTAATCCTCCAGGCTCAGCAATAGACCCTGTTAGCTCCTCCAGCCCCATCCTCTCAGTGCAGGTGGATGAGATGAGGTTCTGAAGGCTGCTTACTGCTTCCCTAAGTGTCATGTGGGTCACCCACATCTCTCCAATTCCCCAACCCATACGTTGAACTAACTGCTACTGGAGTATTCCCAACTAAGGTCTAAGCTCTAGGGGACTGAGAGGGGCCAGGGAACATCATTCCTCTCCACCTTTCCCGCCAGCCCTTTCCCCCATAGCCAATGGCAGGCAAAGTTGGCACGTAAAAGCAGGCGTGGTTGAGCAGGCTGTCACACCCTTTCGCCCCCATTGTCACCTGAATTGATCACACTTTAGCTGTGGGACAGAGTGGACCAGATGCCCAGGAGCCCTCAGGCCATGCTTGTAGTGGTCCAGACTCTGGTCCCAGGCCACGCTGTGCAATCCTTGTGGTGCTATCAGCCCAGCTGTGACAGTCCCTCCTCTCTTCACTCTGCTGTGCTCTCTTGAGCACACATTTTCTCCTTCTGTCTTCTCCCCATCCTTCCTCAACTTTTCACCCTCTGAGAGTCTCACCCATCTCTTTCTTCCTGACACTACCCAATGTGCACACATAGTCACTTACACTCATGGCCCCCTGGTGCCAAGTGTTCCAAACTTGTCTCCCACAGGTGCGGAGGCGGCGGCATCCCCTCTACACGTACGCCCAATTTTCCCCAGCGCCTTGGCTTCCCTCCCCAGCTCCTCCTTTGTCGTCCGCCCAACTGTGCACCTGGAGGTGTGTTCCGTGTGGCCACACACCTGGAGGCTGACACCTGCTTGGGACCTGCTGGGCTTTGTCCCTGTCATGAATAGGAGGCCCTGTAACCACTCCCTCTGCTACCTCTCCCAGTAGACATTCCGGCATCCGCGGTTGGGGCGCGAAGAGCAGGTCCCCAACGCTGGGAGGGGGCGTGGGTTCAGCGCGGAGCTCCGCCTCACTAGCTCGAGCGATCCCCGCGCAGACTCCACTTGCACACCTCCGGGGACGGGAAGCTCATTATCACACCCATGAGAACCCAGAAGCCGGTTCCGGGGCCAACCGCGCCAGGCCACCCCGGGCGCCCCAGTGGGTTCAGCTCGACCGCTGGGCCCAGCCCTCGTGCCTGGCCCTCCCTCTGGGAGGAGCTGCAAGCCGGCGGCGGGCACTCACCAGCGGCCGGGCACGGGCCAGCGGCGGCGGCAGCAGCAGGAGCAGCGGGAGCAGGAGGGCGCGCGGGGCAGCGCCGCG
>NW_004524655.1:9406514-9422528 GCF_000260255.1 Octodon degus | reverse complement strand
GGTGGCCTAGGTGGGGGAGGTGGCTCGGGAGGGGCTGGACCCTCGGGGATCCGGCTGTGGAGACCCGTCTAGTCCCGAGGCGGACCCAGCTCCAATCAGAAGCCTGACGCTGGGCGTAACTTTGGCCAGCCGGTGCCGCTGCGGGCCTCGGTGTCCCCGCCGTGTGTTCAGTGTCCCAAATCCTTAGACCTGGTGGGCGGGGTGGGGGGGATCAGAGGAGTCGGATTTAACTCCTCCCCAAACTCACCCCCACCTTTGGAAGGCTCCTCACCCCTGGAGGTCTCCTTTGTGGCCTAACCTTCGACCTTCTGTCAGCCTGTGACAGGTGGTCCTACCCTTGGGCAAGTTCTCCCAGCCCTCAGAGCCGGCTGATCCATCTGTGCTGTGTCCCGGGGAAACTGCGACCTACGGCAGCGGCTGGTCAGTCCCTCACTTTGGAACAGAGTAAATTTGTAGACAGGAAAAACAAGAGTCTGAGAGAGAACGGCCAGGCTTTTCCAGGAGGCAAAGCAAAGGTCTGGAGAGGCTCTCGCGGTGGATTGGTGGGGTGGCAAGGGGACTGTAGCAAGGACCTAGACGCGCATCTGAGTAGGGCAGTGGAAGGCCGGGCTCTTTTGGATCTCTCAGAACTTGAACGAGAGGAAGAGAGAATCAAAGGAGGGGTGAGGTGCACCTTTTAGAAGGGATTCCCCCAGTCTCTGAATGGAGGTTGTGCTGAATCCTGCTGTGCACCCCAGTGCTGAAGGGCCTCTCCTCTACCCACCATACCGGACAGTCTGCCCCATGACGGCAGCTCTGCAGAGCAGAGACCCAGGCAGCGGCTCCTTTCCAAGTAGGCAAGCAAGGCCCTGAGGGAGGTGAGGCTGCGGGCATCCAGTCTGGCCCCAGAAAGACAAGGGAGGGAGCAACAACTCCCAGCTTCTTCTGGAAGACTCATAGAGCCCCCTAGGGGACGAGGCAGGACAATACAGTGAGAATTTTAAGACGCAGAGACCGCAGTTTCTTTTAGCACCTCACTTTGCGTGTATGCCTGTGTGATACTGGGGGTTGCGTTCACAACCTTTGCACCGAGCTATGGTCTCAGGTTTTATTTATTTATTTATTCGTTTATTTATTTGTATTAAGACAGGATCCCAAAAAATTAACTTATCCATCAGGACTGGTCTCAAGGCTTCAACCCTCCTGGCTCAGCCTCCCAGAGTGCTGGAATTACATTTTTGGTACTAGGAATTAAACTCATGACGTTGCACTTGCCAGGCAGGCACTGAACCGCTGAGCTATATCCCCAGCCCTGTGACTATACTTTTATTTTTTTCCATAATTTTATTGATAAATAGCAATGAGATACTTTCACATCAAATTGGTAGGACAATTTCAATAATTAACACATTGCATACATTCCTCCCAGTGGTTAATTGCTGTACAAGATGCAGGCATAATATCCTATCTACAAGCACCATTAGAACAAATTGCTCTATTCATTAAGAGAATGTAACTATATATCTATCCTAACCACTTTGAATACACAGATACAAAATGGACATTCATCTGTATGCCCTTTTTTGTTAAGTTCCATTATTTGAATATTATAGGTGTGTTAACTCAGCAAAATAATCTAAAAGAGTTCAGTAGTCCATAATAGTATTGGGTCTTCCGCTTCACTGGCAATGTCAGAAATTGTTGACCTGAGTCCCCTACAGCTCAACATAACACCATGGCTTTACTTCTTCTTCTTTTTTTTTTTTTTTTTTTTTTGTGGTGGAACTGGGGATTGAACTCAGGCCCTTGCGCTTGCTGGGGAAGCACTTATTCCACTGAGCCATCTCCCCAGCCCTACTTCTTATATTTTGTTTTTATACTTTTCTGCCGGGTGGTTAAGACCAAGGTAAAGCATGACCTATGCAACAAGAGTTGTAGCTTTTGGGTCTGAGAAGGTCAGTGAAATCCCCTCAGGATTTATCCTGAGATCCTGTACCTCAGATTGTTTGTCAGTGTCAGCCATGTGGATGAGTCATGACCATTGCTTGGCCAATGTGCTCTCTGTGGAAGCCTGAGAGAATGTTTTCTCTCCATATGACTCTCCTTAGGCACACTCTACATCATCGATCACTTTCCTCTTTGGCCCCATAATCTCCTTGATCAGAAAATTTGGGACACTACCGAGTTACATGACGTTACAGTACAAGTTCTCATATGTCCTGAGTCTTAATTGATCTTGGAAGCCTAGGGCCAAAATGTTGGCTTTCCTTGAAGCCCTCCTTTTCATCTAATTTTGGTCTGCAAACTTAGGTTGTTAACCATCCAGAAGACAAGCTTATTGTTATTACCATACAACTTAGGCTGTTAAACTTAACCTCACTATCTGTCTGCATATCAAACATTTTAGGCATAATATGGAACAGGTATTTTTCTTTTCTTTTTTTTAAAATTAAACATTTATTTATTTATTTATTTATTGTGTGTGTGTGTGTGTGTGTGTGTGTGTGTGGCCAGCTCAGCCCACCAGGGGTTGAGGCTGGCTGGCATGTGGTGCTGGGAGATCGAACCATGGTCCCTGTGCTTTGCCAAGCTTGTTCCAAGTAGGTGCTTTAGACCACTGAGCCATCTCGCCAGCCCCGGAACAGGTATTTTTCATCAAGTATTGATATGTTGAACTTTAAGTCCCTACAGAATATGATAAAAAAATTTAAAAATTAGAATATATTTTAAAAATAGGCATAGAATTATATACTTCTTATGTTTAAACATAAGTCCAAAAATCTCACCATATACAACCTTGAAGCAGGACAGTCCCACAATATTCCTTTTCCTGTCTTTTGCTTTCATTCACCACCCCTTTCTTTTTGAATAACCATCTACCTGAGAGACTTCATAGCAGCAACTGGCCTGTCTGTGACTATACTTTTAAAAGGTAAGCTTTGCCTCAGCTTTTTAAATTGTTCTTTCTTTTGTGTGTGCTTTTTTTTTTTTTTTTTGAGACAGGGTCTCATTCTATAATTCAAGCTGGATTGAAGTTACTATGTAGCCCAGGGTGGCGTTAAACTCATGGCAATCCTTCTATCTCATCCTGCCAGGATTACAGGTATGTTACCATGCCCAGGCTGTGTGCCTCACTGTATTTATTTATTTAGTTGTTACAGGGTCTCAAAGCCTGGCAGGATGGTTCCACTTGGCCGTGGGAACCAGGCGAGCATGAATTACACAAGCAAAAGAGTGGGGCTAGAGCACGCCTGGTACCTCTGAAAAGGAGGCTGTGGCCCACACTTTCCACACATGTCTCACAGGCTGGTCAGAAGGTGTAAGTGTAAGAACATAGGAGTGTGTGGGACTTTGGTGAACAATGTGTGTGGTTGGGAAGAGTTTTGCTACCTATCCCTGTATGTCCTCCCTCCCTTTCTTAGAGGGACCCATGCTCCTCACTTCGAGACCAAGCCCCTTCTCTCAGATGATTTTGCTCTTGGTGATTTCCCGGTGTGAGACAGCCTCCTCCAGTACACCAGATCTTACAGAAGAAGTGAAAGAAGTCAGGGTTTCTCCCTGCCCCGCTGTAGTATGGCCATAGCAAAGTCACCAAGAGAGAAAAAAACATTAAAAACTTCAAGTTCCTGAAAAGCAGGGAAACATCTAAATTCACACCTTTGTCATTACCTAGGCTAGAACTAAGGTGCTAAAATCTTGAGTGCTCCGAGCCTGGCCTGATGGCCTAAGCTGTAATTGCAGCACTCTAGGAGGCTGAGGCAGGAAGATCACAAGTTCGAGCCTACCTGAACAACCTTGTAGTGAGACCTTGTATCAAAATAATAAAAATCTGGGGATGTAGATCAATGTGATTGCCTTGGATTTAAAAAAAAAAATGCCGGAGACCTCATAATCCATACCTATGCTAAATTTGGTCCGAGGCAGCGTCTGTGTGGTTAGGATCCCAATGGGGCAGACAGTGTGGCTCCTTCGGAGTCCGCACAGCGAGCGGAGCCTCCTCGCAACTTCCACGGATGCTGCTCCAGGTTGCCGGATTCAGGAAAGGTCAAAGAAGGGTCTGGACGCCCCCTAGCGGGAGTTCTGGGACGGGTAGCACTAGTTCACTCCAAACCGAGAACCAGTGGTAATCGGCAGGCTCTAGCGAGCAGGGCCAGGGAGCGAAGACCGACCTTGCATCTTTTTCCTCCGGTTGTCTCCCTCCCTGCCCCTCGCCGAGGTCCTTCTAACAATAAGATCTGGTCCTGTCACCCGTGCTTCAGCGTCGGCGGTTCGCGACAATAGCCAGTGTCCGCAAGGTCCTCATAGCTCGGGCCAGGCAAGGGAAAGGCGTACGGTCTTCTTTCCCAGTTGAGACTGGCGTGGAGCCCAGAAGGACTCTCGGGATACCCCGCGGTCGGAGAAGGAGGGATTGGCTGCCGAGGGCTCGGCCTCCCGGGGCGTGTCCTGGAAGCCCCGCCCCTCGCCCTTGATGGAGAGTCGCAAGCGCTGAAGCGTCTGACAGTGACACGAGACGCCGTCAGTGCCCGCTGATCGCATCTCGTCGGGGTCCTACCATGCCTCGGGGAAGCCGCAGCGTGGCCGCCCGGCCAGCCAGGTGTGAGGAAGACGGGGTCCCGGAGGGCCGGGATTAGGGAAGTGTGGGTCTCCTCCCAGGACGTCCGTGGGGTGACCTTTGTTGCTATAGCGCCATCTTGGTGGGGGGAGGGGTGGAGTGCAGCAACCCCAATTCTAAGACGGAGGTCGCTCACATTCCCTGGGGGAGATGGGTCGTTTCCAGGCATGCCAAAGCCCTGGAGTCCGGCCAGGATTAATCCTGCTTCTTTCCACCTCTGCAGCCGCCCAGCCGCAACTTCTGCCCACCCTCCCGCGCACCCACCACCCTCAGCTGCAGCCCCGGCTCCAGCTCCGTCTGGCCAGCCAGGCCTCATGGCGCAGATGGCGTCCACTGCCGCTGGAGTGGCTGTGGGCTCGGCGGTGGGACATGTCATGGGCAGTGCCCTGACCGGAGCCTTCAGTGGAGGAAGCTCAGAGCCTGCCCCGCCTGCTGCCCAACAGGTGAGCAGCAGGTTGAGGACTCCTCAAGGCCACTGAAGTTTCCTGGTGTATTCCGAGTGCCCTCAGGGCAAGGACTTTGACTTGGAAGGGTGCTACGCCTCACTTTGCTGTTGGGCTTAGTGTCCGGAATTCCCTGGCAGGCTCTCTCTGCCTCTTCCTTGAGGCCAAGGCCCCAGGAACTGACACCAACCTGTCCTTTAAAGATGGTGAAACCATCTGGCTCCCGTGGCTCAGAGACTTGCCCAGGGCCACTTAACTTCAGTGGGAGAAAGGGATGTTGGCTTTCCCAAGACTTTGTTCTCACCCTTAGTTCTAGGATGTAGCTGCTGGGCCCAAGGGTGCAGGGTAGTGTGCAACCATGGTGCCTGTTCCATGATAACCTGTCCCTCCCTCAGTGGGGCCTTACCAGTCCTGAGCCAGATCCAAACGCTGCTTGGCAGCTGGGTCAGGGCCGTGAGAATCAGTGTGGCTGACCCAGGAAGGTGCTAGAACTTGTGGGGGTGGGGCGCATCCTCTTGAGACTACATGCAGAGTACAAAGTTTTCTAGAACCTGCAGCTGCCTAACGTGCCTATTTTGAGGAAAACCTGTCTGCTTCTGCTGAGTGGCTTTTTAAAAAATATTTATTTATTTATTTATTTGGTACAAGGTCTTGGTACACAGCTTGGACTCGTAGTGATCCTCCTTTCTCAGCCTCCCCAGCACTGGAATGATAGGCGTGTACCATCACACTGGCACTTCATGTGGTCCTGGGTATTGAGCCTGGGTCCTTGCACTTGCCAGGCAGGCGCTTAGACTGCCAAGCTATCTCCCCAGTCTCTGCTGAATGGCTTTGAGCAGGCTGATGGCCTTCACAGATGGAGCGCCCAGCTCATTCAACTTACCTTAGACCCTTGGGCATCCAGGCTGGGAAATTGGGGAGAGGCAGGCAGCCCTCAGCTTTGGAACCCACCTGTGGGTACTAACCCTAAGTGACCCTGCTGCTTCTTGAAATGTCCCTCTAGGCCCCTGTTCGTGCTGCCCCTCAGCACCTGCAGATGGGACCCTGCTCCTACGAGATCAAGCAGTTCCTGGACTGCTCTACCACTCAGAGCGACCTGTCCCTGTGTGAAGGTTTCAGTGAGGCCCTGAAGCAGTGCAAGTACAACCACGGTAAGCAAATAGACTCGGCCCCAGTGCAGTGGAGGGGGCAGACCCTCTTCTTGCATCTGCAGGGTGACCACCTGTGCACCCCATCCCCACAGGTCTGAGCTCTCTGCCCTGAAGAGGCCGCTTTGGACTCATGCGTCAGCTCTGACATGGCTCCCAGGCCATCGGTCTGCACCCATCCCATTCCCTCACCGACAGCTGGACCATGATGACAGACTGTACTTGGGATTAGAAGTAAGGATGAGGTTTCTTACCCCACAGATAACCCAAGACACAAGCATATAATTAAACTGTTTATTTTAGAACATAGCCCATTGTGTGCCTTCTTGCTGGCCTGTCTGCCAGGAGCACCGTAGGTGAGGTGGGTCAGGGTAACGGATGAATGGATGTCTCATTGTGATGGGCCGGGAGGAGCCCTGTTGTAATGTGCGCTGTGGCTACCCAAGGACAGACCACTTTGGGGAGTCCAAAGCGAGGTGATAAGGCATTGGCGGGTGACCAAGGGCATCTCACTCTGGAGACTGCAGCCCAGGCAGGAGCCCCTTATCTCTGCCTCTCAGGGGTACCTGCTCCTTCCACTCTTACTGTGTCTGCCTCCGGATCCCATTATCCTCACCCACATTTTGGCACTGCCCCCACCCCCGCCATGCCTCGCGTGTATGTGACCTTGCCCCTCTTGCTGATGCAACTTCTCAGTGACTCCAGATTCCGCAAGAGGACTCCTGCTGGGTTGCTGTCTGTTTGCACCTGATCATATGAGACAGAGGTCAGAGCCACCCCCTTGGATCTGAGTCCAGCTTGGCTACTTGGGCTGTTGTGTGCCAAGTCACAGGGCCTGCTGGAACAGAGGAGCAGGCCATTTGAACCCAGCACAGACTGCTTTCTCCAGCACTTTTTCCTGGTATTGGACATGGAACCCCGGGCCTTACATATGCTAGGCAAGTGCCCTATCACTGAGTTACATTCCCAGCTGTCACACACACACACACACACACACACACACACACACACGGTGATGCTAGGAATCTAATCCAGCCCCTTGTGCATGGTGGGCAAACATTGTGCTATGCACCGAGCCCCTATTGCGTCGTGTCCTTTTCTACATGTCAGTGCTGAGGACTCTCTTGCCCTAAGGGACTCACATTCCAGCAAGGTGGGACTCATCTCAAGGTACATGCCTTCTATCTGAGGGGTCTGTATGTGGAGTGGGTTGAGGATCTGCCACTGCACATATGTCTGGCCCTTGGGAAGGGATCCCACTTTAGCCTGTGTCTCTCTGGGCATCCATACCTTCCTCACACTGGGCTCCTGGCCCCAGCTAGCGGGTCTTGGATGTTAGTGAGCTCACTCTTTGGGACCTTCGAGTGCCTTGATCCTGCTGGCCACGCCGATTGCCCATGCGTCTCCTCCTGCTGTGGCCTGTGGCTGGGAGGCCTGACAGCCAGCACAGCTCCTCTGGAAAGCCCAGGAAGCCCTGTTGCTGGGGACTGGAGAGTGGATATGCCCTCCTCCTGGGACTCTGTGCTGACACTCACCTGCCAGCTCAGGATACCAGTCATCTAGGTTCTCCAGTAGGGACACATAACGGGTGGGGACTCCATCTTCTCCTGTGGATTGTGGAAAGGACAAAAAATCCCTGACTAGCCTGGTGGTTCCAATCCTACCCTCTACTCTGGAATTGTGCTGGCCTGGGCAAGGGAGACAGGACGGTACTGGGTGAGGCCAGGTTGGAACCTGGTCCTGGCCATGGTAGGGGACTGGGTAGGACTTGGGTTGCCTGGGACCTGCTGTCCTTCCCTTATATTTTATTGTCATTGCAGGGAGTCTTGGGCTCCACTCACTGATAACCTGCACAAGAACATAGGTCCCTCGCTCCTGCAGCAGGGAACTGCCCATGGAGGGGGCTGAGGAAGTCCCCTCCTCTGAGTCCTCACTCAGGTTGACCAGGTGGCCGTCTTCAGCCAAGAGGGCGATGGTTGCTGGAGGGCACGAAGAGAAGCTGGGCAGAGCTGGCACCCCTGCTTGGGGGCTCTCAGCTCCTTCCCATCTTACCTTCGGGGGGTACCTGCCCTTTATGCTTCAGGTGGGCAGTGAGGGTCACCAGGCTGCACCAGGGGTTGACCAGCTCCCTGTGGCCAGCTGAGGGGCAGAGGCAGAGGTGAGCAGGTGGCATCTCCTACTTTCCCTGCAGTCAAGGTCTTCTGCCTCCGCCTCCAGTTTTTCCCCTCCCTAGGGCTGTGACTGGGGCACAGTAGTCCAGGCAAAGTTTGTTTGAACTGTTTTCAAGACCTCTTCATCCAGCTCTCTCGAGTTGTGAATAATTAGGATTTATGACTGGGGCTCATGATTTAAATTACCCACACTGACCAGGACCGGCCATGCCCCAAGCACAAGCGTGGCCTACCTGCCCTACCCACTCGCCCAACCCCTAATCTGATCCCAGGACCAGACTGCCTTCTTTCAACTAACCCTGGCAACTCTGCCTGACACCTCTGGCACAGGGAATATGCAACTATAGCTTCAGGTATCTGATGCCAACTGAAGTTTGAGGACCACTGACTGGAAGGTGAAGAGATAGTACTGTTTTTAAAAAACTGAAGAAATGGCCTAGGATTCAGCCCACATATTCCCCTCAAGCTTTTGGCTTCAGGCTCTTGCTCATTTTCTTATAAACCTACCTCCCCCAAACCCCATCCCTGCCCTCTCTGTAACTCCTTCCTGCTACTGCCTCCTCACCTCCTCCTGGAAGAGAAAGGCACACCTCAGAGTGTGTCCCTCCCTTCCCCGCCTTTGGGGACAAGGGACCCCACTTACCTCCAAACATCACGGTGATAAACATGGCTGCAGCAGTAAGGAGGAGACAGCTGGAGGGGGATTTGATCCTCCACCTCCGGACTCCCCAGCTTGAAAGGGTCTGGCCTGAGATTTACTCCAGGGTGGGGTCCCGTTGGGGAGATGGGAACATGTGAAAGTCAGATGGTCTTATGCCTGGGTCCCAGCTCAACCACTTGCTCAGCTAGTCCTAGACCTCCTGCCGCTAGCTCCCCCTAGCTCCTAAGCTGTCTCCATGGCAGTGGGAGCCGCTAAAAGGGCTGGCCAGGAAATGCCTTACCCTCAGTGTCTGGGTAACAGAAGCTGACGGGGCGGCGCGGGCATTCCCTAGGCAGTGCTCTAGTCAGGATCCTAGTGGGAGCTCTAAGCTGGGGGTCCAGGGATGTTCAAGGTGCTGACCTGGGAGCTTACATTCCTCACCAGAAAGACAGAGCTCCCAGCCTGAAAGAGGTGGCAGGTTCGTGTCCTTACCAACTTCAGCAGACTCTCCACCACCCAGGGACTCCCCCGTGCTGGCTTTCTTTCCCTCTCTGCCATTCTCTTCTCTCCTTGCCTTCCACTCTTCCATCACAAGAAAAACATCTTGTCAAGTTTATCAAGGTATAAATTGCACACATTAAAATTTTCTCTTTTCTCTCTGTATCCTCCCCCAAATAAAACTGCTCTTTTCAATAACTTGAAGGGTTTTTTTTGTTTGTTTTTGAGATACTAAGGACTGAATCTACCTCCGCACTGAACTATATCTCCAGCCTATTTATTTACTTATTTATTTATAGGTGGGTTTGATAAATTAGCAGGTAACACTCGAACTTGTGATTCTTTAACTCAGATTCCTAGACTGCTGGAATTACAGACCTGGGTTGCTACGCCCAGCTTGGTGTTTTCTCTTTCTTTCTTTCTTTCTTTCTTTCTTTCTTTCTTTCTTTCTTTCTTTCTTTCTTTCTTTCTTTCTTTCTTCTTTCCCCAGTTTGATTTTGAGTTTTGACAGATTTCAATATAACCAATCACCATAGTGAGGCTCCAGAACATTTGGACTACCACTCCCACCAAATTCCTTTATACCTTTGTAGTTAAATCAAAATGGAGGCACTTTTGTCAAGTTCTAATCAACCCTCCCCAAAACAAATAAAGCTGGGAGGTCAGAGAAGAAAGAAAACCTCTACATGTATATCTGACAATAATAGTTATGCACAACACCCCTGCCGGAACCACAGTCTTGTTCAAAGGCCACCACAAGCTCGCACAGCAATGCCTCTGTGAGCACAGCTGCCTGGTGACTGTGTGTTTAGTCTTGAACTGATGCCACGCTTGTTACTGACACTTGTAGCCGAGGATGATTGCTGCAAAAATACTTTAAGGTATCCATTTCACCTTTCAAAACTTCCTTTTGGGGGCCCATCAGATAGCTCAGCGGACTAAAGTGCCTGCTTAGGAAGAGCACAGCGTCTGGGGTTCGATTCCCTGCTGGTCCTGCCCTCTGGGCGCGCTGGGACAAAGCAAAAGAGACTGGGCGCGGTGGCAAGAGCCTGTAATCCCAACACTGGGAAGGCTGAAAACAGGAGGATCACTATGAGTATGAGTGAGACTTTATAGACCCTGTACGAAAAAAAAACTTCCCTTTGGTTCAGCCTCCTTGGATACACTCCTAGGTTGCTTAGGTGTATGTATATTCCTTTAGGAACGTTACTTTATCCCCAAATAAATTTGTCTCTAGAAAATCTCTCTTGAGTTGTTACATAGGCTCACGTAGCTCTTATTGCTGGTGTCCACTGCTCTTTTTTCTGTGCCTGCCTTTTCCAGAATGTCATATAAATGGAACCACATACTATGGAGCTTGTTGGGTATGGCTTCTCTCATTTAGCATGATACATTTCAAGTTCGGTGTACAAATGGTTTCCTTCCTATCGATGAGGGGTGTCTCATTGTCCAGATGTACTACAGCTTGTCAATTTATCCATCTGCTGTTGTTTTGGGTTTTGGAGATAGCGAATAAAGCCTGCACAGATATTTGCCTGCAGAAAGCACAGGCTTTAATTCCTCTAGTAAGTTTTCTAGGGATTGCCAGGTCATCTAGTGAGTGTATGTTTAGTTTTATGAGAAACTGCCAAACACAAACATGTATTTTCCAACATGCCCTCACCATTTTGCATTGTATTGCTGTCTCGTGGATCCACAGTGTGTCACAAGCACATTTTTTTGTTGTTAGTTTTCACTACTATCAGCTTTTTCTTCTTCCAGTATTGCGGCTTGAACCCAGAACCACAAGCATACTAAGCATGTGTTCTACCATTAAGCTATACTACCAGCCTTCTCATCAGCTCTTGCCATCATTTCTTGTCTCCTACTTTTTTTTTTTTTTTTTTTTTTGTATTTTAGGGAAGGGTCTACAGGGTGTTCAGGGTCTCACTACTAGGTTGGACTCAGTAATCTACATGTTTATAGCCTCCCAAGAGCTGGGATTACAGGCATGTGCTTTAATCTGCTGAGCTATTTGGCAGCCCTCCTATGTTTATCTGTCCTTCTTTGTCCCCTTTTAACTTCTCTTTGTTCTCACACTTAACCTTACTCTCTGCTTCTTTATGTACTCATCCTTAGACTTTTTTCTCTGTCTCTTCATCCTTCTTTTCCTCCTTGCCTACTGCCTCTCCTCTCTCTCTGCGCTCTGTCTCCTGCCCTACCTTCCCATGATCCTCTACTAGACTCTTCCAGCCAGAGTATCAGGCAGATAGCCTCCTGCTTAGGCTATATATCTTGACATCCACAGGACAGCAAGGCAGGAGGAAGTGGGTCTTCTCTGTGGCTTACCAGTACACTGATTCTGGTGGTGGGTGAGCGCTTTCTCTTGGATGACATCAGTGTTTCCATTGGGTAAGTGGAGGTACACACCATGGGGCGCTTCTCTGGGGACCCAGACCTACACAGCACAGCTCAGGAAGCCCTGAGTATGAAGACTCCAGTACTTGTAGTCAGACTCGAGAAGGAAAGGCCGCCCCAGGCCTGGGGCCACCGTGCTGAGAGTCAGCACTGCTGTCCAAGGAGTTCATCTTTGTGTGCCATGGAGATCCTTAACGAGGTCTTGGGGATGGAGAGGGGGCTGTGGAAGGGCTTTATAACCTCCCCCAAGGCAGTGCTGGAAGCTTTCTTTGAGTTAATAAAAGCATATTGGTTGGTTGCTTTTTTTTTTTAATTTTAGAAATCATTTATCATTGGTCATTACACCTTTACCAGAACAAGTATAATTTAAAGAAATTATACAAGCCACTTCTTCTCATGCTTTAATATTTGGCGATGTTGTTTAGCTAAAATAGTTCATTTGTAAAGCCCACCTTTAGTTACATAGAAGAATCAGAAACTTTATCAGAATTAGAACCTTTTACAAATGTTCTAAGAATTCTTAAGCTGCACTAAAATTAGAAAAACACTAATTTTAATCTGCTCTAGAAATGATCACGGAAAGTATAGCTTTTAAAACATTTGGTAGTTTCTGTGGTTTTTGTATTAAGTGGTGTCATTATAGGAAACCCAACTAAAACTTGATCACATTATGCACTATAAAATAAATGCAAAAATAGGGGGCCAGGGAGATGGCTCAGTGGAATAAGCGCTTCCCTGGCAAGCGCAAGGGCCTGAGTTCAATCCCTGGTTCTGCCAAAAAAAGGCAAAAGTAATCACCTTTTAACAAAAATTGTCTATGAAATAATTCCAAGTATTAAATATATGATTTAGTGGTTGTCTGCCACAAAACATGAAACAGAATACATTCACTGGATTGTTTTTCACTTTTACTTAGTTTTAATAAGGGTCTACAGGGTCTCAGGGTCTCACTACGTAAATTGGACTCATAGTGATTAGCCTGTGTTCAGCCTCCCAAGAGCTGGCATTACAGGCGCATGCCACCATGCCTAATCTCAATTGCCATCTCAGTGTACCCCTAGGGCAGAGCCGGGGATCAAACCCCAGCCACTGTGTCTGCCTAAGCAGGCACTTTCAAATGATGTAAACCTATTCATGAAAAAAAAAAAAAAAAAAGGTGTTTGTGACCACAAGGAGCTACAAAGTAATTATACTCAAATAACCTGACATAGCCT
Organism: Octodon degus; assembly: GCF_000260255.1. Classification (NCBI taxonomy): domain Eukaryota; kingdom Metazoa; phylum Chordata; class Mammalia; order Rodentia; family Octodontidae; genus Octodon; species Octodon degus. The sequence continues at coordinate 9,409,426 of NW_004524655.1, read as the reverse complement.
TAGCAATTATAAAACCATGATTCCAACATGTGACAATTTATGTTAAGTAATTGTAAAACACTAAAAGCCGTGAACAACTATTTCTGTGCTTAAGTATTAAGTGTTCTGTTTAAGAGTGCTCCACTTGAGTAGCTATTTTTTCAGTTAATATAACCAGTCTGCAGTAAATAATAAAGTACAAATCCAAGGAAAACAATACCTTTACTAAGGTACAAAACTTCCGGCAAACCCATAGAGTATTCTTCAAATACTACATAACAAGCTGGGTATGGTGGTACACACTTGTAATTCCAGCACTTAAGAGGCCAAGGTAGAAGGATCGCCATGAGTCTGAGGCCAGTCTGGACTACATAGTGAGTTCAAGCCCAGCCTGAACTACATAGCAAGATCCTGTCTCAAAAAAGAAAGCAACAACAAAAAGCTCCAAAAACCCCACCAAAATAAACACAGTAATACAGTATTTCTGTTGGAGTCACATGTTGCTAACTGATTTTCATTCCAAAAATATTTAGCATGAAATATTTTGGTATTTCCATACAAAAAAAACCCAATCCAAAACACTGTTATTTTTAGCAGAACAAGTTATTTTATACAAATTAATGTCTTTTACAACCAGACAATTTCTCCTTTTAAAGTGAGTTCCCCCCTCGTGCGCTCTACTCTAATTTATTTTATTTTAAATCTTTTATTTACTTATTTATTTGGCACAGGGTCTTGCTATGCAGCCTGGACTCATAGTGATCCTCTTGTCTCAGCCTCCCCAGCCCTGGGATTACAGGCATGCGCCAGGTTTGGGTGGCCTGCACGGTATGCCCAAGGTTCCAGGGCAGGCAGAGTATACGGTACCAGGGATCGAACTGGGTTTTTGCACTTGCCAGGGAGGTGCCAAGCTACCTCCCTAGCCCACTACTCTAATTTACAGCATCAAGGCAACTATGTATATGGAAGGGATGAATCTGTCTGCTTTGGTCTGGAGCTTGGTCTAAAGCCGGGTACAGTTCCAATGTCCAAAAAGCTTTAACATCCTACCTTAAGAAGATTCAGGGTTGGGCCAGCCAGATAGCTAAGCAGACTAAAGAGCCTGCTTAGGCAGAGCACAGCAGCGAACAGGAGGGTTTATCCCCAACGTGCAGTGCCGACCCTGCACCCGGGTTGCCCTGAGACGGTGATTGAGACCAGGTGTGGTGGTGAGCCTGTAATCCCAGCGCTTGGGAGGCTGAAAGGAGGAGGATAACTACAAGTCTAATCTGTGTAGCAAGACCCTGTAAAGTACTTTTTAAAATGTTAAGTCATTATACTATATAGGCAGCTAAGTTAGGTAGAAATACAGGCAGTTAAGAGCTGGAGATACAGCTCAGTGACATAAGTGCGTACCTGGCAAGTACAAAGTCCCAAGTTTGATCCCTGGCATCTTGGAAACAAAACAAAAACAAAACAACAAAAAAGAAAAGAAAAGAAACATATGCAGTCAGACAGGGTTAGGTCCTCAAGGGAGTCAAAGCACAGCATGAGAATATATCACAATGGGCGCTATAAGCACGTCTTCAACAGACTGTCGAAGCTGTTACTCCAGGTGTTAAAAAATTCCTACCTGAAAGACAATGCTATGATTATTTCTTTGGTATGGGGGATCAAACTCAAGACCTTGTGCTTCTGGGGCAGGCACTTATGCCAATGAGATATCTCCTTGGCCCTACTGTTCTATTTTTATTTTTATTTTTTTTTTCAGTACTAGGGATTGAACTTGGGATCTTGAACTTGTCAGGCAGGTACTCATGCCACTGAGCCATATCTCCATCCCCCAGAGAGGGGGTCTCACTCCCCAGCTCAGACTCATAGTGATCTTTCTTTCAGCCTCCCCAGCTCTGGAATGACAGGTGTGTACCACCATGCACGGTTTTGGTGGCCCACTGGACTGGCTTGGGTGGGGCTGGCACAGGCACATGGTAGGGGGATTGAACCAGGTCCTTGCGCTTGCCAGGCAGGTGCTTAGACTGCTGAGCTACCTCCCTGGAACCTCAATAGTTGTATTTAAAAAATAAAAGATAAATACATTGTCAGCTAGAAGAGGCCTGGGGGGACCTGCTGTTGCATAACAAATTTATCATGTTTTCACAAAGGCTGCCACGGCATCCACCCGTATGCTTTCTCCTGCTGAAGCTGTTCTTCACACTCAGCACTTAATTTGTGTACTACTCGTTCCACTGCTTCTCAGCCTTCGTTAGCATTTCAAGTAATCATGATTGCTGTAAGTCCTTCTAGGTGATGCTGAGGCTCACTCCTTTCACTGTGAATACAGCTTTCTGTTTCGAAACAATTTTTTTCTGGGTTCTGAGGATGTAGCTTAAATATAAATCTCTCATCTATTGAAATCGTATTTGTAGATGAAATACTGGTTTCAGGTTCCAGTGCTTTCTCCTGACTACAATGTTGGTAGGCGATGAATCTGGAGAGTGGTCCCATATGCGACGGCAGGACGCAGCCACAGCGGCTGAAGCAGTCAAGCTACCTCCGTCTTGAGAAGAGCCTCCTGCCTGGACAACTGCAGCCATTAGTCATGTATCTCCTGATGCCACACCTTTGCAAAGGTAGAGATAAATGCCCCTATTGTTATTGTTGAAATCCTTTGCTCATCAGGTATCGAGGCCTCCACCTGAATCCAGCTATTGTCTCCTGTCTATCTTTTCCTCATTCCTGCTGCTGTTTCTGCCTGGGCTACATCAAGGGACCAGTGAGTCCCCAAGCTACACAGCACTTTTGCACATATGTTTTGGTTCTTCTTGCACCAATAATAGACATCATAGTGACAGGCAGCTCCTCCCAGTGAGGACAAGTCTGTAGCTGTGCCAGTTTCCAGAGGGACTTTTCTAGCAGCAGTTACAGGTTTTGTACATTTCTTTTTTTTTTTTTTT
>NW_004524655.1:9384924-9406320 GCF_000260255.1 Octodon degus | reverse complement strand
TTTTGTACATTTCTACATCACAGCTATTTTAACAGTGTCCCATGGGTGGTCAAAGACATGCTCTAGGCCAGGCATAGTGGCACATGCCTGTAATCACAGGTCTTGGGAGGCTGGAGAGAGAGGATCACTGCAAGGTTAGGGTTAGCCTCATGGTGCCTGCAGCCTATCAGCCATCAAGACTACACTGGGAGGGGACTGGGGAGATAGCTGAGTAGAATAAGTGCTTGCCTGGCAAGTGCAAGAGCCTGAGTTCAATCCCCAGTTCTGGGAAAAAAAAAAAAAAAAAAAAAAAGACTACACTAGGGGACACATGAGAGTATGTTGTTTTGACTGATTTTATCATGTTTTTCAGGGATGTTGAGGTCAACAGATCAGGAGATCAGTGCTCTTGATGAGATTATATGTTACTCTTCCTAGAAGGAGGAGGTGCCTAGGCTATGGGGACTCACACAGGGTGGCACTACCTTTGGTCAGGAGGGAGAGGGAGGAAGTGTGGGCAGAGACTTTCGTTGGCATTTCTGCCAGAAGAAAAGGGCAAGGCAGGGTAGGCAAGTTTAGAAATGTCCAGGTTGAATAACTTCAATGGACTCTGGCACACAGGCTTTTTTTTTTTTTTTGGCGGAACTGGGGATTGAACTCAGGCCCTTGTGCTTGCCAGGGAAGCGCTTATTCCACTGAGCCATCTCCCCGGCCCCAAGGCATGTTTTGCAATAGTATGGCAACTGGCCCTGGGTGATGGATCCATGGAGTTTAAGAGCCCAGTCATGGAGGGGGGTTGAGGCTGTGGTATTAGGATTGTTAGGTTTGCATTTGAAAAATGCATAGTAGTTTTGTATCTCTAGAGAGAAGATAACCTCATGGAGGTTAGCAATGCTCCAACATTGGGATATAGAAAAGACACAGTGTGGTAGGTAGCTTTCATTATGGTGACAAATACCTAAGACAATCAACAGAAAAAAAGAAGAGGAAAGCTTTATTTGGCTTATGGTTTTGGAGGCTTCCTGCTCTCAAGTATGTGACCATTTTCCAGATTCATTGGCTACCAACACTCTAGTAAGGAGAACACACTGGAACCTAAGATCAGTTTCATTTACAAATATGGTCAATCTAAGCTGATGGAAGGCAGGATGATGGTCTCCTTGGGCATTATGTCAGCTTTCCATCACTAGAGTAAAGACCTCATATGAACAACTTAGAAGTAAGGATTATTTTGGCTCACAGTCTGGAGGTTTCATGGTGGTTGGTCCTTTTACTTTGGACTGGGTGCCATGCCTTTTAACTTACGGGCCTTTGAGGGACATTCTAGATTCAAGGCATAGCAGAGGTGGAACGTATTCGCTAGAACAGTGAGGAAGAGACATCTCTGGAGACATGGAAATCAATCTCTCTCTCTCTCTCTCTCTCTCTCTCTCTCTCTCTCTCTCTCTCTTCTTTCTTTTTCTTTTTTTCAGTATTGAGAATGAACTGAGCTACATCCCCAGCTCTTTTGTTTGCTTGTTTTTTAGGGAAGGGTCTACAGGGTGTTCAGGGTCTCACTGCTTGATAAAACTCCTAGTGATCTGCCTGATTACAGCCTCCCAAGAGCTAGGATTACAAGTGTGCGCCACCACACCCAATCTTAATTGCCATCTCAGCACGGCCCTGGGGGGCTGGGCAGGCACAGGAGGTCCAGGGATCGAACCCCCAGCCCCTGAGTCTGCTTGCAGGCACTTTAATCTTCTGAGCTATTTGGCCGGCCCTCCTAACTTTTTTTTTTTTTTTTAAATGTTATTTTTTGTATTTGGTACAGGAACTACAGGGTCTACAGGGTTTCACCACGTAGATCGGACTCCTGTTTTCAGCCTCCCAAGCGCTGGGATAATAAGTGTGCACCACCATGCCCAGTCTCAATCTCTGTCTCAGCATGTCCCGGGGGTGGGGTCAACATGGCAAACCAGGGACTGAACCCCAGCCCCTGCATCTGCCTAAGCAGGTGCTTTAGTTCACTGAGCTATCTGGCTGGCCCCCCTTTTTATTTAAAAAAATATTTTGAGACAGGATCTCACTAAATCATTAAATTGCTTATGCTGGCTCAAATTTGTAATCCTCTTGCCTCAGTGTCCCAGAGTGTGTGTGTCACCATACTTGCATGGAAATGTTCTAAATCTTTATCCAGGTAGACAATACAGTGCTCTGTGTGTGCGTACATTGACCTTATTTGCTTAAGGCTTATGCACTTTCCCATATTCCACTTGTACCACAGTAAAAAAAGTAGATTCTGGGCTCAGAGATATAGCTCAGTGGTACAGCACTTGCCTGGCATGTGTGAGGCCCTGGGTTGATTTCCAGTGCTACAAAAAGTAAAGCAGATTTCAACTTCCTGCTGTAACTGCATTTGGGATCTTCCAAGTTTCTGATCTCCCACAGTTCTATGTACCAGGACCTTGACATTTGGGAAGACAGGGCCAGGCTGTTGGTCCTAGCCACACCTCCACTTCCTCAGTCAATGAGTTAATTTGCATGCCCTTTTGTGCTCCTTCAGTCCTCAGTCCTGTGCACCCAAAGCATAGCCCAGCATAACATCTCCCTGCCTGCCTCTTTGCCTCTGGTCATGCCCTGTCCTCTGTGCCTGGTCCTCCTGCTGATGGGAGTCTTCTTGGCAGGTGAGCCCTCCCATGGCTGGGCTGGCCTCGGGGTGGAGTGGGGGATTGCACTGACCTGAGAAGGTCTGTGGGAAGAAGTGAATCAATGAATACAAGAAAGTCCTGGGAGAGGGACTCAATTAGAGGGAGACCTGGCTCAAGGCAGCTCTGCCCATGACCTAGGGCCAGTCACTTCTCTTGGTTTCTTCATTTGATAATGAAAAGGTCACTAAGGTCCCTTTAGACTCACCCTTGGAGTATTTAAGGAAAACAGAGCCTAAAACCTTAATTTTTCACAGGGGAAACTCTCCTGGGCTGGTCCCTATTCCACAGGCCTCAAAGGCAACCTGCCTCCAAGAAAGTCCCCAGTGGCAGTGGCCTAGCGCTAACTTGATGGGTAGAGTCTCCTGGGATTTGGGAGCCTATAGTCAGCATTTGTAAGAGTCATGAAACTCAGGGGGAAAAGGTTTGCAGAGAGAGGGAAGTGGGCAATGGGAGCACCTTGAGTAAGAGTCCTATGTTCAAGTGACCATGGCTTCTTGGGGACCTGGCACTAGTGGTGATATAGTGATAACTAACTTCAAAGCCCTCATTCACAAAGGGGAATGGAGGCCTAGAGGGTAAGCTAAGTCACATGGAATCAGGCTTCCTGTGCTCTATCTAATGCCAATCCCATGGCATGGGGCTATGAAAGTGGGCATCTCCTTGTAGTTTGACCAAACCTTCCTAGGAAGGGGTAGGAGTTAAGGGATCCAGGCCTGGCCTCAGTGGCCTGTATCTTCTCAGTCTCCCAGCCAGCCCTGGCCCAGCCGGATGCATTGCTGGTCTTCCCAGGCCAAGCTGCTCAACTCTCCTGCACACTCATCCCCCAGCATGCCAACATTGCAGACTATGGAGTGTCCTGGTACCAGCAGCGGGCAGGTAGTGCCCCTCGGTACCTTCTCTACTACAATTCGGAGGAGGACTTCCACCGGCCTGATGATACCCCTGATCGATTCTCAGCTGCCAAGGATGTGGCCCACAATGCATGTATCCTCACCATCAGCCCAGTGCAGCCTGAGGATGACGCTGATTACTACTGCTCTGTTGGCTACAGCTCTGATCCCTAGGGGTGGAGTATCGGATGAATGCCTCCTCCTGCCTATTTCTGCACCTGAACTTGGATACCCCTCTCTCTCTGATCCTTGCTTTCTTTCTCTGTACAATGGATTAATAAAATTCAACATTACTATGAAGGGCATGAATTCTTGGCCAAAAATGTGACTGTAGTTGGTCTGGGAGTGTGTGTAGGATCGTTGCTGAAGAGGAAGCACCTGAGATGCTTGGGGAGTGGCCTAGCCTTGCCCTTGTCCCCAGGGGTTCAGCCTGGTAGCCTGGTGGCCTGGCCTTCCGGTGACCTGAAGCACTAGAGGGGGAGAAAAAGGAACCACCCGTTATTGTCCCCAGTTGTGCATGATTGATTGTGGTCCAACGTTCACCCAGTCTGGGGAGGCTGGTCCCCACAAAGCCAAGGCTGATGGCTTGTTGAGGGGCAGCCCCTGCCTCCCACCTGGAGTCTCTGCAAAAGGTCCCATGGGTCACTGATAGAGCCAGGAGGCGCGTGTGTGTAGGTGGCATGGGGCATGAAGGGAAATGAGAGGCACCTGAGGCCAAGACAAAGGGTGTGCGAGGAAGACGGACAAATGCCTGGGGAGCATCCCGCCCCACCGGTGTGTTTTATTGGTCTCCAGTGATTAGGTTGATGTCTCTTTGTGGGGGAAGCGTCCGCAACAGGCTGGGTGGCCACACCTGAGCCGCTATGCGCTGAGGGGCAGAGACATGGATGAAACAGCAAGTCTTGCCATCAGAGGCAGAGCTGTGCGGCACTGGAGCGTGCAAAATATTACCAGCCAGGGTTAGAGGGGTAGCTCAGTGGTAGAGCACTTGCCTAGTTGGCAGAAAGTCCTGGAATAGATCCCCAGCAGCATCAAAATAAAACAAGCACATCCCTCTTCCTTTCTGGTGCCCGTAAGAGGCCCCTCACATGTGGAGGTTAGCACCCAGAGGCGTACAAATTAGAGGCTCCAGGGTGCTGACTAGGATCCCTGCCACATCTCCCAATCTGGGAGTGGGCAGAAGAGAGAGGACCAGGGCTACTCTTGAATGAGGGAGAATTCAAACAGGACTTCTTTGTTGAGAACTTTGAGGATTCCTTCCTCTTCTGAAAACCCAAGACTCCTGGCTGGCCCCTGTCTCACCCGTAGGCAGAGACAGCGTTCCTGTGGTCTAGACGGGCCCAGGTTTCCTGGCAGGTTTTTCTTCTGCACTCCGGCCAGTAGCGGCCGAGCTCTGTTTTCTCCACGGCCAGTCGCACTCCTTTCATCAGAGAGACTTTTCCGATTCGGGTGCCCTCGCCCTAGCTTCTGGGTACTTTACGAGCCCTCCGGCTTGACACGGTAGGACCACCGAGATGCCAGGACCTCCACGCGGCCTAGAGCGGTCCCGGAAGTGCCCGCGGGCTGGGGGCGGGACTCCAGGTTCTCTGGCTGCCGCGGGCTCCGCGTCAACTGCAGCCGAAGAGGGAGGCCGAGACGACTGCGGGTTGGAGCAGCTTGGGTGCCGCCCCGCCCCGCCCGCCTGCGGCCCCGCCCCAGCCCAGGTGCACCGCTCCGCCCCACCTCAGGTGAGTGGCAGCAAGTCTGCCAATGTGACCTGAGCGCATCTGACCACCTGTCCCTCCGGTACCCCTCGTAGGGGTGTCCTCAGTTGGTGGGAGGACTGTAGCGGCGTCGCGTCGCCATCAGGGCAGCGCGTGCAGCTCTGCGGCTGCTCTCGTGTCTCTAGCAGGGAGACCCTGACTACACTGAGGGTTTGCCAGTGCGTGGGCTGTGGGGGTGGGGTGGGGTGGTGGCACCCTGGAAAATGGGTGACTGATGCAGGAAGAGCTAGAGAAGGCCCCGAGAGAGAAAGAAACATGGGGTTCCACACCTGTGGATTTGTCGTCCAAAAACATAGAACACATTGGCGCAGATTGAATGATTGCCAATTTTTTATCCCTAATGGAGATTGAATCTTGCCGGGGCTGTTACATACTGGGAATGGCAAATCTGCAAGGAGAGAGCATGGGAAATACCCGGATGTAACAGGTGGGTGGAGAAGATTTGCAATCCACACATACCAAGAAGGAGGATCAGAGTGCATGGAGATTGAGAAGAAAACTTTCAGAAACCGAGGGAATAAAGTGGGGGCAGGGAGGAGGAGCCGTAGGGGCAAACTCAAAACTTGCGACATCCAGGTAGGCAGCGTGAATTATTGAAAAATGGGACTGTTATGACGTCTTCCAGTTTTTTTTAAAGACATCAGAAACTTCCTGCGTTATAAATATTGGCAACTAAGGAAAAACTCAACTCTTTGAGAGCCAAACCAAACGTGTCTATGTGGCAGTATCCCCAGGCTGCCAGCTTGCATTTTCCAAAATGTCGGGTGTGGAAAAGGAGGTATTAATGAGCAATGCCAGATAGGGTGGGAAGGTGAGGACCCAGAAGAAAGGGAGTTGGCAATAAGGAGGTCATCGGATGCCAGAACTGCATGCTAAGATCCCAGCTGAAATTGGAAACTTGAAATCTGTTGTGATGCTGTGCATAGCATTGATTTTGCTGGCCAACATTTCACATCTTAGGAGGAATTGGCAGAGAAGGTTAGGAGTCAGCAACTGATGGCCACCAGACAGGTAGGTGTGAGGAGAGTGATGCTGGCAGGCAAGGTGAAGAGACACCCATAGTTGGACCTACTAAGGGGAGAGGGTGTAAACCAGACAAAGAAGGGATGGAACTAGAAGAGGAGAATCTGGGTGAAAATGGAAGTTTACTGGACTAGAGGTTGAAAAGCACAGGCTGAGCCAGGTATGGTGGTGTACAACTGTAATTCTAGCACTTTGGGAGGCTGAGGCAGGAGGATCACTGTGAGTTTAAAGCCAGCCTGGGCTACATAGTGAGTTCAAGGACATCCTAAACTACACAAGCAGACTATGTTCAAATAAGTATACAATATGCTTATGAAGTTCTAGTGCTGCCCAATGCATAATAGGTGCTCAAACATGAGGGGTTGTTACTGTCATCATGTCACTTGAGGACTTCTTTATCTGGCACAGAAGTTTCTGAATGGATCTCTAACGACCTTCCTCAGAGACCACTATAGTAGAAGGCTGGATGGGGTGTTCTAGCATCTTTCCTTGTCCCTGTTTAAACAGCCCCCCTTCCACTGGAACAGTGCTGCTTTTATCTGTTTCATTTATTTACATATCCTAAACAATTGTTTGACAAAAAAGAAAAAAGTGTGATAGTTGTATCATAGAAACAAATGGCTTTTCCTCCTAATGCACAACTGTGTGCATTGAGATTGTGCTGTTGTGCTGGGGACTGGGAATTCCACCATCAGAGGAGCACAGAATTTGCTTTCAGGGAGTGGGAGACTAATGTTGGGGACAGTCTTATAAATATCCAGGATGGTGAGTGCTGTGACGGTACAACCAGCACCACAGCTCACCAAGATGGCCGTTGAGTCTGAGAGAGTAGAGGCTGAGGGACATTTGGATCGAGTTTGGAAAGTTGAACAGGAGCAGAGGAAGGACCTTTTAGGAAAAGACAAATCAGTGGAAATGAACTGTCAAGCTAGAAGATTAATGTGTAGGGAACAGAGGCAGGAGTCAAGGCTGGAGGAGTCGGGTATGAAGGAATGTGGGAAGGATTTCAGCTGTTGCAAGATCCCAAGAAGAAAAATGACAAGATCAAGCTTGTGTGTGGGTATTTGACTTTTGTCTTAAGTGTAGAGCACAGAAAAGTAGCAGTTGGAGGCAGGCAGCCAGTTAAGAGGTGATTTTTGAAAAGCATCCGAGGGAGTTGCCCTGAGACCTGAGTTACACAATGGCGGTGAGGACAAAGGGAAAGAGATGCCTTGCAGGTGGTTTCAGGAAGTGGACTGAACAGGTTGGGTTGGGCAAAGATGAGAGGGTCTAGGCTGATGCTGGAGTTCTGACTGGGTACCTACTGGAGGTAGTGCTACTGTACTCTGTCTTTCCCAAAAATCTTACTGCCAGCATCATTCAGTCACCAGAGATTTGTCCTCTTTTCCACAATGGTTCCACTTCCTGTTTTAGCCCACCTTTGTGAACACTAACTCTGAGTCTAGACACACTGTTGTGGCACTTGATTTTCTCTGTTTGTTTTCCTTCTGGTTGTTTCTAGTGAATGAAAAAAAAATTTTTTTTAATGTATTTGGTTGTTGCAGTGTCTCACTACACAGCTTGGACTCATGGTGATCCTCCTGCTTTCAGCTGCCCCAGCACTGGAGTAACAGGTGTGCGCCACTATGCCTGGACTCTGGCCAGCTCAGCCTGCTCTGGAGCAGAGCTGGCACAGCATGTGGTGCCGGGGATCAAACTGTGGTCCCTGTGCCTGCCTAAGCTTGCCTAATCAGGTGTTTTATTCTGCTGAGCTATCTTGCTGTCCCCTAGTAAATGAAATTTCACTCTAATTTATTTGAGATTATTTCAAGGCCAAGGCTGTCCTATACTATACTTCTTTGGTCTTTTTCCTTTCTTGATTGTGTGTGTGTGTGTGTGTGTGTGTGTGTGTGTGTAGTACTGAGAATTAAACACAGGGGCTTTGCACTAAGCTGCATCCCCAAAACTTTTTATTTTTATTTTATTTTATTTTATTTTATTTTTGAGACAGGGTCTTGATATGTAGTTCAGACTGGCCTTGAACTTACTGTATAGCCTAGGCTCTCCTCGAGCTTACAACAATCCTGCCTCAGTCTCCTGAGTGCTGGGATTATAGGCATGTGCCACTGTGCCCATCTTAGACATTTTTATTTTTTGAGGCAGGGACTTGTGAAATACCTAAGTTGCCCAGGCATGGATTGAACTTGCAGTTCTCCAGCCTTAGCCCTCCAGACTGCTGAGGTTATGGGCATATGCCACTGTACCTAACTCGTTTGTTCTGTTACTGGTTCTAACATGGGAAGGAGGGACCTATGAGATATTTGAGTTACAGACTTGACAACATCCCTTGTTTTCTTTTCAGATTATAAGAACAGTGAATGGAACTCAAAGAGGAGTGTTTTTAAAGACATACCATCATTGGGATTGAGATTCACAATGGAGGTTCCCCCAGCAACCAAGTTTAGTGAGACCTTTGTTTTTGAGGACAGGTTAGAAGCACAGCAAGAACTTTTCCCAGGGGAAGACCTGGGAGACCCCTTTCTTCAGGAAAGAGGCTTGGAACAAATGGCTGTTATTTATAAGGAGATCCCCCTTGGGGAGCAGGACTTGGAACATGATGATTATGAGGGGAATTTCAGTCTCTGTTCCAGCCCTGTTCAGCCTCAGAGTATCCTCTCAGGAGCCAGACCCCAGGATGAGGAGATATTTGGCCAAGCCTTTCTCGAGAAACCTGACATCAGTGTGTGTCAGATCATCCATAGTGAAGATTGCAGTCCACAAGCTCCTGAAGAAGCAGACAGGGGAGACTTGGAACCTAATGCCCCTCACAGAACCCCACAGCCAGCCAAGCCCTATGCATGTCGTGAGTGTGGGAAGGCATTCAGCCAGAGCTCACACCTTCTGCGACACTTGGTCATCCACACTGGGGAGAAGCCCTACGAGTGCTGCGAGTGTGGCAAGGCCTTCAGCCAGAGCTCTCATCTTCTCCGCCATCAGATCATCCACACTGGCGAGAAGCCATATGAATGCCAGGAATGTGGGAAGGCCTTCCGACAGAGCTCAGCCCTCTCACAACACCAGAAAATCCACACGGGGAAGAGGCCCTATGAGTGCAGGGAGTGCGGGAAGGATTTCAGCCGGAGCTCCAGCCTCAGAAAACATGAGCGAATTCACACAGGAGAGAGACCTTATCAGTGTAAGGAATGTGGGAAATCCTTCAACCAGAGTTCAGGCCTGAGCCAGCATCGGAAAATCCACACTCTAAAGAAACCCCATGAATGTGATCTCTGTGGAAAAGCCTTTTGTCATAGGTCCCACCTCATCCGGCACCAGCGGATTCACACAGGGAAGAAACCTTACAAATGTGAAGAGTGTGGAAAGGCCTTCAGCCAGAGCTCCAACCTCATTGAACATCGGAAGACCCACACTGGTGAAAAACCCTACAAGTGCCATAAATGTGGGAAAGCTTTCAGCCAGAGCTCTTCGCTTATTGAGCACCAGCGGATCCATACTGGGGAGAAGCCCTATGAGTGCTGTCAGTGCGGCAAGGCTTTCTGCCACAGCTCTGCGCTGATTCAGCACCAGCGGATCCACACTGGCAAGAAGCCTTATGCCTGTGAGTGCGGCAAGGCCTTCAGGCACAGGTCTGCTCTCATTGAGCATTATAAAACCCATACCAGAGAGAAGCCCTATGTGTGCAATCTGTGTGGCAAGTCCTTCCGAGGAAGCTCACACTTGATCCGGCATCAGAAGGTCCATGCTGGGGAGAAGCTCTAGAAGGAGAAGTCCCACCACAACTTGGAAGCCTTTGCTAGATAGAGTCCATATCCATGTCACTTTGTCTCTAAGACCCCACCTATTTCCCTGATGACCTTGCCAGGTGGACACCTTCCAACAGGACCCTCCTGAGCATCCCTGTTATCAGGAAGCCCCATGTATCATCATGGTCTCAACAGATTTCCTGGGTAGAAGGGAAGGAGAATCAGGGGAGGTGAGCCCACAAAGAGAGCCAGCTTTCAGCTTTTTTATTCTCACGTTTGGCTTCTAAGCCTGCAGATGAGATTTTGTTTTTCCCTGCTTTTCTCAGTGGAAGAAGAATTGTCAAAAGACAGAAAATAAGAGATAGGGCCAGCCAGATAGCTCAGTGAATTAAAGAGCCTGCTTAGGCAGATGCAGGGACTGGCGGTTCAATCCTGGCCCTGCCCTGCTGGCCCCGCCCCTGGGGTACACTGACACACCAAATGAGACTGGGTGTGGTAGCGCACATCTGTAATCCCAGCTCTTGGGAGGCTGAAAACAGGAGGATTGCTACAAGTCCAAGCTGTGTAGTGAGACCCTGTAGATCCTGTACTAAATACATTTTTAAAAAAAGGAAAATAAGAGATAAACCCAGAAATTTAGATTTACTCTTTAAATCAGACAGCAGACTGGCACTTTCAGAAGACAGAAAGCACATTCATAGTCCAAGTCAGCTGAAAATGAAAGAAAAAGTAGATGTAAAGGGGACAAAATGGAATTCTCTGCCTAGGTTTGGCATTGATGGGGACAACCAAAGCATGTTACTAAGGCAGAGGAGGGTCCAGAAAGACAGATTTAGGGGTTGATGAGGATGATGAACCGCTGGCATGATCTCATAACCCTCTGGTTAGCCTGAGAGGATTCTGTCAGTGGATCTCTCATAAGTGGGCAGTGGTTCAGCCATTCTGTGGTCACAGGATGATTGACATCTGTGGCTCAGCTGGGTGTTGGCTACTGACACCCCCCAGGAACCCCTCTGAGACCTAGTGCTCCAGGAGCAGTGTGCCTTGGATGCCAACAGGGCCACTTCTGGCCTGGCAGTTACACTGATTCCCTGCTTTGCTCCTTGGTGCTGGCATGTGGGAAGCAGGTGATTTGGAGGAGGCGGCCAAGGTTGGACAGGAAGGGCTGATTCACTCATGATTTTCCTAGTCTTCACGTAGTGTTTCCTGGATCCCACATAGAATGGTTTCACGAAGTGTTCTGATGTGGTCTTGAAAACTTCAGTGTTTGTTTTTAGAAAAATTATATCTATCCATAAAGCAGGGCTAAAACTAAATTTCTTTCATGGTCTCCCCTCTTCGTCCATGTCAATCAGATGTGTAATCCTAAAAAAACAAAAACAAAACAGTCTCAGTTCAAACTCCAGCACTGCCTTTTCTACTTGTGGGGTTCAAACTCCAGCCCTGCTTTTCTACTTGTATGACCTAAGCCCCACAACTTCCCAGGGCTGTTTCCCCACACGGTGATGACCTCTGACCTAGTCTTTCTAAGGATAGGTTCAAGGCTTCTGTTTAGAATGGGACCACTTTTGAAAATGCTTTGGCAGCTAAGCAATCACGGGTGGTGGTTGAGAAGGCAGACCTGAGTGACCCCCTGAGGGTCCTACCCTGAGGCGTGTTATCTGAAGACCAGAGAAGTGTCCAACACACTGACGTGACCTCCCAGACACCCTCCCATGCCTCCTGCTGCAGTGGTGGTATCCATGCTCCTGTGATCTTTCCTACCTTCCTCCTAACTGCAGCTCACCTGGTGGTTAAGAACTGCCATTGACCATGTCCCACCTTCACCAGTTGAATCACTAATGTTGGGTCCCTGACTGGTTTCTGATGCTCCCTCAGTGGTTATAAGTTACAGCATGTGGCCAGGCAGCAAGCCCTGGGCTGGGCTTTCACGCAGCCTTGACAGTTTCCCATGTAAGCCTGCCTGTTCACTTTGCCAGAATAGAGCTTGAAAAGGGCTCTGTCTCCTGACTCTACCCCCTGCGCCCTGTGAATGGGCTTGGGCAGTGAAGAGTTGTCTTGCCAGTTGATAAGCATTGTCCCAGGCCAGAGGATCTGTTCGCAGTGCTGAAAATTGAACCTAGGGCCTTGCACGTGCTAGGCAAGTGGTCTACCACAGAGCTGCTCTTTGGGGAATCTCTTTAGTGCTGCCCATACTCCTCAGAGCTAGTGGAGAAAGAGATGGTCGGTGCTATTTTAAAGTTTTCCAAGAGTTTATGTCTGGAATGCATGAGTGTATCATGGTGATAGGACCATTTCAGCTGGTCAGAAGTGTGATATGGTATATAATTTTTGACAAATTAATGTGAAAAAGCCATATCTGTACCTAAGTGAGACCTGGTAGGCCAGAGATTTTGTCTTCCTGTTTTTGTTTGAGACAGGGTCTTGCTATGTAATTCAGACTGGTCTTGAGCTCATAGCAATCCTCCGGCCTGTTTCCGGAGTGGTGGGATTACAGGTGTGTGCCACCACACCCAGGTTAGGCTGGAGATTCTGAATCATGGGTATAATGGGCTGGAGAGATTCCAGTGGGAGCCTTGGCTACATCCAACAGCCTGCTGTCCCTTGGAAGCCGCCATACTACCAGCTGGATTATGGAATCCCGGGACCTGATGGGTGTCTCTGGGCACTGTTGCAGGCAGCTAATATACAGGGTCTTCAGTCATTTATCAGGAGTGAAGAGAGAATGTCACAACACAGTTGGGATAGCAGGTGCCATTAGATAGGGCCCCTGAAATAGCTACCTTTTCACCCCACCTGCCCCCATTCCATGTCAATCTTGAGTAGGCCTTATTCAGCAAGCATCTGTTGCATACCTTGGGTCTTTGCCTCCTTGCCCTTTTTGCACACCCCCTCCAAATGGACGTGTGTGTGTGTGTGTGTGTGTGTGTGTGTGTGTGTGTTTCTGGGGATAGAACCCAGAGGTTCTATATCACACTGAGCAACATCCCCAAACCTTTTTATTTTGACATACATACATTGCCCAGGCTGATCTCAAACTTGTGATTCTCCTGCCTTGGCCTCCTGAGTTGGTGAGATTGTAAGCATTGCCACTGTACCCAGCTCAACTTGATCTTTTCATTGTTTTTAAAAATTTTATATAGTTGGTTCTGGGTCTTACTATGCAGCTCCCATTTCAGCCTCCCCAGCACTGAGATTACAGGCATGTGCCAGTGCGCCGGTGTTGGTAGCCAGCTCAGTGTACCCAGGGTAGGGCCAGCATGGCATGTAGCACTGGGGATCGCCTAGGCAGGCACTTAGACTGATGAGCTATCTCCCCTTAACTTGATTTTTTTTTTTTTTTTTTTTTTGACAGTACTAGCAACTGAACCTAGCCAGGGCCTTCTCACAAGCTAGCTGCTCAGCTCCTTTTTTTATTTTGATACTGGGCCTGGCTAAGTCATTAAATGGCCCAGGCTGGGCTTGAATTTGTGATCCTTGACTCTGGTTCCCAGAATGCTGGGATTACACCCCTGTGCTCTCACAACCAGCGTTGACTTTTAAAGCATCACTTTGCACATGTCAGTGCTCCCCTTAAAGCCACCTTCCAGAAGCCTTTCTGCCGTGGAGTCTCGTTTTGGCCAATCTGGCCTACTTCCTCTGAAGAAACTGGACTTGATGGCCCTGAATGTGGAGGTCAGGGCAGCCCTTGCTGGATGCTGTGTCGATTTGTGCCTGGCTTCTGCGAGTCACTTGATGCTGTTTTCACATTTTGCAGTGTGTGCTTTCTTCTTCCTCTTCCTCTTTGTCACCCTCTTCCTTCTCTCCCAGTGTCTTCTTTTTATATAACATGGGGGTGATGACTACTCCTTCCCTGAATGGTTAACAGAGTCTTACATAAAGATGTTAAGCTGGGGAGATAGCTCAGCAGCTTAAGCGCCTGCTTGGCAAGTGCAAGGTCCTGAGTTTGAGCCATGATGCTGGAAAAAAAAAAAAAAAAAAAAAGCGGGGGAAGGGGCGGCCAAATAGCTCAGCAGATTAAAGCACCTGTTTAGGCAGATGCAGGGACCAGAGTTCGATCCCTGGTGTGCAGTACCAGCCCCACCCCTGGGGTGTGCTGAGATGGTGATTGAGACTTGGGTGTGATGGCTCGCGCCTGTAATCCCAGCACTTGGGAGGCTGAAAACAGGAGCATCACTAGAGTCCAATCTGTGTAGTTAGACCCTGTACTAAAAATACAAATAAATAAATAATAATAATAAAAAAAACCCCAGATCTTTTTGGGGGAAGAATGAGCACAGCCTAGTTCCCTTTTGTTCAAACTCTTTTACAATGCATTTTAAAAAGAAATCTCATTTAAATTCTCTGTAAAATTATAAATGATGTTGTCTGTAATATTTTAATCATGGTTTTTCTGTTTTGTTTGCAGCACTGAGGGTGGAATCCAGGACCTTAAGCATGCTAGACAGACACTCTACCCCTGACGTACACTCTAGCTCTTTGCCATCTTTTAATTGAATTGTTTGCTTTTGTTTTTACTGTCTTACATTTTTTTTTGTTTAGCCAGCAGTGCTTTAGACTTTTTTTTTTTAACCTTATTTTTTTGTGTGTGTAGTACCAGGGATTGAACTCAGGACCTTGCGCTTGCCAAGCAAGCACTTATTCCACTGAGCTATCTCCTGGGCCCTACTTAAGATGTTTTTGAGTGTCATAAAACTCCAACTCTTGATTTTTGTTTACCAATCTAATTGTTTTGTCAAAATGTATCTCCCCCACTTAATACCTTTTAAGATTAATTATTTGGAAATGGTTAAACATATTTTTAGTACTACTAGTGAATTAGTGAATGTAGATATTTTGGTTTATGGTTTTTTATTAGTTACAGCTTTATCTGCTCTTAATAATTTTTACTCTGTGTGTGTGTGTGTGTGTGTGTGTGTGGTCTTGGGAATTTCCTTTTGGCCCAAGTGTTTTTTATTCTTCGTACTTTCAAGGGGCAGAGACTTACATCATTGCTGCTTACTTCTTGTACTATGGCATCAACATTTCTAGGTGTCTTTAGAGCTTCTTTAGGCCAGGATACATTATCAACTTTGGGTTGTTTCTTTCTTTCTTTTTTTTTTTTTTTTCCGGTACCAGGAAACTGGAGACCTTGTGCCTGCCAGACAGGTACTTATACCAGTGAGCTATATCCCTAGCCCACATTTGTGTCTTCTTAAAAATTTTTATGGGGCCAGGGAGGTAGCTCAATAGAATAAGCACTTGCCTGGCAAACATGAGGGCCTGACTTCAATCCGTGGTTTTGAAAAAAAAAAAATTATTCCATCAATTTGGTTAACTCAATTTTTGAAATTAGTCATATTCTAACTTCCCTTTATTTTGAAATTGTTAACCTGGGATCTAAAGCCTGCATTGGAATAAGCACCTGGGGGCTTTAGGGCTTATGGATGCATAGATGCGGAACAGGACGTCTAGATATATGCATGAACGAATGTGGCAGTGGGCCTGTAACATTCATATTTTTGTAAGGGCTTTGTGACCCCAACATAGTTAATATTTACCTGATCTAATTATAGTCTGAGTTTGTATGTTTGTCCTTTTGTTTGTTTCTATGTCACATTATTATTATTATTATTATTATTATTATTATTGTTACTATTATTGTTATTATTATTTAGTGGTTAGACGATCTCATTGTGTTGCCCAGGTTGCCCTTGAGTTCCTGGGCTCAAGTGATCCTCCTGCCTCAGCCTCCCAAGTCACTGGTATGTACTCATGGGCCACTAGGTCTGGCTTCTATTTCACTTTTAATTTCTGTTTCTCTTTCATACATGCTGCTGTGTCTGTATAGTTTTTGCAAGTCCTCTTTGCAAAACAGGCAGGGTATACATAAAGACAAAACTGTGGGGCATATAAATAGTGATATACTGAAAGATTGTGCCTTTTAGTACCCCCTTTTTGCTTCTTAATGCTTCTACCTTCAGCTTCTCTTTTCCAAATACCATAATTGAAACCCTTGTTTTTCTTGAGTTTAGCTCATCATATTATTTTTTAAATTGTGTATGTATTTTGCTATTTATCTGTAACTTATAAGCAGCAAATTGTTAGACTTCATTTTCTGGTTCTTTGTATAAGTTTTTATTGTTATATAAAATTATGTTATTAATGCTACTATTGAGCAAGGCATTTTTATTTATTTATTAATTATTTTTTTATTTTGCGTTACCGGGGATTGAACTCAGGGCCTTGTGCTTGCCAAGCAGGCACTTATATCGCTGAACTATATCCCTGGCCCCATGGTGTTTATTTTAACTTTAATATTTTAGTGTGAATCAACTCATTTAACCAGAAAAGACCAGGCTCCTTTCCCACCCATCTCTGTGAGTTATTAATCATATAGGGAGGGTCGTTTCTAGAAAGATTGGTCTGCCATTGGCCCCACCTCTCACTCCCTGTCTCTGCCTCTCACCACTGTTGGGGTCAGTGCCAGGCTGCGCCCCCAACTTGTCAGATCATAGCCTGTGGCTTCAGTGTCCTTGGCTGTATCATGGAGGAATGAGGCCGCGCAAGCTTCGTGGCAGGATTACCCCTGACGTGTTTAGCCAGTAAGGAGGTGCAGTCGTTCGTTGCACTACTAGTGTTTTGAAGTTTCTGTGTGTGATGCGAGGACTGAGCCCAGAACCTTATGCGTGCTCAGAGCAGGTTCTACCACTCATCTACACCCCCAGAGCTGAGGTGTTTCCTAACATTTCTGTTCTTAATCACTCCTGAAGTTCTTTCAGCCAAACTTAGAATGTTACATTATGCCATAGCTTTTATTTATTTATTTTTTAATATTTATTTATTTAGTGTGTGTGGCCAGCTCAGCCCACCAGGGGGCGGGGCTGGCTGGCATGTGGTGCTGGGGGATTGAACCGCAGTCCTTGTGCTTTGCTAAGCTTGTTCTAAGTAGGTGCCTTAGACCACTGAGCCATCTCACCAGCCCCTGCCATAGCTTTTAGAAAACGTCACCAGATACTGTAAAAAACAGGGATTGCAGCTTCATCCCATCTTCCCTGAGTGACCATGCAGAGTCCTTTGAAGTCCTGGTCCCCCGTGTGCCCCTGGCCAGTCCTCCCCATGTCACTTTCCCTCATACTCACAAGACACTGCCCGCGTCTGCTTCAGGCGTTCAGGGAAGAGCACTCACCCTGCAAAGGCTCAGGACGGCCGCTTCTGGCCACTCAGGTGGCAAATTAGGAAACTGCAGTCTCCGAATTGCTCCTGGTGTGCAGCGTCATCTACCCAGCAGCCAAGGGGAACAGTGCTGCGTAATAGGCTGTGGCCTCAGCCATTTGCCAGCAGGACTGCAGGTAAGTTTAGTCTTCATGGACCAAGCTGAATACCAAGTGGCTTCAGTCCACTCAGAGTTTCCTGGCGCTTAGGGACAGGTGGCTTCCCCCAAGCTGGTTGTGCCAGGATGCATCAGTTTTCTAGGACTGACGAAGGAGATCCCCTTTTCTTCTGGGAGAACTATCCAATCTTTAGGACATGATAGCAAGTCCAAGTTGTCTAATGAGTGGGCAATTGGTGTACAACGTGGTGGAGGATCTTGTCCCAAGATGCCTAATATGGACTGTCCCTTCTGCACTACAAAGGCCAAATCCTGAAGATTTGGGGAGCAGTGTCGGAGACACGCTGGTGTCTGCCCCCTTAGGTGTTTCTTGCTTCTGTGAATATCTGTTACTGCAGTCGGGTGGCCCCCTGCGATGCCCTCCTCCCACTGGTTGACCCTGCGCGCACGTGCGTGTGTATAATGTCTACAGTGCCATCTGGCGGTGGTCTGCGAGCACTTGAAAGGCGTTTGTGAGATCCTTCCCAGTCTAGGTCTCCATGACTCCTCTGCTTCCTCTCCTCTTCCTCCTTTTCCTTTGCCTCCTCCTCTTGTCCTGCCTCCTCCTCCACCTTCCTCCTTCCCCTCCTTCTCCCTCTTTGCTGCGCCTTTTCCTCCTTCCTCCATCTCCCTCCACGCTTTTCTGGCTGGCATTGAAGCCTGCACCCCCTTGTCCCTGTCTGTAGCCAGTCTGCCTTGTCCTTCCCCTGCAGTTGGCCGAAGCATTTTAGCTTCTGCGCTTTGCACCTCATTCAAGTCTTCCAGCTGCTGCAGCTCCACAAATGAGAGAGGACATCACAAGTAGCCCAACAGCCACATGCCCCTTACCGAACCCTCATGTTGCCTCATTTTCTGGAAAAGGGGCAGGAACTTTGTGGGGTTTTAGACTTTCTGAGAATTGTGAGCACCCCAGAAAGGAAAGAGCCATCCTGGGCTCATAGAGGAGGCCGGACCTGTATCCAGGTATTAAAAATGGGAGTCTTAAAGCTTGAAGCGTCTCTCTCCTGTCTGTGGCCCACTCTGAAAGCACCCAGCTGGTGCCCACTCTCCGCTCATCTTCCTTTCTGCCTGACCTGTAGGTGTCACTGTGCACCGAGCCCCTGCTGTGCTGTGGCCCCAGCCCTCCACCAGCATTTGCTGCATGGACATGCAGCTTTTTCTCTGTTCTGCAGCCTAAGGCTGCACCTCAGCTCTCCCATTGCCTGTTCCTTTCTGCAGTCTTTCCATCTTAAGCTAGAGACCAGACACACCTGCCTCCCTTGCCTTCTCATTTGTCCTTGCCTTGTCTCCTGACACAACCTCGCCCTCTCATCCAATTGTACCTGCCTTAGTTGGACCTGCTGTCATCCCTCTGCAGGTCCCATGTACAGCCCTCTCCCCCACTCCGGTTTCCTTTTCATCTTTTTTCTCCTTTTGATAGCCTGAGAAGTCTTTCTATTCTGCAAGCCTGATGTGGTCATAATCCCTCAAACAACATCTTCAGTCTTTGAAAACCTATGTTTCCAGACCAATCTGCAAGTCCTTCCTGATCTGCCCCTACCCTGCCCCACCCCCTGTGCTCCAGACTCCAGCCATGTGGAGCTACTGTGTTCCCTGAACAGGCCTTCCTGTGGTGGAAAGGATGCCACAGGAAGCTCCACTCCTGGCCAATGAAGGACCATGGGGTGAAAGTGGTGGTGTGGGTCCTTTCCCCAGGTTAGCTACTCTGAGAAGGCCTGGTCCCTTCACACCCACCCTTCTCAGTCCTGAGCTGCATTCTGGGTATCAGGTGCATTTGAACCAAGGGAGAAGGTCAAGCTTGGGGTTGTAGCCAGCGCTGCTGTGGTTAGTGAAAAATGAGAAAATACAGAAGCTCCAACCCTGAGTATCCTTTTTGTGCCTCACTATTATGCTTTCATGTCGTCATCAAAACATTTTATATCCTTATACTTTATTTAAAAAGTTTTCCCCCAGCCACTCCAACTATGATTTTTCTCTGAGCCCTTGTCCTTTTTGTTTCTTTCTTTTTCTTTTCTTTTCTTTCTTTCTTTTTTTTTTTTTTTTTTTTGTATTTTAGGGATGGGTCTACAGGGTGTTTAGGGTCTCACTGCTAGATCAGAGTCATAGTGATCCACCTGTTTATAGCCTCCCAAGAGCTGGGATTACAGGCATGTGCCACCACGCCCAATCTCAATTGCAGTCTCAGTAAGCCCTGGGGGCAGAGCTGGCTAGGTAGACCCAGGGCTCCTGCACCTGTTTACAGGTACTTTAACCCACTGAGCTATTTGGGATTTGGGCCCTTGTCTTTTTTTTTTTTTTGAGGTACCAGGGATTGAACTTAGGACCTTGCACTTGCAAGGCAAGCACTTATTCTACTGAGCTATCTCCCTGGCCCACCCTTGTCCTTTAAAACCTAGTTCTATACTCTGGTTTCTCTTCAGATTGTATAAATCTTTCACCTTTTTCAAAACCTAGTTCTTAGCCAGAAGACCCCAGGCCTAACCAGACTCTCCAATGGTCAATGTTCATCTTGCCCTTGGTTTCTTTCCTCCTTCACGGGTGGCAGGGGACAGCAGGAATTTCCACTGAAGCCCAGCTCACAGAAGAGTGGAGTGGGAAGAGGTTGGAGTTAATTTGAAAATGACAACAGGAGACCTTGTCATTATGCTTTCTCAGTGGAAAAGGCTGGCAGGAGCTCACTTTCCCATAGTACTTGGCAAAGGAGTAAAGAGAGCGAGAGGGAAAGATCTGATGAATCAACTGGGACAGATCAGAGCAGGACAAGGAACAGAGACCTCCCTTTGACCTGGGTGTGTGTTTGATATAGGGCAGGAGGCTGGAAGGGCCTGAGTCTGGCTGGGGGCTGAGCCGGAGTAGCGGGACCTCAAAACCCTGTCTGGGGCTCATGTGTCTCTTCTTTGCCTTGAGAGTTTTCACTCTGCAAACCCCAAGCCCAGGAGAGCAAAATTTCAGCCAGGAGAGCAAAATTCCAGTGTGATTCTCCAGAGGGCTGAGCTTGGGGGACTCCTGTCTATGTATGCATGCTACTAGAGTTCTACACATCCCTGTAATTAATGCGATAATCATGAAGGAAAAAGATAAGAGAATGCTTGAACAAGGTGGTGCGTTTAATGGCCATCCACGGAGCAGAGTATGATCTGAGTGCAGACATGTACATTCTTTTCATGCATACAGAGTGTGAGCAAAATATACAGTGAATGACAGAATTAAAAATGTATTACAGTAAAAGCCACATCAAAATATCCCCCACTCCCCTTTGCTTCAAACATACATATCCCATTGTGTTTAGCACTTTGTTGTTTTTTTTAATGACAAGATCTTACTGTGTAGCTCAAGCTCTTACTGGCCTTGAGCTCAAGTTCCTTCTGCCTCAGCTTTTAGGTGCTGGAACTATAGGCACAGGCCACTATACCTGGGGTTTCTGCCACTCCCTGAAGTTCTGGAAGTTCTTTTTAGTGTTTTTATAAGGTGTGACCCAGAATTGGTGAGTTCTGTCAACTGCTCTCCTACAGACAGGCCGGCTTGCAAAAATGTAGCGTGTCCTCATCTACCTTATGAATCACATCAGGCGCTGTGTGACTTCTGGCTCTTCCCCCAAATCAAAATGACCATGGAAGGCAAACATTTCAAATTAATCCAGGACACTGAGGCAGCTATGACAGCACAACTAACAACATACATTTCCAGAGCTGCCTAAGAAAATGGTAGGAACGAGATACGTCTTTGAAGTAAGGGTGATAGTTGTATATCTTATGTCATAAATTTCTAAAAAGTTAAATAGGAATAAGAAGCATACATATGCTGAGCTATAGGACTGAAGTTCAGATTATGCTTGGGCTAGATGTAACGTTCCTAGAAATTAGTGTAAAGACACAACCTGAAGACCTCTGGGCCGGGGAGATGGCTCAGTAGAATAAGCGCTTGCCTGGCAAGCACAAGGGCCTGAGTTCAATCCCCGGTTCC
>NW_004524655.1:9347171-9383774 GCF_000260255.1 Octodon degus | reverse complement strand
GTGATTTCAGCGATCAGGAAGCTAAGGCAGGAGGATTACCATGAGTTTGAGGCTAGCCTGGGCTACAGAGAGTTCAGGACCAGCCTGAACTGCAAAGCAAGATCTTGTCTAAAATAGTAATAATAATAAAATAAACCAGAAAATACAGGAATAATGTGATAAATGTTTCAAAGTGAGGGGGGAGCCAGGCATGGTGGCAGGCCCCTGTAATCCCAGCCCTTGGGAAGCTGAAATAGAAGGATTGCTGTGAGGTTGAGGCTGGCTTGGGCTGAATAGGGAGTTCAAACCCAACCTGAACTATATAGTGTGACAGTATCTCAACAAACAGAAGAGATGTACTCCTGTACTCCCAGCACTTAGGAGGCTGAGGCAGAAGGGTAGCTGTGAGTTCGAGGTCTGTCTGGGCTATAAAACGAATTCAAGGCCAGTCTGAACTGCATAGTGAAACCCCTTGTCTCAAAAAAAAAAAAAAAAAAGTGAGGGGGAGTATTCTATGGTAACTAATGGAAATATCTTTTATTGTAATAATTGAAGTTAATAATTCACCATATTTTATGATCACTTCTTGATCAATTGTCTATGACAATTGACAATTGTCTTCCCCAAAGTCAAAATGACCATGAATGGTCAAGAAAATTAAAAACAAATACATATTTTCTGTTAAAAAATATGATGAGGGCCAGCCAAATAGCAGATTAAAGCGTCTGCAAGCAGGCACAGGGACTAGGGGTTCAATCCCTAGGCCTGCCATGCTGGCCCTGCTCCTGGGGCATGCTGAGACGGCAAATGAGACTGGGCATGGAGGTGTGCTGTAAACAGACAGATCACTATGAGTCTGATCTAGTAGTGAGACCCTGAACACCTTATAGACCCTTCCCCCCCAAAAAAATATATATATGATATATGATATATGGCTCATATATCTTATTTACTGGAACCACATGACTTCTGGCTCTTCCCCAAAGTCAAAATGACCATGAATGGTCAAGAAAATTAAATGCAAAGAAACCTAGCACTTAGGAGGCTGAGGCAGGAGGTTCACTGTGAGTTTGAGGCCAGCCTGGGCTACATAGTGAGTCCAGGCCAGCTTGAACTACATAGCAAGAACCTGTTTCAGGGAAAAAAAAAAAAAAAAGAGAGAGAGAGAAAAAAAGTTGAATTGGGCTCATGGCTTTGGAGGTTCTGGTCCATGGCTGGGCAGACCCATAGAACACTGAGTTACAACAAACCATCCCGGGGACTGGGGAGTGGAATAAGCACTTGCCTGGCAAGTGCAAGAGCCTGAGTTCAATCCCCGGTTCAGCCAAAAAAAACCAAAACAAAACAACAAACCATCCTATTCTTTAGTACTGTAAATTTGTACGTTAGCATGACAGTAGCTGGCTCTAGTTTCAGTAGCTGTGCCTGGGGGATAAAGGAAATAATCTTCATGTTTATTCACTTGGTGTAATGAATGGCAAGGAGTGTACATGTGGGCGACACTGTCAGACTGGGATTTCTACCCACATAATGCTCCAACTGCTGTGCATATGTTTACCCGAGCATCATAGAGGGTAAAATATACCACACTGTTCTTCTGTTCTGTAAATATGTATCTTAACATGCATGGAATGTGAGTGTCACTCCCTGTGGCTGCTCCTGGGGAAGCAAAACCCCACCTGTGAACTCGCCCACTTGGCAGATGAGCGGCAAGGTGTGTACACAAGGTCTAAAGCAGCAACATGTGTGTTTTGCCCATGAAATGCTCATTACTAAATTTCTGCGCACTTAGGCTTTGTTTTAATGTGTGCTGTGGAAGCAAGCACTAGGATTTATTTTTTAAAAAAGTTTTCATTTTTCTGGCGCAAGTAGCCCAAATCAGCACATGCAAAAACAGGTGTGCAAGTCGCGGAGGGGCTCAAAAGTGAAGCATCAGTTCATTAACGCATGAATGATGAAGATGACAATGACGTTGATATTGAGGCATGGAAGCCAAAGTGAAAGGGAGCAAGAACAGACTGATACAGGCACAGGGAATTCAGGCCTCAGTGATTTAGATGATGGAGAAAACAGCAACGTGAGATATACTTGAGGAGTAGAAATGGTACAAAAAGGTCACACAATCAAATGGAGGGACCAGGGTTAGAAATTGGTTCAAAAATATAGTAGTGATCTTGGCAGGAGTGAATCCTGTTGGACAGGATGTCAGCACTGCCCTTCCGTGTTGGAAACAGTAACCAATGAAATGCTACCAGATGTTATGAAATATGTGAATGCTGAAATACAAAAACATTCTACATGCATCAATAGCCATAATGGACTTGTTATGACACCTCACTAGCTGAAATGAAAGCCTTCATAGGCTTGTTGTACTTAGCGAGGCTTTTTCATGGTAATCCCAGGAATGTAAAAGACTTATGGAAAAACAATGGGTATGAGCTTGAGGTTTGTAGGGTAATAATAACCCTGAGATTTTGTTTTCTTCAGAATTGCCCAAGGTTTGATGACAAAATCAAAACAGAGAAAGAACTGATAATCTGTTTGCTACCCACTCATGGTTTGAAAGATGTTATGGTTTGCGTCTAGTTGTCCCCCTAAACCCTCATGCAGTTATGGGGCAGACTTTTGTACTTTGTGATTAATTCATGATCTAGTGCTGGGATTATAGGTGTGAGTGATGCTGGGATTAAGGGTGTAAATGCTACTGGGATTATGAGTCTGAGTGCTGCTGGGATTATGGGTGTGAGTGCTAAACCAGCTGGGACAGGTAGCCTGAATGCAATGTAAGTAAGGGAGAGAGGCTTGATCTCTGCCTCTGCTGCTCTGCCATTGCTCCTCCCTTTAGGCTCTTGCTGCTTTGTGCCACCATGAGCCGCTGCTCTCTTCCATGTGCCACTCTGCCTTGGAGCTAGTCAAGTATGGACTGAAACCTGCAGAAACTGTGAGCTAAATAAACCTTTCCTTCATTTTGGGTGTTGGATATTTTGTCCCAGCAATGAGAGAAGAGCAACTGAGACAAGGGATTTGTGGGTAATTTGTCAAGCAATTTACATACCATCTGAATATATGCTATTGGTGATCATCTTGCAGAATTTCATGATTGCTATAGCTGCAGGCAGCATATTCCCAAAAAACCTTCAAAACATGGCAAAGAAATGTATGCTCTTGGTTGGGGATATATCTTAGGGACACAGCACCTGCCTAGCAAACACAAGGTCATGAGTTTGATTCCTGGTACTAAAAACAAAAATCTAAAAGTTTATGCCTTTATAGACACTAAGTCTTATTATTCTTTCTATTTAGAAACTTATTCTGGAACTGAACCACCAGGTCCTTATTCATATAGTAATAAACACAATGATGTTGTGAACAAACTTATTGCTCTCCTCTCCCAAAACTGATTGGAATATGACATTTTACAATTGTTTCGTAAGTTTCCAGTTGATGTTATATTTGCTGAGAGACTGCAAGTTGACTAGTGTAGCAGCAAAACGGAGTTGTATAGTACAATCAAAACAGAGAATTGTATAGGACAATCTTTGGATTTCAGGAAGATATGACATTGCCCTTGCACTCCGCAAAGAAAAATAAACTGGTACTCTGACGTCAACGTTGCACCTTGATGGAAATATTGATAGGGAAACTTCATCAAAACAGAAGGCTGAAATGGTAACTTTCTCCAATAAAACCAAAAACCAGATGTTGTTAATGACTTATGCATCAACTATGAAGTCATCTGAAACACAAAGCACTGGCCAATAGTTGCTTTACTTGATCCTAAACATGTGTGACATGGATAGTTTAATGGTTTATAAAGAAAATAACAAGTGCAAAATATTATGCAGAAATTTTCTTAGGAGACTGGGACTGGAACTCATCATTTTTTATTTTTTGTATTTTAGGGAAGGGCCTACAGGGTGTTCAGGGTCTCACTACTAGATCGGACTCATAGTGATCCACCTGTTTACAGCCTCCCAAGAGCTGGGATTACAGGCGTATGCCACCAAGCCCAATCTCAATGGCCATCTCAGCGTGCTCTGGGGGCAGGGCCAGCATGGCAGGCCTGGGGATCGAACCTCTTGCCCCTGTGCCTGCTTACAGGCACTTTAATCCGAAGAGATTGTTTATAGCAGAGGGAAAACAAAATGTTTCTTCTCAGAGAACTACACACACACAAAAAAATTGTGGAGCACACTGGTGAGCTGACAGGTGAACAGGCAGGTGCAGCATCACGAAGACTTGGTATGACAAGAGAAAAACCAAAGAGATGTCAACTCTGCCCTACAGTAGAGGACAGGAAGGCAAAATATGTGTTAACAGCGTAAGCAATACCTGCATATGAAACATGCTGTTTTCGTGTGTGAAAACTGCTTTGGGGGTGACAGTTGAAGCAAAGATTTTTTTTTTTTTTGATTGAACCAGGGATTCAACTCAGGCCCTTGCGCTTGACAGGCAAGCATTTATTCTACTGAGCCATCTCCCTGGCCCTTGCAAAGATTATTTCTCTGGTAGAATTTTCCTGCTAAATCCCACTGTACGATACAGTAGGAAGCTCCTGACAAAGCAAGAAAAGAATGCCTGCCACAGGAAAGCTAAGCACATGTGCTGTTAGTATATGCAAGATATGTCCATGGAGCATGCAGTTACCATGTGTGAAGATTACCTTGGGTGTGGCAGTTGAAGCAAAGATTATTTTTGTGTAGACTTTTGTTTGTATTTACATTGTAATCCATATAGATTTTTTAAAAAATTTATTTAGTACAAGGTCTACAGGTTCTCACTACATAGCTCAGACTTGTAGTGATCCTCCTGTTTTCAGCCTCCCAAGCGCTGGGATTATAGGTGCACACCACTATGCCCAGTCTCAATCTCCATCTCAGCATGCCCTGGGGATGGGGTGAGCACAGCAGGCTTAGGGAATCGAATCCGGGGCCCCTGTGTCTACCTAAGCAGGCACTTTAATCCGTTGAGCTATCTGGCTGACCCTTTATTTTTGATGTTCTCTTTTCGGTTTCATAGGAAAACACACAACGGATATGAAAATGTTGATGTTTATTCTAAACGTGCAATATATATTAAGAGCACTTAGCTGGGCATGGTGGTGCACACCTGTAATCCCAGCACTCGGGCACCTGAGTCAGGAAAACCACTATGAGTTTGAGGCCAGCCTGTGTTACAAAGTGAGTTCAAGGGCAGCCTAAACTTAATAGTGAAACCCTGTCTCAAAAAGACAAAAACAAAACAAAATACAAGATGATATAATACTGTATTTTATTAACACTTTATGTTTCTGTTAACTACCCATTACATTATCTATTAAGAACTTCCCAACAAAGCAGCAAGACCGGCGAGATGTCAAGTATGTCCTATAAAAAGCTCAGGAAAGCAAAACACATGTGCTGTCAGTGTAAGCAATGTATGTGTATGGAGCATGGCATCGCCATGTATGAAGACTGCCTTAGGTGTGGTAACTGAAGGTCAGTGTTTTTTGTAGAGTCCTATTGGTATTTCCACTGTAATTCATAATAGGAATTTCTGTTGTTTTTTAGAATTTGTACACCAAGGGCTGGGGAGATAGCTCAGTAGAATAAACACTTCCTGGCAAGTGTGGTCCTGAGTTCTATCCCCAGTAGCAAAAAAAACCCAAAACAGTACAGAATTTGTACACCAAAAATAGTCAGTGATGTTTTTATAAATAATGCACATTAAAAATTCAATATTTTTATATTTTCCCTGTTAAGCACTCATCAATAAAACTCATAAAATAACGGATCAATAGAAATATTCTAAAGAATAAACATGGATATGATACGCCCACAAGAATGTGCCTTTATGGCAAAATTGATGTTATGCTCCATGAGTGCCTCATGTCAGTGCATAGTACAGAAAACTTCTCTCCTTATACTCAGAAAACAAAAATGGAAAGGAAAGGCCAGGCTCCCACTGTCCCTTTGGGTCCCTCTCTTCCTAAAGTTCCCAAGTGCCTCCAGTAGTGCTGTGTTCGGAACGAACTTTTATCACATGGGCCTTTGGTGACCACTCAACATCTAAACTGTAGCAGCCAGGAACTGAGAGAACTGCCCTGCCCTCGAGGAGCTGCGACTCTCTTCCTGTCCTTCACATGGGCACAGGTATGCTTGGAGCTGAGACACCCAGGAGCTCTGGGAAGTAGAAGGTCCACCCTCCTTGGAGCAGATCATAGGGAGGCAAAGCAGGTGGGAGTAGACACTGACCCTGTTTGCAGTGACAATTCTGGATTTTGAGTTCTTGGAGTGTGACTAGAAGTAGCCAGGCCACCTCTAGTCCATGGGTCTTTCACACTGCTCTAAGGAAGCGACCTCTTGGTGCCCTCAAGCCATGCCATCCTTGGGTGCTTTGCTGTCCTTTAAGTGAACCTGATCTCTATAACTAGACCCAGCATCTTATGTTTTTTTGAGGGGTTCTGGGAATGAACCCAGAGCGCTCAACCACTGCACTACATTCCTAGCTACTCTGTCAATCGTCTGTTTATCCATCCATCCATCCATCCATCCATCCATCCATCCACCCACCCACCCACCCACCCACCCATTCATTTTGTGGTACTGGGGAATCAAAAACAGGAGTGCTCAACCACCGAGCTACATCCCCAGCCCTTTTTACTTATTTTAAAATTTCGAGATAGGGTCTTGCTAATTTGCCCAGGCAGGTCCCCAACTTGCAATCTTCTTGCCTCACCATCCCTAAGTGGTAGGATTGCAGGTGTCCATTACTGGGCCTGACTGCCCAGGCTAATTTTCCCACGCTGGCCTCAAACTTGTGATCCTCCTGCTTCAGCCTCCCAAGGAGCTAACATTACAAGTGCACATTCCTGAATGAGGCCAGCATCTCACTCCTTGATGACAAATCACATCCTCTTCTTGACTTGTGGAACCAATCTGCTCTGGTTAGCCACTTCCAGATTTCTATCTGCATGAGAATCTCCAGCAATTCCTGTATTCATATCTTTTTTAAAAAAATTTTATTTTGGAGAGAGGAAGTACTCTCATTTTAGAATTGTAAACAACAGCACACAGTTGTATGAGTAAGCTGGATGCCACCATCTTTAACTCCCTTTGGTGAGCTAACTTTGAAAACAGAGGAGATTTATTTAGTGAAGAGTTTTTGGATGCTTGAAGTCCAGGTGGCAAGGGGAAGGCGCTGGCCTTTGGACGTGTTACCTCGCTCCCAGTGCCAGTGATGTGAGCGGGTGCCAGAACAAGCGATTCCATTGCCAAACAAGACTAGAGAGAGATGGGCGGGGCCAGGCTCCAGCATTTCTAACAACTTCCTCCCAAGAACTACCCAGGGGTCATGCAAGCGCTACCTTAATCCCATCCAAGTGCAGCTTCCCCAGTGAGTCAAAGAAGGACCTGCTCAGGCAGGAACCTGCTTCCCAGCAGTTCCCTTCTGCTGGCTGGAAACCCCATCCCAAATTGTGCTCCTACAGGCTCTGGGGTGTGGTCAGGAAGAAGCGGCCTTTGCCCTGCTCTCCAGCTTATCTTCCCCATGCTTATTACTCTTAACACTCCATAAGATCAGCTATTTCAGAGGGCTTGGGGTGCTCAGGATCCACAGATTTTCATGCCTCAGTCCCTTGTGCCTGCCCCTAAAGCATCTTGTGCTGGGAAACCTAACCTGCACATGCAGCCCTTTCTCCTTGGCATGTCACACAGGGTCTCCTTTGTAGTTCAGGCTGACCTTGAACTTACTATGTAGCTCAGGCTGGCCTGAAACTCACGGCAATCCTGCTGCCTCAACCTCCCAAGTGCTGGGATTGCAGGCATCACACTTGCTTGTTAGTGCATTCTGTGCCCGCATAGCTCGTCTTTGTTCACTAGATCCAAAGCTGTGCTCAGCAATGTCAATACAGAGTGACCTTCCCATAGCCTCAGTCAGTGTCTTGAAGAGAACACTCAGAGTTCAGCTGGATTTCCAAAGGTGGCCTCCCCATCTCTCCTGTGAGTAGTTCCTTAGGCAAGAACCTGTCAGAAGGGTCCAGCTGCTTAGGGCTTGCTCACCACACCAGCTAAATGAGCAAGGACAACCCCACAGGTGTCTGTACCCCTGGGCCAGCTTCCAGGCCAGGCCACAAGTATCCAGTAACTTTGTTTCTGTGGTTTGTCATTGTGAGTGTAAGATGCTCTTCAAGGTTGCTGCAGGCCTTACCTTCCTTCCTGGGGCCTTTCCTTCAGTCTGCAGACCTTGCTATCAAAAGAGGCTGGGCCTTCTGCTCACAATTTCAAGATATCCTGTAGCTCAAAGCACCAAGAAAATTGATTTCCTGTTTGACCTGGGAGCAGGAAATCATTTTTTTCTTTTCTTTCTTTATTTATTTGTTTTGTGGAACCAGGGATTGAACTCAGGCCCTGTGCTTGCCAGGGAAGCGCTTATTCTACTGAGCTATCTCCCTGGACCACTTTTTTTATTTTAAAGAGAATAGAAAAATAATAGATGAAACATTAGAAATGATATACAATTTTAAAGAAAATAAGATAGGCATTTAATAGTTGTTACATTCCACATTGCTGATGTTGCTCAGATTACAGATATAAGCATATAAAATCGGTCAATTAACTGCTGCCTTCAAAAAAACTGATAGACATTAATAGTCTGATCATCTTAACTATCCGGTGTAGGAAGTCACTCTTTTGAAGCTTGTAAGTCCCAGATGTGCTCAAGGGTTATATGCACAGGGAAGATGGTGTTCAGGGCCTGGAAAAGGATGGCTGGCATGGAATAAGACCCCTATGGCCACAGAGGAGCAGGACCAGCAGGGAAGGGGGCCTTGAAGGCACTGGCAGTGTACTGTCTACAACGAGGCCCTGGTGTTCATGGGACTCGGTCGTCCTTTATGCCCAGGCCTACAGCACAACAGAGAAACATCCATACCATGACCTAAAGGCCAGAAATAAGAACTGGACTCATGTACAAACTCTGGCCTCTGATGAAAGGATCCCAGGATGTCATAGAGCTCTACCTAGGTTTTCTCTACTGCAGAGAAGGGGTCTAGCATCATCCCATTCTGGGCTGCCCAGGTCCTCAAAAAGATTCCTGTTCTCCTTGGGCCCCAGAAGTTTCCCAGAGGAAAACCTGCTGTACAAAGTGGTGTAAGCCACAACTGGGCTGACAAGAACCCTAAGGGACTGTGGAACAACACCTGACAGTCCTTGGCTCTGAGAAGCCAAGTTTCCTGTACTGCCACATGGATGGGGATGGGGGTGGGGACCTCTGATGCTACTCCTGTTTATGGAGCTGGGTCTTCACATTACTTCCAAAGCCTGGGAAAAGGAACCAACGCTCCAGATCATCCGAGTGCCTTGTGGGCTGAGTCCCTTGCCCTCTGGGACACTGCAGCACCTCCCAGCCTTCTGCCCTATCCTCTGCCTGCCCAGGGAACTGCTCTTCCTCCTCCTGCACCTACAGTGCCCAGGAAGAATGCGCAGCACAGGAGGTTCAGGAGGGAGCAGGACTGCCTGGGCCAGAGAGCCCTACGGAAATCCATGGGATTAGCCACCGACTGTGTGACTGTGCCTGCGCCTGGCCTGCGCCTGCGTTGTGTGTCTAGGAGGAAGCGAAGCTCCCCTCCCCCTCCTCCCTTCAGAGCCAGTTTCCAGGCCCCTCTTCACACTGTTTGCTTGTGCCCCTCCAGTGGGGGCAGCCATTCCCCTCCCACCCCAGCAAATGAAAACACATTGTGGGCTGCAAGAAAGAATCCCAGGGTCTCGTGTCCTCTGCCTGCCCTACCACCCCCCAGAAACCTCCACAATGCAGGTCCCAAACCCAAACTGCGGGGAACCCAGTCTCCTGTCCCCTCCCCACTGGGGTCCTTCCATTTCTCCACTGTGCAGATAGTGGCCTCTGCCACCACTCCAGGCTCTCAGCCCACGTACCCACAAGTCTTGCTTTCCTAACCACTGTCAGGCTTTCCTACCCCCATCCCCACCCGCTTCCTGTCTGCTCCTGGGGCCTCTCACTGGCTCCAGTGACACATTGTTCTCCTGTACCCAGGCCCTTCTCACAGCCCAGTGTCAGCACAGCCTCAGCCATGGACACCTCCAGCCTGCCTGGAGTTCTGCCTCTGCAGCCTACTTGGAAACATTCTGTTATCCCTGGTACCACCATCAGCCCATATCTGGGGCTCCTGGTGGGCAGCGACAGAGAGACCCAGGCCTCCCAGTAGTTTGTAGGCCCAGTAGCCCCAACCCCAGACATCAACCCCTCACTCCAAACAGCCAGGCTCTTGCAGCCCAACATAGGCAATCCTTGGGAACTTTTTACACACTGATTCTATTTTAGGTATCTGTGCCAGCACCATGGGATTGGGCTCACACCCCTTACACATCCACTGTCTCTGGCTCTGCAGCTGTCACCTGTGTGCCTGGTGCTGTGTCTGACATTTGACCCAACACTAAGCAGCCCTACTCAATACTGGAGGACTGAAACCCAATCCTTGAGGTTGGCAGTTTTGGTGGCACCAAATGGGCTTTGTGAGGAGACGGAGCTACTGGATCATTGAGCATCATAACAGAAAGCAGGAGGAGCCTGAGCAATCACGCACCTCTTTGGAAGAAGCTAGGTCCTAGATGTCTACCCTTGCCACCCTGCCTGGAGAAACCCCTAGTGACCATTGGACTTGGCGTTCAAAATAACCCTGTGTTTGGAGGCATCGTTTGATCTCCATCCTTGGAGGACCACTCATGCAGAAACCCCTAATTTCAGTTCAAAGGCTCGGAGTCGCTGGCAGCGAGGCTGCCTCTAGTTTCAAGTCTACCTGGGCCTCAAATGCTGGTAAACCTTTGTTTTGCATGGGCGCAGCACGGATGATCCCAGCCTTTGGGACCTCTTTGTCACCTGTCCAGTACCCTGTTGGGACACAGAACTATGGAGCATCCACTAAGATAATCTTTGCTGGAGGGGGACCTATGCCTTTGGGATCCAAGGTGCTTTTGCTTCTCTGAGAGAAAAGCATCCCTTCCTCCCAGGCTGGCGCTCCTGTGAGCCCCACCAGAACTCTAGGGGAACTCCAGGTCCTTCCCTGACCTGTATAATCTTGAGGCTAATGGGAGGCCAGAGACATAGCAATCGGTTCCCACTGCCTTCCTTGCAGATTTACCCTCAGGGGTAGGTCCCTTTTCAGTCTTGGTGGTAGAGGCCTGTGACAGTAGATGCAGGCCTTGGCCCATCTCCCTCCTGTGCCAGAGCAAGCAGGACATCTCTTGGTCTTTACAGTAGACTCCCCTCCCCCATACCCCCTCAGAACTCATGTGTGTCTTCTATGCAATGTGCGGCAAAGAATCATTCTTGTTCCTTGATATTGTTCCCATATGTATGGATGTGTTCTGTAGATTCAGGGTAAGAAAGCACTGGTTGGTAGGAGCAGTGACGTGGGAGTCGAAGGCTTACGGTTTCTGGCTTTGGAGTGTGGTCAGCAGTGCACCTCCAGGGCTATGAGGACAGACAACTGCATATTAAAAATGTATGTTGAGTTTGTAGATTGGCAGCTCAGGATCAGGTGCACCCAGGGGAAGAAAGAGAAGAAACTCGCCCTTACAACTGAACAGAGACCTGCTTTCTGAGTCGGAATGGGCTGCGCCGTCCTTCGTGTCCCACACGTACAGTGGTCTCTCTACGTTTCTTCTTTCTTAATGTGGCAATTTCTTTTTGCCCCTTCTGCTGTTCATGTGTCTTAGGCCAGTCACTGAAGTTAAGAGCTGTGTCCAGGTAGTATTGACCAGACATTGAAGCTCCTGGGCCAGGAAAAATTAAAAAAAATAAAGAAAGAAAGAAAGCCCACTTTGCTCTGTACTTAAGGAAACTGTTAATTCTAGGATGTAAGGTTCTTGAATTTGGGTCACTTGTTTAAAAAAGGCAGACATATCACCCGACTACGTTTCTTCCCTCTATCAAATATAGGATTCCAGGACCAGTGAGACAGCTCAGTAGTCTAAAGCGCCTGCTTACGCAAGCTTTAGATAGGCACAGGCGACCGCGGTTCGATCCCCGGCACCACATGCCATGCCAGCCCCACTCCCGGGGTGGGCTGAGCCACCCCCCTCAAAGAATCTATTACAGTAAATCTATTGCATTGCCATTTATCCTATCATTTTGGCCATTTTTTCAAGCTGTTCTGGAAGGCCTTTATCCTGCTTGTTTTTATAAAATGTGACCAAAAGCCATCCAATGGAAATGCAAGCTCATAAAACAGTATGGGGTTTCCTTGTCCACAGTATTCACTGGTTCTGGTACCGTGTGACCTCTGGCTCCACTCCCCCAAGTAAATATGACCATGAAACTCATGTTTTGAATGGATCCAGGCCACTGAGGCAGCCTTGAGAGTGCCACTAAAGACACACTCAAGAGGACCTGCAGAACTGCTTCAGAAAGTGGCAAGTGTGTCCACGTGAGGGAGAATATTTCTTTTTGAGATATATTTTTGAAGAGAATCACTGCCAATGTGATTTTTGCTGTAATAAATTTAAAAAGAAACTTCTAAACATTCACCACACTTTTTGACCACAACTCATAAGACTTCCGCTCTGCAGTCCAGCGCATCTCGAACTTAGATGCCCGTCACTTCAGCTTTATAACTGGAAGGAAACCAAACAAAAAGTCAGCTACTCTCCTTGGGTGCAGCAGAGGACTGAGATTAGAGAGCAAAGCAGTGTCCCAGGTGCCAGAGAGAGAGATACATACAGCGAGTCAGAGTGTCACTGAGCAGAGACCCCTGTGGGCGCTAGCAGGTGGGTGGGAAGCTCAAACTGCAATTGACTAATTTCTGGAGGCTTAGTGTGGAGGTCGTTAAGAGTGCATGTTCCTTCCTGGGGCATTGATGAAGTTAGGAAGCAGAGAGGCCAATATGTACCAATTTATCTAAACTGTCAAAAGAGTATGAAGGATTTAAACAAGAAACTTATTGTATGCATTAAGTCTTCCAGTTAATATTATGCCTTTAAATAAAAGTATTAGATGTGTTCAAAAAAAAAAAAAACAAAACAAAACCCTAGGTAGGGGGCAGCCATGGAGTATATCTTGCCCCCCGGAGCATTCTCAGGGTAAGTAAGGCTTGGAGAAAAATTTCCTCGTGCTTCCCTAGGAAGGAGAGGAAAAGTATTTCTATTTTTCTTTTATTAGTACTTGTTCACAGTACATGATGCTTACATTCGTCATGGAGAGTAGGTACATATACATTATCCAACTTTTATTTTTCGACGCTCAGGACCTTGTGCTTGCCAGGCAGGTGCTTGTGCTGCTGAGCTATCACCCTTGTGGGAGGCACAATAACTCCGGGCCTCCAATACTATTGCAAGTGAGTCTTTTCCTAAATCTTGTGAATCTGCCTCATCATGACTCTGTGCCACATATCCCTTAATGGTCACCTGAATGCCTCTGACCTATAAAATTCTCTTGGTGCAGCAGCATCATTAGTGACGCTGACTTCCTCTTCCCCTACCTCTGCTGAGCTAAGATCCTAATTCTTCTTACCCCGCCTATTTGCCATAAATCTGCTGCTATGCCCCAGAGGTGGGACTTCCTGTCATAGCCTGGTTGCCTAGTTACTCGTGCCTTTTACCCACTGACATCATTTCCCTATGCCTCCACTATATATACCCAGCACCTCCCCTGAATAAATGAGACTTGATCAGAATCCTGGCTTGTCTCCATTTCTCGCGTCTCCTGTCCTTTGTCCCCTCTTCAATTCCCCGCTTCTCTCCCAGGTGACCTTCGTTGACTGACCCGCTGGTTCGGGACACTCCCTGGCTCCATACTACAACTTATTTCCTTTTTTAATCCCCTTCTTCTCACCCACTTCTCTCCCTCTGCCTCTAAATCCACTTTCTCCATTTTCATTTTCTTTCTTTCTTTCTTTTTTTTTTTTGTATTTTAGAGAAGGATCTACAGGGTGTTCAGGGTCTTACTACTAGATTGGACTGATAGTGATCCGCCTGTTTACAGTCTCCCAAGAGCTGGGATTACAGGCATGTGCCACCATGCCCAGTCTCAACTGCCCATCTCAGTGTGCCCCGGGGGCCGGACTGGCATGGCAGGCCTGGGGATCAAACCCCTGGCCCCTGTGCCTGCTTACAGTGCTTTAATCCACTGAGCTATTTGGCCGGCCCTTCCATGTTCATTCTTATTATTATTAGCTCATGTTTATGATATATAATGTCTACATTTATTTAGGTTATTAGGTTCCTGTACATGGCATATCTTAAACTACTCACTTCCCTTTCTCTTCTCCAGCTGCCTTCACCCTCGGTCTCCTGGACCCCCTCTTCCTATTTCAAGAGATCTAGCTCCTTGTTGCCTTCTACCTACCCTTGATTATTCTCTTTGTATAGTGCCTTACTCAAATGAGAGATACCATACGGTATTTAAATTTGTATGATTTATTTCACTCAACATTATATTTTCCAGATGCATCTATTTTCCTATGAACATCTCAAAATCATCTCTCTTTATAGCTGAATAGTATTTTATTATGCATGAGTATATTGATTCATCCACTGATGGGTGTGTCCCAGCTGTTCCCAGGAATTATGAATTGTGCTGCTATAAACATTGATATGTGTGGATCTCTGTAATATGATGTTGTTAGCTACTCGGTGAAGATACCTAAATAGGGAGTAGCTGGGATTCCTAGTTTAGTTCTTTGACCACGAGATTGCTTTTCAAACTGGTTGTACTAGTTTAGGATGTAGGAGAAATTCTTTTCACCACAGCCAGGCCAACATTTGTTTTTTTTTTTTTTTTTTTTTTTTTTACTTTTTGATAATTGCCATTCTTTCTGGTATAATATGGAGTCTTAGTGTGGTTTTAATTTGCATTTCTCAGGCTGGCTGGGCATGGTGGGCCACATCTGTAATCCGAGCGCATGGGAAGCTACGGCAAAAAGATCGCTGCAGGGCCATTCTTTTCAAGGCCAGCCTGGACTACATAAGGAGACCCCATTTCAATCCCTCCACTAAATTGCATTTCTCTGATGGCCAAGGATGTTGAGAAATGCAACGGCCTGGGGCTACAACATGAGTTCAAGGACAGCTTGAACTGCATAGCAAAACCCTGTCTCAAAAGACATGTTCTTTGTGGACAAAATCATGAAGGACTTGGCCCAGGGTGGAGCTGGCTTCCAGAGCTTCTTTTCACAAATGCAGGCCTCCCCATGGTTGCAATGATTATTTTATGATACACGTGAAGTAGAAGGGGAAGAAGTAGGCGGACTTGAACATTTACTCCTTCCCTGATGAGGGTGCTCCCAAAGGCCCACTGTAGAATTTGCCCCTCAGTTTCCTAATGTATAAAGGTTTCAGGAGCAGAATAGGACCCTGAGAAAATGTGCAAATAATATCCAGCTCTCATTAGATAAGCAGAAAAAGGAAAATAATTAAATGCTAGATAATCTTTTCATTTTTATACTGTTTGCATCCTTTTACCCTCAGTGAATAGAGATTTTTCTTTTTTTTTTTTTTTTAGTTGTGAATTTGAGACAGGAAAAAAAAATTAAAAAAGCTTCAGCACAGCCAAGGAATCAATTAGCACGAAGAGACAATGTACAGAATCAGAAAAGATTTTCCAGACAGTCCTCAGACTGAGGACTAATTTCTAGAATATATAAAGAACTGAAAATTTAGGCCGCCCCCCCCCCAAAAAAAAAGTTAAGAAATGGGCTAGTGAAATAAACAGTAGCCATTTTTGAAAATCTTTTTTAAAGTGGTGCATGTAAGTAATGAATTTCATTTTGGTGTATTTGTACATGTGTCACCGATCAGATTGAGGGTCCTTTTGTTCAATTCTGATGGAAATTGTGAATGGTTAAAGTATATGTAGCTCCCTTGGTCAGGGAGATGGCTCAGTGGAATAAGCGCTTCCCTGGCAAGCACAAGGGCCTGAGTTCAATCCCTAGTTCTGCCAAAAAAAAAAAAAAAAAAAAAAAAAAGCCCCTGGTTTTGGGCTGGAGAGATGGCTCAGTGGTCTAAAGCACCTACTTGAAACAAGCTTGGCAAAGCACAAGGACCGCGGTTCAATCCCCCAGCACCACATGCCAGCCAGCCCCGCCCCCTGGTGGGCTGAGCTGGCCACACACACAATAAAAATAAATGTAATAAATAAAAATAAATAAATTAAAAAAAAATAAAGTATATGTAGCTCCCTTGATTAATGTTAGTGGCACCAGGCTTTGCCTGGCAGTGGTTCTCAGCCGTTGGCAGCTCCCAGCTACCCCTATTAACTCCTTGGCAGACAGGGCAGTTTTGTGGAGAAATTCCACCAGCTTGTGTTGCCTTTCTGGGGTTTTCTACAAGTAGGTGTCTGTCAGCCAACTTCGGTCTCTACCAACGTACATTGCCATTTGCAGCCCACATCTGTCAGTTCCTGATGGGTCTGCTGTGGGTCTCTAGAACTCTTCAGGACTAGCCATCCCTACTCTTACCAAGTCTTTTTAATGTGACCTGCTCTGCCTCCACCACTGGAGATGGGAATCAGAGTCAATGTACAGCACCACCGAGCCAGGCTTTATTGGGACCTGGGATACAGAAGGGCAGGGGATGTGCTTCTTGAATGGCTTGAGGAGATGCAAGAGCTACTTATACAAAGCAACTCCGTGCATGCCCACTTTTGAATACTTCATTGACCTGCTTGAGAACTTTACAAGTAATGACATGGGGAGCAGGTATATGTGGAGGCTACAGAATAGGGGTCCGATTTTCTATGGTCAATATAGGCAAATATAGATCAAACCTGAAGTGGCAGGACATTTCATAAATGCCACCTACACAAGTGACCAGTGATTATAGAGGGGACATGGAGGGGAGGGAAGAAACAAGTCAGGGAAGGCAGCGCTGCCTTTCCACCCTGGCAGGGTCTGATGGGCTGGGCTTTACCTCTCACAGGGACAGTGGCATCTCTGGAGGTGTAGGGAAGGCAGAGCAGGAGCCAGGGCTCTGATTGCATGGGTCAGGGCACTAATGTTCAGAGAGGTTAAGTGACTTGCTCAGAGTCCCAACCTTTTCCTGGGCAGTAATGACTTTAAAGCAGGGAATGTAGTTTGTTTCCTGGAGGCAGAAGTCCCTGAAGCCCTGAGGCCACTAGATCCTACCCTAGGCACAGAGTCAAGGACGGGCCTCAGTTCTTCCCTTGGAGTCCTCTTGCTCCATAATGGCTACAGGGCAACCACAGACATCCTGGCATGACTGCCTCACCCTAGAAAATGGCTTAGATCCTGACTCAACTCTTGCCTCTATGTTTCAATCTGTGACCGCCCCCAGCACAAAGCCTTTGCCCCAGATGAAGTCCCACTGAAGTCCTAGGAGTTCAAATTTTCCTTCCCCAAGCACTGGCCTCCTGTGGTCAGGTGACCCCCGCGCCCAACTGCCAACATTCCGGACCAACTGTCAAACCAACTGCCGATCTTCTAGTAGTATAAATAGGCTTGCTAGAACCAACAGGATACAGATGAGCAGAGCAGTTGACTGGAGGTCTGGAGGTGGCCTGCTGGGCTGGGGCTTAAACTGCTGCAGGGAAAATTTAGTCATCAATAGCCAAGAGTTTAGAAGAAGGAAATTTTACTGACGCTAAGTGGGCCCTCCAAAATCTGAGGCGCTGGTTACAGAGAACTTGTCTTATTTATAAGGTGTCAAACAGACATTACAAAAACTAGATAAACTTCAGTAACTGAAGGCCATGGCACAAAGAATATCTTGAGGTGAGCATAGTTATATGTAGTGGAGCTGTTTTTAGCACATCCACAGAAGTGTCCACTTGACAAATCATGTGATTTAGCAGAGAATAGAATGGCTGCAGCTTTATTGAACAAAATGGCTGCAGTTAGGTCAGGATTTCTGCTTCGAGACAGGATACAAGACTTTGAGCTCCTCGTGTCTGCCGAGCAGGAAGATGGAGTCTGCCTGATTGAGACGAAGCAGCAGCCGTGCTGCTCTGGGCCAGCACCTCCTTGCTCCTGTCTCTCTTCCCCAAACTCGGTCCCTGCTGTGCAAACTGCAGTCTTCCCTCCCTCAGACCTCTGCTGTATGACTTCTCAGGCACAGGATGGGGGTGGGGTTGGGGGTGAGGGTGCTGGAGGGGTTCGTGATTCCCCTCTGGTTGGTCAGATGCTGATTTCCAGAGTGTGCCACCTCTGCCGCGCTGTACAACCTCTCAGTACAACTGTTCTCTTTTTCTGGTGCATTATGCATTGGAATGTTTGTGACCTGTCTTTTGGGTACCCTTGAGTGAGGACCTTGGAAATGTTGATAGGATACTATCATAGAAGGTGCTAGGTAGCGAAGCCCCATGAATCTCACCCCAGGCACTGTTTCTGGTCTCTCGAAAGCTGCCTCAAAGGGGTTAAGTCCAAGATAGATTCAGGCAGAGCAATCTTGCAAACATAAAAGTATGTCCACTTGGGCTGAATATGGGGTGGAGGTTACAGCTCTATTAGGAGGCAGGACAGTGCATAGGACCAGGGGCTGGTACCTGGTAGCTTGGGCTCAGGGCTCACTTAGACCTCCCTTAGTGATTTTCTCATTTGCTGAGACAAATGAGACTCTAAAGGAAGAGTGGTTTATTTTGGCTCATAGTTTGTAAAGGTTTCCAAGTATGGTCAGCTGGTTTCACGGCAGGGTGGCATGACAGAGGGGCATGGCAAGCAGGAAGCTGTGAGGGGTCAAGGAAGGAGGAGGGAGAGACACGCTTCCAGGCCACACCCAAAGTGACCCTTCTTCCACTCCCAGGCTTCCCCTCCCAACAGCACAACCAGCTATAATCCCATCAGTGGACTAATCCAGTGATGAGTGTCACACACCCGTGATCCATAACCCAGTCATCTCCAAAATCCACACCTAAGATGGCCTGAAGCTTGGGGGTGAGGGGGGGTCTAGATAGGAACTGGAATATCCATGAGCCCAGGAGAGGGCTACCCCCTCCCTCTGTCTTCAGTCCCCTTTGCTGTTGCATGGAAATGTGCAGAGGGTCTGATTCTTAGTCTTACTCTATGACTAATGGGAAAACACCTGGTGCTTCCTAAGTGCACACAAGTGTTCACAATTTAAAAGTTTGCAGGAAGGAGCCAGATGCCTGGAGTGGCTCCCTCCAGCCGAGAAGCTTGGATGGCTCTAGTCACAGCATGAAGGAGGTGACTT
This sequence comes from Octodon degus, assembly GCF_000260255.1. NCBI lineage: Eukaryota > Metazoa > Chordata > Mammalia > Rodentia > Octodontidae > Octodon > Octodon degus. The sequence goes on along the minus strand of NW_004524655.1, from coordinate 9,364,641 downwards.
CCCAGCCTGTGTGTGTAAGATGTTTTATAGCTCAGTGTGTCCGTTCTCACGTCTGTGATCCCCCAACAACCCTGCTGGTAAAGTGACTCATCCCGAGTGTCACAATGGGCAGCGGATGGACCCAGAATGTAGTTGGGTCCCTGGAGTTCGGGGAGAGATTCCTGAGCCTGTGGCCTCCAGATCAGGCTCTGGCCTGCAGAGCTGAAGCCTCCCCTTACTCAGTTCCTCCAATGTTCTTACCTGAGTTCACTGTGGGTAGAGCGAGGTCTCACTTTTGTGCCTCTCACATCCTTCCCTACGATATGCTCTTGCCTTCTTGCTATCAAGCATATGATCAGGACACCACCCCTCCTAGGACTGACCACCACGTTTCAGCATCCCATGTGCAAAGCTTCATCTCACCCAGTGACTGCCTGAGTGTCAAGTGGTCAAGCCTCCATGTCCCTGGAATATACACACAGGAAAGTAAAGGCCTAATATAAGACATATTAGAGCGTCTTTCTTTGAGAATACATGTATATCCATATAAGTATATGCACTACCTATCTCCATACAAGATTATTATAATTTATTTTCTTTTTCTTTTTTAATGTATTTATGACGGGGTCTACAAGGTCTACAGGGTCTCAGTACATAGATCGGACTCATAGTGATTCTCCTGTTTGCAGCCTCCCAAGTGCTGGGATTACAAGTGCACGCCACCACGCTCAGTGTCAGTCGCCCTCTCAGTGTGCCCCAGGGGCAGGGAACCCTGGCTGCTGTGCTCTGCCTAAGCAGGCACTTTAGGCTGCAGGTGGTTGAGGGGGCCAAGCTGGCACTTATAATTTATTTTCAAAGATTGGATCTAAATAGACTTTGAGTTTTTGCTTAAGAAAAAACTGCGGTTGGCACATCTTTTGGCCAGCCTCAGTATCTGCTTGGGCCCTCATCTGCGACTCCTCTTCCCAAACTCTCTGATCTCCGGCACATGAAGGACAGGCTCTCTGTGATCAAAACTGTTGGAAAGAGACACATCTGTAGTTCTCTTCCAGGCTGGGGAAATAAATATTTGCCTGGCACGCACAAGGTCCTGAGTTCAATCCTTGGTACCAAAAAAAGAAAAAAAAAACCTTATAGTTTTCTTCCTGTGAGAAGCATTGCTATGTCCAGGACTTTTTGTCTGCACGTAAGGACTCTTCCTCAGTCCTTCGCCATCTGGTTGCTTTCTCTGAATGTCATTAATTTCCTTTTTCCTTGCCAGCCTATAGCAGTCATCATGTTCTGCAATATAAGAAACCTAGGATGTACTAAAGAGAAACTCCAAACCCTCCAAGAAATCAATGAGCCTTTCCTGCATAGGTAGCTCTTGCCACGGGCCTGGGGTTCTGTTAGACTCTGTGGGGGTCTATGATAAGATAACTGACTATACACTTGAATGATTATTTAATGCCTGAGATGATTGTAGTAACTTGGGAAATATTGAATCCCTCATAGTACTCATCCCTTAACATTTCCTGAGCCATTAGAAATGGTGAACACAAGGCTAGCGGTAACATGTTGTCCAGATCCCTTAGCTGGCAAGTTTGTGACAAATCCTGGGTGGACAGGGAAGGAAGGGTAACCACCAGGCCAGATGACAGGGAACAGGCAGGGGGGCGTGAAATGAAGTCAGTAGGGAAAAAATGTGTGCAGAATCGGATTTGTTCTTTTTGTATTTTCTAATTGATTTTTTTAAGAAACAGTTGGTTTGATACAGGTTCTTGCTGCTCAGACTCAATGATCTTCCTGTCTCAGTATCCCCAGTGCTGGGATTACAGGCATGTGCCACCATGCCTAGATTCGTTTGCCAGCCCAGCATGCTCCAGGGTCGGGGCCAGCAAGGCCTGAAAAACTGGGGATTGAACCCTGGTCCCTGCAATTGCCAAAGCAGGCACTTAGTCCACTGAGCTAGCTCACTGGCTCCCCACATTTTTTTTATCCATTCATTGGTTGATGGGCATTTGGGTTGCTTCCAAGATTTAGCTATGACAAAGTGTTTACGGCTACCATCCCTTATAATCCCCCATTCTGACATCAGGTCCAGGCTGTCCCATAAGAAGTGGAGACAGCATTCTCTGATTGGCACTGAGTGCAAGGCGTGGGCACATGTCCTAGACCTCCATGAAGGACGGTGATACCCACTTGCCCAGCTGCTTTGCCTCATGCTAATCCCTTGCCTCAGTTCCCTTCTCCATCCAGGAAACCTGGGTGGCTACGAGTCATGGAAGATGGAAGATGACTTCCCAGCCTGAGCATGGATGTTTCCTCCCATCAGCCCTGTTGGTAAAGTGACTTGCCCAGACTTTCATATGAAGGCCTGATGGGCCCAAGGCAGGAAATGTATTTGGGTCCCTGGAGAGACATGCTGAACCCATCCTTTCCTTCTAGATTATGCTCTGGACTCCTGAGCCAAAAGTTTTTCTCACTCCATTTTGCAAATTTCTCATCCTGAGGTTTATTGTGGCCCTTGAGGCCACCTGGGTAGTGCTCTTGGTGCTCTTGCAGGTATTCACTTTTTAGGGTGACCCGAGACCCCTCCACTGGAGCCCACCTATAAGCCTCCCCTAAGACTTGCTCCTCTCTCCCCTAGTATGACAGGCCCTGCCTCTTGACAGATTGTCTTGATACTTTCCGAGTCAATAATAGATTAGGACCCTAGCTCTCCTCCTGGGATCCCTTGTTCCCTGATATCCTGTGTTCAGGCCTCTGCCCTACCAACACCAGGCAGATCATGTTCCATTACAACACGCTAGAAATGAGTTCAGCTTTGATCTGGCACCTTTGAGCTCCCTCAGTGCTCGCTGGGGTTTAATCTTGGAACTCACCTCACAAATGCCTAATTTTCTGTCAGTTGGCAAGATGGGTACTGCAAGGATCACTAGAGATTCAGTCTTAACCATTTCCTTCAAGTTCTAGGAAAAGGATTACTGCTTCTGTGGACAACAGCTATTCAGTGCCACTGTCCCTCTTTCCTCAAAGCTGGGCTAAGAGAATTATCCTTAGGAGGGCTTTCTGTAGCTCCTGGGAGGCCCTAAAGATTTATCCAGAGTCATCAGTCTACTATGAGAACCAGGCCTCCTCAGATGATGTGTCCACAGAGAGAATGACTAATATTGACTGGTCCTTGGAGTAGGATCCTCCTTTCCCACTTCTTTGGGCAGGGACAGGGGTAGCGGGGAGAGATTGCATACAACAGAGATGTAAAGGGGATACCCATTCTTTCAGCCTCTCTTGCTGATGGGAAACACAGACTCAGGAGCTTTCTGGTTACTTCCCTCTGGGCTCCTTAAGAATGGAGAAGAAAAAGTTTACAAAAGATAACAGGCATGGCTATCAAAGAAGCAGTTTACTGTAATACAGAAATACAGCTGTCAAAGGAACAGTTAACCATAATAATTCCAATACAGGAGGCCCCAAAGAACCTGTACTGTGCTAATAGTTATTCCACAATTAATCGATACTCTGCTTGGCTCCAAAGTGGCTCAGATCCAGACCTTTCCAAGCTGACTACTCACCTGATACAATTAGCTTGGGTGCAACGGACATGCCCTGGATGGACCATTTCTCATGAATCCTGGTTAAGGAGGGCCAGGTGTTCTACTGGGAAAATGCTTTGGTGGTTGAGAGGGCCAAGCTGGCTAGCACAGCCCCACCCCTACTGACCGCTGTATGTGCTGCTGCCTGAGCAGCTTCAGCAATACCAGCTGCGGACAGCCAGCAGCTGCACCTTTTCTGAGTGCGCCCTTTCCTGCTTGCGTCCTCTCTCTGCCCCCATCCATCCAACAGTGGCAGTGGGCACAGTCTTATCTGCCCTAGAGAAACCCAATCACAGCCACAGCCTGTGACACTCACCCTAGAAACCCTCCCTGAGGGGTCCCAGGCCCCACTTGCCTCTTCCAGGGTCTGCTGATGGGAATTGCGTTGCCACGCCTCTCCCCAGAGCCCCCAAGAGCAAGGACCCCGTCCTCATCAACCCATGGATACCCTGCCCTGAAATCCCAGTTTCTTTGCTTTCTGAACATCCCTGATTGTAGATTGCCAGTGATTGGTGACAGGTACCTTTGGAACTATGTGGTTTGTCATTTCTCTTTTCTGTGCTTTCTATGGCTGAGGTGACATCAAGAGTCTTCTGATCTGGGAAAATCAGTGTGGCAGTGTCCCTCCAATTGTATGATCCAGAAGAGTGTGTAGGAGACTGGCATTGTTTCTACTGAAATACTTGGTAGGATTCAGAGCTTGGCTTAAAGTTTGCTTTGCAGAAAATGTTATCTTTCTCTGTTTTCAGTGGATGCTTAGTTTATATATTACACAGTACATAAATATGAAACCATACGAAATAGGGCTCTTAGAAATATAAAACCTGTTGCCTCACTGAAATGGTCGTGTTATTCTGTGGGTGGGGAAAATAGTCATGTCTACCTTACTTACTCAGCTAGGGAGTGAGGTCAGTCACTCCTGTGTGTTCTAGCACGATAGCACGTCTCCTGCACAATGAGTGGGACAGCCCCTCTGGGGAGGGAGAGCAGGGCCAGGAAGCCCGGGACAGGGCAGAATGTTGAGAGACTTCTCAAGGCATTGCATGATGAACCCACAGCTGCCCAACAAAGAGGATGAGTTTTTTTATTGGTGTTAAGTGCTCTGCAACGTATACTAACAATGCTTGTTCTGGGGAAGCAAATGGCAGGCTACAGGCAGCTTGCATTCCTAAGTCACTCTGGCTGATTTAAGCTAAGGTGAGTACAAGGAGGAGATGGTTCCTGGCCTTTGAATTCACTGTTTTGCATGAGCACACCATTACTTGGGAATCTCTAGCACCTCTGAGCTTCAGGGGACAGGATACTGTCCACATCCTCCACATCCATGTCGCTGCAGGAATCTGCAACACAAATACATTTGTGGGGACACTGAAGAGATGAGGGATAGGGGAAGAGGACTGGCTGGGGAGGGTGGCCAGTCAGAAGGCCTCTGACACCCTTCAAAAAAATTAGAGACATTTGCTTCTGTGAAGGCAGGAGAGGCAAGATGGGCATCTGGAGGGGCTGTGGGGGACCCAGGACTCCACGTACCTGCAAAGGCTTCAGTACAGATGCGCACCCCCAGTGCCACCAACTGGAGTGCCTTCTCTTGTGGTCCTGTTGTTGTAAGGTCATGGAGCCTTACTTCACCTCTGTTGTGCCTTTCCGGCTCTGCCAGGCTGTGCCCACAGTCTGCCCTTTCATGTGTCTTGGGCATATGTTAGACTCAAGGTTCTGTGAGCAGTAAGTGATGCCTCGGTTTCCAAACTACAGAGGGCTGGGAGGCCTGGGTCTCTGTGCCGCTGCCCAGCAAGAGCCCCAGATATGGGCTGGACTGTGGTACCAGGGCTAACGGAATGTTTCCAAGTGGGCTGGAGGTATCCATGGCCAAGGCTGCGCTGACACTGGGCTGTGAGATGGGCCTGGGTACAGGGGAAGAATGTGTCAATGGAGCCAGTGGGAGGCCCCAGGAGCAGAGAGGAAGGAGGTGGGGATGGGGGTAGGAAAGCCTGACAGCGGTTAGGAAAGCAAGACTTATGGGTGTGTGGTCTGAGAGCCTGGAGTGGTGGCAGAGGCCACCATCTGCACCATCTGCACAGTGGGGAAATGGAAGGACCCCAGCGGGGAGGGGACGGGAGACTGGGTTTCACAGACTTTGGGTTTAGGGCCTCCATTGTGGAGGTTCTGGGGGTGGTAGGGCAGGCAGAGCTGGAAGCTGGGGCTGTTCTACCTGAGGCCCAGAGGCCCTGGGATTATTTCTTGCAGCCCATTCATGAACCTCTATTTGCTGGGGTGGCTGGGGAATGACTGTTCCCGCTGGAGGGGCAGCAAGGCAGGAGTTGCTTTCATGATGCCACCTTGCCTGGAGCAAGAGCCAGAGCAGGGGTTAGCAGAGAGATGGGGCTGAGGGCAGGGAGAATGAACAAGAGCCGAGGAGAGGCTCTGAGGACAGCAGGCGGGCAGGGGGAGCAGCCATGGCAGCAGATTCTGGGAAGAAGTCCTGTCCTTTTTTCCCACTGCATGTCAAATTTTCTAACAGCTCTTTCCCAACTCAGATAGATGGCGCACTCGAGTGTATGCTTGAGGTTGAAAATCGGGGTGCATGTGGGGAAAGGGACAGTTTCCATAAGTATTTGAGGAGCACAGCACTCTAAAATGGAGCCTGGGCTCACAGCTATGCCTACCCAACTCTCACTGGTGCTGTCTGGGGCCACCTACTTCCTTGGAATGGGAGCTTTGATTCTGTACAGAGATCTTGGGTTGAACCACATGGCCCTCTGGATCCCGAGGAAGTCAGCCAAGAGCCCCCCACTGCCAAGCTCCTTCCGACTGGAGCAGAGGCATAGAGCTGATTACTGAAGGGCCAGACCTGGACTCTTTAGGGGAAGCCTTGGTAGCCTTGGGCCTCAACACCCTTCAAAACAATAAGGGACATTTGCTTCTGTGAAGGCAGGAGAGGCAAGATGGGCATCTGGAGGGGCTGTGGGGGACCCAGGACTCCACATACCTGCAAAGGCTTCAGTACAGATGCGCACCCCCAGTGCCACCAACTGGAGTGCCTTCTCTTGTGGTCCTGTTGTTGTAAGGTCATGGAGCCTTACTTCACCTCTGTTGTGCCTTTCCGGCTCTCTGCCAGGCTGTGACCACAGTCTGCCCTTGCATGTGTCTTGGGCATATGTAAGTGTTAAAGGTTACAAAGGAGTGACTTCCTGTCCCTTGAGATGAATAGGGAGACGTTAGACATGTTCAGGTTGTGAGCAAATAGCCACAGTATTTTGTGACAGTGAGGCCTACAGACTACAGGAAGGACCCCAGCAAGGGGAGCAGGGTCTGCAGGAGCCTTGACAGCACCTTGGACTCATAGACAAACCACAGAGGCAGTCACTGAATGCTGATGCATGACCCACAAGCTGGCCCAGGGGGGTGGACAGATCTAGGTCCCCTGCCTGGAACTCAGCTGGCATCAGGTGGCTGGGTCCTCGAGGGACAGGTCCTTGCTGCCCAGGGCCAGGGGCAGGGGTGAGAGGCAAAGCTTTCCCAGAGACCTACCCCCAGAGGGGAAGATTTCTCCCTCGGCAATGGAGCTGAGCTCTGAGCATTCGCCTTGAGATGCTTGCTGACTGAGGGCGAAGGGAGGATCACACTGTTGGGCCTGTTGCTGGGTCACTTGCAGCTCTGGAACCTATAGGCCAAGATGGGGCACACGTGTGAAGGATACACTAGCAAGGGTGTGTGTGTGACATGCTAATAAGGAAGGTGTGGAAGGGTAAGCTAGGAGCAGGTCCTCATCCACCCCTGCAGCAGAGGGGACCTTCTGGAAGCAGGGTTCCTCCAGTCTAGCAGGTTCGGTATGGGGTGCAGCTATGGACTCATTGCCTGTTTGTTCTCTTGTGCTCACCCTGCGAACACTGCTGGGGACAGCTGCTAGGAACTGAAGCAAGGACACCACACAGAGTGTGCTAGAAGGTTGGGGGGAAACGTGAGAGTGCAGGATGGCAGTCCTTTGGTTCAGGCCATGGGGTGAAGGGGTGTCTGGGAGACAGTGGGTCCTGTGTCAGCAGAATTCCAGCACAGATGTGTCTCCTGATACCCCGATGTAAATAATTTCTGTAGCCAAGGCCCATGCTGGTCGGTGTAAACATCTTATGCAACCCAGGCCATCACTGGCCAACGGGCCCTATTGTGCAGACCTGTATTGATCTGGGCTGCCTCAAGGGTGGGGGTTTCTAAGCTGCTGAGGACCTCAGACAATGTGCAACAGCGGCTAACAGAGGCTGGCAACTGCAAGGGCGGCTGAGCAGCTCAAGAGAGAGATCAGCTGTTTTCACAACCCTTCGTCTCTTCATCTCCGCCTTCATCTCCGCCTTCATCTCTGCCTGAATTGCAAGTGAACATCTCCAGTCTGAAGATTGTTCACCAGACAGTTGGCATAGCGCAGCAGGGTTCATTGCTGCCCAGGCCAGGGCTGCATTAAGAGCAGCGTGCAGCAGAGTTACGACAGCTCAGCAAAGAGTGAAGAGCTACAGGCTGCTTACAAAAAACAAACAAACAAACAAACAAACATATATATATATTTATATATATTGCCAAGATAATAGCTTACACCCATGGACTGAAGAGCTTGGGTTTGAAGAGACTGAGCTATTGGTGAGACAGAACTTAAAGCAATGAGCTGCAGCCTGTAGAGACCATGCAGGTAATGAACAGTAATAGAGTCAGGATGGGGTAGAACCTGCTCCTGGGGTTTCTAGTCCAAGCCTGCTGCTTATGCCGGAGGTAGGAGCAGAATCTAAATCCAAGTCAGAGCCAGAGGCTAAGGCCACTATAAGGGAAGCAGCCCCCAGGGCTAGAGACTACACACAGACAGAGTGGCTCACGATAGCAGCCCAGACAATCTAGAGAGACTCCAGGAACTGCCAGAGACCTTGAGTACACAGAATTGGTGCAAATCGTAGGAGATCTGGACACAGACGGTCCCTGCCTGATGGGAGGGAGGTGGCCAGTGGGACAGGTGGGAGGAGCTTGACCAAGGCTGCTGGGGCAGCTGGAGTTGGCCTCCCTCGGGGAGCCAAGAGGCAAGTCTCTCACTGGGAGCAAGCCCAAGGCCAGGAGGTGGAGGCAGCTACAGCACTGTTGTGAGAGACGCTAAGGGACATGGGAAAGGCCCCAGGTGTTTGGACAGTAAAGAAGCAGGAGCCTGAGCAAAGAGAAAAAAGCTAACTAATATGCTAGTGATTCTTTAAAGATAATGACAACCCTATTCAACAGTTCCACAGGGATAAAAAATACTTCTCAAGGGAAACAAATGGTCCTGACTGGGCCATAAACCTTCAGGACTATATTGCCTCTGCAGAGGATACCATGCAGGGACAGGACCAAAGTGCTCAGTGAAGGGGTGTGCTGGGGGACCAGGGGCCTCCTGCTGTGCTTGCTGTTTATTGATTCCCCCACCAATGTGTAGCTCATGCTTTATGTTACGTAAGATTGAATTTCCCAATGAGGTGGCCAACATAGGTAGCTATGAGGGACGCACCATCAAAGTGCAACTGGCAACTGTGACTCTGGGTATAGGCCATCTGCCTAAGGAAGCCCATAGCATGTGCATCTTCCTGGTACCTCGGTACATCCTGGAGGGTGGAAATCTGCCAGGGGTTGAGATTACAGTGATACTGCTATGGACATAGCTGCTGAGAGTCAAGAACATTTGCCTTCATGTGAGAAAAGAAGGCCATGGACATTCACTGTGATGCCACAGGGTTACTGCACTGCCACACGGCGCACCATGGGCTACTGGCAAAGGACTTGGCTGCACAGTTAGTTCTGAAGGATATGTAGTTATTTTATTATATTGGTGCTATGTTAACCTCTGATTTGCTTGCAGATCTGGAATACGTTATGCCTCCAGTTGAGCCTGGCAACCTGTAGATGGGCTGTCAGTGACCAAGGTCTGGGGACCTAGGCTCTTTGTCACAGCTTTGAGAGCTGGTGGGTGGGACAGAGGCAGTACAAGAGGCTACTACTGAGAAAGCACAGAGCTGTCCTCACCTTAACACAGCGAAACAGTTACAGATTTTCTTAAGGCTTCTGGAGTATTGGAGGGCTTCCTTTCTCCTATTTGCTATCTTAAGACTCCTGTACAACCTGAGCAGAAAGGGTATAGCCTGAGAGAGGACAGAAGCCACTGAGCAGGCAGATAGATAAAAGATACCAAGGGGACAGAGGAGGTGTATTAGTTACTTTCTTCTTTTTGGTGAGACAAAATACCTGATACTTAAAATTAAGGAAGGAAAGGTTTATTTAGCTCAGTTTGTGGAGGAGTCAGTCCACCATCAGCTGGCTCCAAGGCAGGGTGACACAGCAGTAGAAGACAGAAAAACAAGAACAAAAGGAGAGAATGCAAGCGTCTTTTCCTTCTTTATATTGTATGCAAGCTGCCAGACCACATGGTCTCTGTTCCACCTCTTATTGCACAGCCTCAGGGTGTTTACAAAGTAAGGACTGTGGTTCCCTGCTGAATCATGTAAACTTCTAAACTTTTCAATTCTGAAGCTGATACAGTATAGCAACCATTATAATCCACCCATTGTCAACTTGGCAATCAGACACAATTTTTTTGCGTAGGGCTGGCCCAGCCTACCGTGGGGGCGGGGCTGCCGCAGCCTGTGGTGCCAGGGATCAAACTGCTCCTCTTCTGAGGAGCACATAAGCTGGCTGGTTGTCAAAGAATTTGAGGAAGCCATAGCCTCATAAAATGGTTGACTAGACCAAATGTACATCCAAAAGACTTCAACTGATGTAGGGTCAGACAAGTTTAACAAGTAATGGGTTTCACGGAGTATTTGATAGAGCTCTGATTTTGCCTCTAGCTCATTTATATCAGAATGACCAGATTTGGGAGATTTGGCTTTAGGCATCTTTGTTGACCTCTATCTGGAACAATTGTTGGGCTGGTGTCTCTGATATGCCGCAACTCTTGAGATAAGGCTGGGAAAGGAAAGGGATAGGAAAACTATCTTTTGAGGGGTTTTCTTCACCTGGGTGATCTTAGTGAGTATTCCTGGGTCACCTCCCGAGATCATCTGGAGATGCATACATACTCCCCAAATAAGTCCAGTAGACTAAAGTGGGTCATCAATATTTTTTAAAAACAATTCTAGGGCTGGAGAGATGGCTCAGTGGAATAAGCGCTTCCCAGGCAAGTGCAAGGGCCTGAGTTCAATCCCCAGTTCTGCCAAAATAAATAAATGAACAAAACCAAAGTGCCTTAAAAACAATTCTAACCCATATAGATACCCAGCGTGATAACTGGCACATTTTTCTCTGTATATCTGAATATACTCATTTTGTATCCAGGGCTGTGGGTCTTTCACAGGATCTCCTTTGAAGGTTCCCCCTTCAAATCTGATCATCTCACAACCTCCATGTAGGTGGTATGCCTTATCACAACTGCCCCCCACTACCTTTGGGCACATGTATAACCCACATAGAACTAGGGTCACATCATTTATTTCTTGTTGGATGTGCACAGGAGTACTGACTGACTGCTTGTTTTTTTGGACCTCAGAGGAAGGGAAGGAGTGTTTCTCCTGGTCAGTTTTATCTTCCCAAAAATGGGGTTTCACATTTTACATATTGGGACAACAAATGCCACATGCTGCTGGGCACAGGAAAGAGCAAGGAAGCAAGTATAGCTTGCTTGGCTTAGTCTAACAGAGTCCACTCATGGGCATATGAGGATGCAGTTGCAGAGGTGCTCCCCTTGTCCTGTGGCTGGAAGCCATCACTACCCATTCTATGGTAGATGCCAGGAGGCTAAGTGTCACTCAGAGTATGAATTCATTGTTTGGGCTTGGCTGGCTTTTTATTTGCCCGAGTTGTTGAGAGTGCCGTGGTGTGCAAGGTCCAGGGGATATCAGAGCTGGTAGTGGTGAGGATTTGGTCATCTACCTTTTCACTCAGGAATGCTGGATCCATGGTGTACACCCTGTAACTTTAAAAGCAGTGGGAGTGATTAAGATGACATCATATGGCCTTACTCACCTTGGCTGAAGAGGTTGTTCCTTCCAACTTTCAATTAGCACTCTGTCCCCAGGCTCAAAAGAAATGGACAGGACTGTGAAGATGAAGAGGGTGGCATTGTAATGCAGTCCTTTCCAATCCCTTTCATCTTTTGCAATGCCATCAGCTGTTGTTGCAGGCTTAGAGTCCAAATCTCTTGTTCTTCCAACACAGGCACCAAGGCCAGAGGCCTTCCAAAGAGTGTTTCAAAGGGAGTGAGCCTATCTCAGTTACCTTTCACTCGTTGCTGGGACAAATACCTGACACTCAAAATGAAGAAGGGAAAGGTTTATTTAGCTCATAGTTTGTAAAGGTTTTAGTCTATACTTGGCTGGCTCCCAGGCAAAGTGGCACATGGCAGAGAGCAGCAGTTCATGGCAGCAGAAAACAGTGAAGAGCAAAGAGAAGGGCGGCAGCTATGGCTTCTCTCTCCTCCTTATATTGTAAACAAATTACCCTGGGGCTTGGGGTGTAGAACTCACACAGTGTCCATGTCCTCCTCTTGTACAGGATAAAGATGTTTACAAACTTAAGAATCCTGGATCTCTGATGAGTCAATTAAATTTCTAATCTTCTCAAGTTGACACAGTGTATCAACAACCACTACAATCCATCTCTTGCCCACCCGACATTTCCTTAAACCAGTTTTCAGGTACATAGACATGTTCATTAACATTTTACCATTTGAACATTGTATTACATTTGCCTTTGTGCAAAAGGCATTTTAGTCCATCTCTAAGAGTTGCCAAAACCCTAATAGTTTTCAGCAATGCTTAAAAGTCCAAGTGCTAAACCTCCAAGATCTAAGGGAAACTCTTAGCTGTGAGTCCCTGTACAAATGAAAAGTTACACTTCCAACATTCAAAAGCCCAAGATAAACATCACCATTCCTAAAGGCATACATGGCAGGATGCAAACCATTGGGACCACAAGTCCAAAATCCAGAAGGACAAATATTAAGTCCTGTAGTTCCATGTGGAACATTCGAAGCAACCTGTAGCGAGTTGTGAGTTCTAAAAGCCTTATATGGCTCCACCCCTATGGCACTTCTGCTGGTAGCTCCCATGGCTTCTCTCTGGGGCTGGCTTTGCTTTCTCCTTGCAGCTCTCCTTAGACAATCCATGTTCCTGGCTTCTTCAAACTTCTGAAGTTTCCACTGAATAGGCTTCTCACAGTTTTACACACTGTTCTCTCAGGGGCATATTGCCTGTCCTCACAGACCTTCTGAAATCTGGGTGGAAGCCTTCTTAACCTCAGAACTCTTGCATTCTGCATGCACCTAAAACCAGTGCCACATGGATGATGCCCAGGGCTGCTGCCAACTGGAGCAGTAGCCAGGCTTTCTTCTCTCCTGGCTGTAGGGCCTGGCTTGCTGAGCACTCTGACCCTAATCCCAAGGAACAAATTCTCTATGCCATCACCATTCTGGAATGCAGTGCGGCCGCCAACTCCATTCTGGAACATGGGGCACTGCAGCTTTCTCCTCAAAGTGAAGCCCCTCGCCCTTGGGATTCGGAGGCTGCAAAGAATGAGAAACTACCACCTCCTGTGATGCCCTTAGGGCACTTTTGGCCAGCGGGAGAGGTGTGAGGTTCGAACTCCAGCAACCTGAGGCTGACAGCTTTGTGGAAGCAGCCGCTTAAAGGCCTGAGCTAGGGCCAGGCCCCCTGTGATGCCCTTAGGATGCGCTTTTCTACTCTCCTGTTCCTTTTCAGCAATGGAGATCCTCTCAGTTCTATCTTTCCATTCACAGCTTTATTGGAGTTTCCTTTCTGGCCAAACTTATTTTATATTATCCTGCTGGGTTCTTTGCTCTTGACTCTCAACATATGTCTAAAAGCCCCCAACAAAATCCATGCCTCAATATTTGACTGCCTTGAGATTTCTTTCGCAAGATTAACTAGTCCACTGCACTTAATCTCAGTCTTAGGCAAAGTCTCTGAATACAAGCAAAATGCAAACAAATTTTCTGTCAAGCCGTAACACAAACAATCTGAATCCCAACAACCAATGGAATTCTTCTTCCCAGCAGAAACCTCCCCAGCCTGGTCTTTACAGGCAGGCTTTCTGTCAGCATTCTGGTCTTCTGAGCTCTGACCAGAATCTCCCATACAGAAGAGCCACAGGCATTCCAGCTCTTCGCCCAATGTGACCTCTCCAAACCTTTCATATCTCTTCCCATAAGCCATTCCCAAAAGCTCATAATCCATATTGTCAGGTATAGTCACAGCAACAACCCCACTCCTCTGGTACCAAATTCCATCTCAGGTACTTTTCATTCATTGCTGGGACATATGCCCAACACTCAAAATGAAGGAAGGAAAGGTTTATTTAGTTCAGTTTGTGGAGGTTAAAGTCTATACTAGGCTGGCTCCCAGGCAGAGTGCCACATGGCAGAGAGCAGCAGTTCATGGCAGCAGCTGTGGCATCTGGCAAGCGTCTCTCTCCTCCTTAGATTGTGAACAAACTACCCTGGGGCTGTGAGTGTAGAGCTCACACAATGCCCATGCCCTCCTCTTGCACAGGATGAGGATGTTTACAAACAGAATCATGGCTCTCTGCTGAGTCACTTAAACTTCTAAACTTCTCAAGTTTGAGCCAATGTATCAACCACTACAGAGCCCATCCTGATATAGGGTACAATATGACAGCAGTAAGGCCATTGGAAGCATGGATACCTAATTTGCTCCAGTTTCTTAGCATAGCTTAGCCAGAGTGTTCTTCAGGGTGTAGTTTGTTGCTCCACTCACCCAAAACTTTGGAGCTGATCAACGATATGTAGCTTCCATTTTAGGTCCAAGGCAGCAGAAAAGTGCTGAACCACTCTACCCACAAAAGCAGGCCCATTATCTGAACCTACCCCCATGGGGAGCCTATACTGGGGACCCATCAGTGCTTTTATCACTTCTATGGAGGCTTCAGTTTTTGTTGGCATGGCCTCCATCCTTCCTGAGTAGGTCCAAATAAGCATCAACAAATGCTTCCTGTTCCCAACCATAGGCTTGATTTTGGTGAAATCCACTTCAGTGTCTTCAAGAGGCAGAGTCCCTTGTCAATGGGTGCCTAGTTCACACTGTGGGTAAGAAAACTGGGTTGTTATTAGCACAAGCCACAGATCTACTAGCTACACAGCGTCCAAAGCCTGGAAATATAAACATAATGACTGAGCAGTTCTGCCATTGCTGTCTTGCCCAAATGGGTTCTGCCGTGTAGTTCCTAAATCACAAGATATCCCATTTTTCCAGTAGGAACACTCTCTCCCCTGGCAAAGTTTGCCATCCATTTCTTTCTGATGTTCCTTCTGACTTGGTTCATGTTAACTCTGAGGACTTAGGTGGCTGGAGAAGCAGTACCACAGTAATTTATGCCTCTGGCAGTAAATTTCCCATAGCCACTTGCTTTGCTGCTATGTCAGTGTCTTTATTACCTTGTGTTTCAATGGAGTTACCTTTTTGATGTCCAAGGCAGTGTACTACTGCCACTTGGGAAGGACACCATACTGCTTATAACAAGTTTAATATCTCGTGAATTTTTAATATCTTTTCCTCCTGTGGTTAGGAGGTCTCTGTCCTGGTACATGGCACCATGTATATGTAAGGTGGCAAACATGTACTGGGAGTCTGTGAAAATGTTTAACCTTTGTTTTCCCCTATTCTCCAAGGCCCATCAGTTTTGCCTTTTGGGCTGATGTACCAGGAGGCAATGCTCCTACGGGACAGTTCATTCCGTTGTCATGACTGTTGCCCCGGCCCTCCATATCCCATTCTATTACTATACTTCTTCCATCTGAGAACAGGATGAGATTAAGGTCTTGAAGGTGTGCATCTTGTAGGTCCAGTCTTGTGGAATAAACAGCCTCAATTGTCTCTATATAATCATTTTTTTGGTGGATCCAGCAATGTCAGCAAAAGAGAAGTAGGGTTAATGGCCTGTATAGTTTTAAGAGCCAGTTGTCTTCAAGAAGGGCTCTCTGATACTGGGTAAGCCTGGTACCAGAAGCCATGGCCCCTTTCCACCAGGGCCATGCAACAGTGTCTCCACTGTGTGCAGCAGAAATGCATTTAGTTTCTGTCCCAGAGTCAATTTATGAGCTTCCTTTGCCAAGGCTGCAGCAGCTGCTTCCACATAGTCTGGCCTCTTAGATAGATAGGCCACTGAACGCCTCCATGGTCTCAAAATTTGAGTCAAAACTCTCCTTGCAACTCTCCTTTCTCATAAACAAACAGTTGGAAGGGCTAAGTGATATCTGATAAAGAGATCAGGGGCCATCAGCAACTCCTTAAGTCTTCAGATGCTTTTTCCATTCTGAACTTGTCTAAGGGAAGGTTATTGCTCCCCTTTAGTGCTTCATATAAAGGTTTACAATAGTTGCAAAATTTGTCACCCACAGGTGGCAATATCCCACTGTTCCCAATAATTCACATAGGTGCTTGCTTATGGATTAGCTCTGTTGTTTAAAGTGCCTGTTTGGGCAAACTCAGTCAGATGCAGGGGACTGTGGTTTGATCCCCAGCTCCACATGCCACATCATATTGGCCCTTAAGGCAGCCTGAGCAAGCAAGCAAAAACAAAACAAAAAAAAATGAATCCAATAATTCACATCATTCCTTTTGGGATTTTAGCTCTTTTAGCACCTGAATGGCTTGGGTCTGGAAGGTTGAGAGGAAATGAGTCCCTCCTTTTCAGGTGAACACAAGAAATTTCAGTTTGAACACATATCTGAGGCTTTTTCTTAGAGATCCAATACCTTGTATTCTGTAATAGCTCTAGTACTCTTTCTGTCTCTTCCTCACATAATTCCTAGTTCTCAGCAGCCAGCAGCAGGTCACCTACATACTGCAAAAGGGAAATGTTAGGATTGTTTTAACCAAAAGGTACCAGATTCTTTGATAAAGCTTCTCCAAAAATAGTAGATGAGTTCTTAAATCCTTGAGGCAGTTGAATCCATGTCTACTGGCATTTACATTCCTACTTCTGGATTCTCCCATTTGAAGGTGAGCAATCCCTGGGAAGCAATTGACAAGGAAATACAAAAGATGCATCCTTTAAATCCAACACAGTGTACCAGATCTGGCTAGGTGGGAGCAGGCTTAACAGGGTGTAATGGCTAGGTACAGCAGGGTGAAGGATCACAGCTAAGGCATTTACAATCTTTAAGTCTTGCAGAGGCGGATATTCATTTGTCCTTGGCTTGCAAGCCAGAAAGAAGGAAAGGACTATTCCAGAATAATTGTCATTCTCTTAATATATCTGCCTCGAGTAGTCTGTGAATGTGGGGTTTTATACCTTTTCTGGCCTCCATAGCTATCAGGTGTTGCTTCAAACGAACTGTCTTAGCATACCCAACTAAGTCAATAATCACAGGAGGAACTTGGGCTATAGTAATATGAGCCAGAAACTTGCTGTTCCAGGGGAGCAAGGAACAAAGAACAGAGCAAACAGAGCCTAAGGAACTTGTCCCTTGTATTCTGGCAAGCTGGGTACAAGATAACAAATTCCTGGAGGTGCCCTGTCTGTTCTTTGTTCCTTTACCTGGGACATTAGTGATTAGTGCTGTGTAAACTTATAGTGAATGTAATTGGTTTACACCAAATTAGTTATGCACATTCCTTACCCTGTTTTTAGCCCTCAAAAAAGGTGAAAACTTTTCATGGCATGAGACTCATTTAGGGCAGGACAAAGCTCCTGAGTCTTCTGTAGTGATACTAATCCAGTCTTCCCATTGTTTCTTTCGGCTCTGACTGATTCAATACAACAAATGGTGCCCAACATGTAGACACAGAAGACAACTAGGGGTAAGGTAAGGGTTGCCTGGGCCACTTGGATATCGTATGCTCAAAGTGATACCAGCAGGAAAAAGCCCAGAGTAACAGGGAGTG
>NW_004524655.1:9344451-9345816 GCF_000260255.1 Octodon degus | reverse complement strand
AGACAATTCCATGGGGTAAGAGAAAACAGGCTAGGAAAGGTCCTTTGGAGAGATCTCCATACTGGACAATAGACAGGGCCCAGTTCATTGCTAACCTGGGGCAAAGGGTATGCTTGTGTTTTTCCAGAAAATGCTAAATGACCTATCTGGGTACCAGCGTGCACTGTCAGGCTGTACAGTGAAGCCAGTTATGGAGAAGTTAACAGCAATGAGACTAGATCCAGGTGGGCCTATTGAAGGAATTAACAAGATGGAAATCTACGATCTAAATAGGTGATAAAATATGTAAAAATAATTGAACTAAATTTTACTAGTATTAAAAATGATACAAAATATGCATATAAATTATAGATTAAAGATTTTATTCCTTCCAGATTTTTCTAATGAGATCTCTGATAACTGACCAATAACGTAATCTGACTAGCCTACTTATAATTATAAATTTCTAAAAATTGTAACAGTATAATTTAATTTAGCCAAAAATATATGAGTGCATGGTTGATTTTGTAAGGATGTTTGTTTGTGTGTTCTATGTATTTGTTCATGTGTTTGTGTGTCATTCTGTGAACAGCTCTTCCCCTTTTTTCTTTTTTGATCATTTGTTCAAAATGTAATGTGAGATATACACTTAAAAGCATGCTTTTTCCTAAATTATCAGGTAGTCTAAATGCACAGTTCATCAAAAGATTTAAGCTAATTAAACAAACATTCCCTAGAGTTGGGAAAAATTATTAGAGAGGACTCCAATTGATGAATAGAGGGGTGGACAACCTTTGTCCATTAATAAGGAGATCCTAATTATCGCAGTATTCTCTCAGGAGACACCCTCAATAATTTGGTCATTGGTTAAAAGATAGTTTTTCAGAAAAAAATTACAGTAAGGTCTTCTCTTAAAAGATGGTTTTGTTACAAAACTAAATTTAAAAACAAAAGATTTTTTGCATATGTATGGTAATTCATTATTATTCTCAGTGTATTAAGTATATTCGTGATTCCAGATGTATAGGTCTTCCAAAATGTAAAAGATTGCTTATTGTGATAAGACTTTTTTTCTTAGATTCGAACCTTTGCCTTTGCTTCCCTTTTGCGGCCATCGCTGGAGTTGTAGTGGCCAAAATGAAGTTTAATCCTTCTGTGACTTCAGATCAAAGAAAAAACTGTAAAAGGCATTTCAATGTGACTTCCTACATTCACAGGAAAATTATATTTTCTCCTCTTTCCAAAGAGCTGGGACAGAAATACAATGTTTGCTCTATGCCCATCCGAAAGGATGATGAAGTTCAGGTTGTGCGAGGACACTATAAAGGTCAGCAGACTGGCAAAGTAGTCCAGGTTTACAGGAAGAAGTATGTCATCTACACTGAA
>NW_004524655.1:9339927-9340401 GCF_000260255.1 Octodon degus | reverse complement strand
ACACTTCCAACATTAACTGGAGGTACTAAAAAAACCTAACTGATTGGACATATTATAGCCATAATTTTAGGAATAATAGCAGTTATAACCACAGCTGCTACAGCTGGAGTAGCATTGAGCCAAGGTGTGCAACCTGTTCATTTTGTGCAGCACTGGCACAAGGATTCAGAGCAATTATGGACTTCACAAAGACAAATAGATTCAGAGTTAAATACTAAAATAAATAATTTAGAACAAGATGTTGTTATGCTAGGAGATCAAACAGTTAATCTTCAGCATCAACTTCATTTATAATGTGGAATCCCTCCTCATTCTGTGTAACTCCAATTCTATGGAATCAAACTTCTTTCCCTTGGGAAAATGTAAAAAAGCATTTATTGTATCATGGTAATATTATCTCTGATGTCCTGTCTCTTCAGTAACATGTCGGTAAAATTTTTGCAAAATAATTGTCAGAAATATCTGGTACTAATC
>NW_004524655.1:9320986-9339675 GCF_000260255.1 Octodon degus | reverse complement strand
TCTCTGTACTCTTTGTATATCTTCCCTAGCCTTGAAATAAGGACAAGTTGGCCAACAAGCCATGGATCAACAGTCCTCAGACCTTGCTCTGATACTTCATAAAATGCAGCAAAAACAAAAGAGGGGAAATGTAGTAATATGACACCGAAACCTGCTGCTCCAAGGGAGCAAGGAACAAATAACAGAGCCTATGGAAATTTGTCCCTTGTATTCTGACAAGCTGGCTATAGGGTAACATTCCTGGAGGTGCCCTGTCTGTCCTTTGTTCCTTTACCTGGGATGTTACTGACTAGTGTAAACTTAAAGTTTGGTGAATGCTGGAAGGCAATGTAAATAGCAATGTATGTACACCAAATTAGTTATGCACATTCTTTACCTTGTTTTCAGTCTTCGGTAAAGGTGAGAAATTTCAGTGACTTGAGACTCACTTAGAGCAGGGCAAAGCTCATGAGTCCTCTGTAACTATATTAATCTTCTCATTGCTTCTTTCAGCTCCTACTAATTCAGTACAACAGTGGGCTGCTAAGCTGGGTGGGTTGTCTTCCACCCAAACCTTTGGGAAAATCTCAGTCCATTCTGGGAGAGTCTGTGAATTTGAGTATGCAGTTTTTGAAGGCTATCTCAGCCCAGTAGAGGGAAAGGGTGGTCTTGCATCAGCAAGGAGTGACTATGTGTTTGCCCAGTCGAACCTGTCATGGCTCATAGAATATGAAGAGGACTGGCAAGCCATGCTCTGACCTTGCATAGTCTGGTTGAGGAGTGGAGCAACTGGCTCAGTTACTACAGATAAATCTGCCCCTGCGTCAATTAAACTCACAGGGTTTGCCTCAATTTTTGTATGGGTTCCCCAGGGTCGGGAAACAGGGACCCATGCCCTCATCAGTCCGACTCGCCCACCACAAACATGATCTTTTTTCCCCCCTCTTTCTTTAGTAATCAGCTTTTGACACTCTCTGTTTAGGTGACCTTTCTCCTTACAATAAGTGCACCGGTGTGGACCCCGGGAATGCAGTGGCTGCCCTCTCCCCACACTTTTCTCATCTAACCCCAGGTCCAAGCTGCATGTAGCTGGCATCACCTTTCTTTTTTCCTGTCTATACCTCCACTCTGCATCTACTTTATCATGAAACAGCTTCTAAGTTATCTCAACTAGTTATGACAGGTTTTTCCCTTCAAACCCTTTTAATTTCTGCCACTTACAATGTATAACAGGGGCTGATTGAGCTGCAAAGTCCAAATTGAGAGTATGCGCACACTCAGGCACCTCCAGGTCAAATGGAATGTGCATCCGATAGGCTTCCATGACATGTTCAAGGAAAGCTGCAGAGCCCTCATTTGGTCCCTGATACACCTCTGCTACCTTGTGTAAGTTAGTGGGGCAATGTATAGTGGCCAAGAGCCCTTTCCTAGGGTGGTATGATGATCCCTTAAAGCTTTCATTCCATCCTCTGTATTATAATTACAATCAGGCTCCTCTCTGGGCAATACCTGGGCTACTGCTGCCTCTTTGTCCCTGGTTTCTAATCTTACTTGTTCTTCTCCTGCTCTTTGAATTCTATTTTTTTTCTTTGAAGAAAACAGACTCATAAAGATCTGTTGGCAATTATCCCAAGTGGGATGATGTGTTCTAAACACCAATTATAAAGTAAGGCTTGCAGTTGTTCTGTAAGTAGGGGATTCTGATTTTTCCAATTATACAAGTCACTAGTAGAAAAAGGGAGCTATTGGGGTACGCGTAACCTGGGCGAATGGCGCAGGGTTGGGCGGGCTTCTCTGAGGAGGAGCTGAGGCAGCTAAAGCAGAATAAAGATTTATTTGAACCCCCACGCCGTCTCCCTGTGAAGAAAACTCAACAGCTTCAGCGAGAAAAAGCTTTACTAGAACAGAGCCAAAAACTTGGACTTCTAGAAGGCTCAGCCTCATTACCTCCACACCAACGACTTTCTGCCCCCAAACAGAGAGCCAGCACTCAGAAGCCACATTCTTCTCCTCCTTGGACCTGTGCTAGCCCTGCTGCATTCACCTCTCCTGTTGGTGATGGGGAACTCCCGGGTACTGAAAAGTCAACTCAGGGAAGCAGGACTGGAGAATTCTCATAATGGGCATGAAAACTTGGAGGTCCTGCCTTCAAAGACAGCCTGCAATTTGGAGAAAAAGAAAGTGGAATTGTTAGCAAGAAAAATCTCATTGGCAAGTACTCCAGCAAGAACAACAACTAATGGAAGAGAAAAATAAATGTAAGAAAGCTCTTTTGGCAAAAGCTATTGCAGAAAGATCTAAAAGAACTCAAGCAGAGACTATGAAACTAAAGCGGATCCAGAAGGAGTTACAGGCTTCAGATGACATGGTTTCAGCTGACATTGGAATCCTCAGGAACCGGATTGACCGGGCCAGCCTAGAGTATTCATATGCACGGAAGTGATTTGACAGAGCTGAAACTGAGTATGTTAATGCAAAGCTAGATTTGCAGCGCAAGACTGAGATAAAGAAGCAACTCACTGAACACCTCTGTACCATCATACAGCAGAATGAGCTCCGAAAGACCAACAAGTTGGAGGAGTTGATGCAGCACCTTGATGTGCAGCCTGACGAGGAGTCCCTGGACCTTAAAGTAGAGATGGAAGTATTGCATTGTGAACAGGAGGCAGAGGCAAGGAAGCAAATGGTTGCTGTAGAAAGGCCATGTCAGCCTGCCCCAGAGGGTGTGACTCCAGGGCTTACTAAAAAGAGCAAAACCTCTCAAGAACAAGCTGTTTCCCCAAAGGGTGCTGAACAGTGTGAAAATTCCAGTAGCTTCTCCCATCCAAGTCCAGACTACACAATTCAAGAAGTTAATGATATTTCAGCTGCTCTCACCTCATGAAGAGTCAGTGTTCTTGTCATCTGATGATACTGAGTACAGTGTATTTTCTGCAGTAGGTTGTGCACTGACCTCTAGTAAAATCCTTGTAAAACTTAATGTTTGGATCTGTAACTAGCATGTGAATATGTTTGATCTTCCTAATTGTAATTTTATAGCTATGTAGCATGTTTCACCTTGATTTTGGCCCAGTTCTTTCAGTATTCTTTTAACTGTTGTTGGGTTAAAATAAATGGCAGAATGGAATAGCCTGATGTCTTTGTTCCATCCTTAACCCCACAAAAAAGAAAACTACATGGTTGGGGTGGCTTTAGACCAGGTACATAAAACTACACTAAAGCAGGATGTAGTAACACACACCTGTCACACCAGTACTTGGAAGATAGCAGGAAGACAGAGTTCAAGGCCAGCCTGGGCTGTATAGCTTGATAATGTCTTCAAACACCAAAAAAAAGTGGCGTGCACTAACTAGTCAAACCATTTAACTTCTCCTGGGAGAAATATTGAGAATGGAAGGTTTATGTAATCTGCAAAAGCATATAAAACTGACTATGTGAAAAAGAGCTAGGGGCTGCGGAGATGGCTCAGTGGAATAAGCGCTTTCCTGGCAAGCACAAGGACCTGAGTTCAATCTCCGGTTCCGAGAAAAAAAAAAGAAAGAAAGAAAAAGAGCTGAGTATGGTGGTAATGCCACCTCTTGGGAGATCTCAAGTTCAGGTCCCACCTGGGACAAATTAGTAAGATCCTATCTCCAAATACAAAATTAAAAGGGCTAGGGGTGTAATTCAGTGCAAAGGGCTTCGGTTCAAGCCCCACAGTGCAAGAAGAGAAAGAAAATTATCTCTGGGTCTTTGTAGCTAGACTGGAAAACAGCTAGGGAATTATACTTTATACAAAAGAATAAAACAGTTAAAGCTCACACTATTTTTGTCCTTTTGTCTTTAATATGTATTTAAATAGTTTTATTTGTAACCTGATTTTTTGTTTGTTACTATAAACACGTGTAGGTATAAACACTATATATGTATGATTTTACTTTTAATATTTTTTTAGTCAATGAATTTATTACATTTAGACATTGAAAATTTTTGTAAAATAATACAGAATGTTGTATTGCTTCTTTTGATGTATTTTTTTCCTGAAGTTACCTAATATCTGTTTTATAGGTTGGGCATAAATTCTCTTGTTATTAAGCAGTTTAGATTGTTAAAACAGTGACTTATCGCTTTAATTACCTATTACTAATACATGACCACTACATTGTGCTTTGTGTGATGTGTATATATGTGTATATTATGTTTTTTCACAAAAATCTGTGAATATATTTTAAATTATAGTCTTTATCAGAAATTTGCATTAAAGGGACTATACAAAAGAAAATGACAGCTGCACTATTGTGTCCATTATGTTAGGGATATCCTGTTTTAAATGAGTTTGAAGATATTCTGATAACACAAATGAGCTTTTGTACTTTTATATAATTTCAGTTGAGTGTGTAAATTTCTATTATGAACTTCTCTAAACAGAAGCATTTATGCAGATAATTAATATTTTTATTTATGAATACTGTACATAGAAATTGAAAGTTTCATTACTGAGGACATTTATTTTTCTAAGAAATAAACAAATGTGATGTAAAGAAAAAGAAAAAGGGACATACACCAAAGTAGACTGGAAGGTTGCTCCATGCTCTACCATTGTCATCTGTCCAAAGGGAAAAACTGAAGTCAGATCAGAAGAGGAGACCTCTTCATACCCTGCATGTTCCACAAGCATAGGAGAGGGTTTCCGGCATCAGTGAGATGGGCATGGAGGCAGAGCGCCAGTGTGCCAGCATCCCTCGCTCAGTTGTGGAACTAAGGCAGGTTCTCCCTCAGCCTGTGTATGTGGGAGAGGACCCTCATCAGGAGCTGTCACCCCAGAAACAAGATGGGGTGGGGATGCCATGGTACTCAGGATGAGGTGGTTGCTCTCTTCTGGGGCTGATGGCAGAATGAGGGGCTTTGACCCTAAAAACCTGTTCCTAATAACAAGAACACAATCAGGAATTCCACAAACATACATTCTAAGCCATTGAGGCAATGTCTGAACCACACAAAGCCAGGAGTCTAATGTATGGAAAGTGATCTCTGTGCCCTGGCTTCCCCGTTACTACCTCCCGCACTCTACTGACTATGTGAGACTCTATCATCCCCTTGGCTGGCCAGCCTACTCCAAAGGAAGGCCATTCTCATGTACACAGCATGTTAAGTTTTCATCTTGTCATTTTTACTCCATATTTACCTTTAAATTTATCAAAGTTCCTGATTGCACAATCCAGCATGGTTGGTTTGTAGTTAGCATCCTCCATAAAGAAATCCCAAGCATGCTCCCACTCAGTCCGCACAAACAGTAAACATACAAGACTAATGCAATTTGGCAATAACTACAGAAAAGTGAAGCAGGGGCTGGTGAGATGGCTCAGTGGTTTAAAGCACCTACTTAGAACAAGTTTAGCAAAGCAGAGGGACCATGGTTCAATCCCCCAGCACCACATGCCAGACAGCCCCGCCCCCTAGTGGGCTGAGCTGGCCACACACACACACACACACACACACACACACAAATAAAAATTTAAAAAAAAAAGTGAAGCAACTGGGCAGGGTCTCCGTCTTTCTGGGTTTCCAAATAGATGGCTCCAAGTGGCAGAAAGGGCAGAAGCAGGACAATTACAACACCCCCCAGCCCAGATAACTGATTCAAGTGTGACCTGAGGGAATGGGCGCATCAGGGAATGCAGGCACATTGGGGAAGACAGAGAGCAAACAGTTCAGACAAACAGGCAAAACAGACAATATCCTGGGAAGAAATTTGGTCCTCTCAGACCTATCGTGCACCAATTTCAAAGCTTCAGAATGGTTTAGATCAAAACAAATGCAGAGGCAATCTCTGAGTAAAGAAACAACCAATGTAACAAATCTCCCAGGACTCTTGTCTGGGGAAAATAAAAAACCTCTCAAGCCTCTTTGTCTGAGAGAAATAATAACCAACAAAACGCTATCCATTGTCTGGGAGCAGGGGCCCTTCTAAACAAAAACCAGTCTTGTTAAGAATGAAATGAAAGCCAATTATGTCTTACCCAGTTAGAGAACGTGACTCCATTTGTCCCCTCCACAGCCATGGCGTACAGCCCTCAATTGCTCCTAGATGGCTAGCCTAACTCCATTATGTCACCAAATCCACCCAGAAGAGACCTACAGGCAGAGAAGGCAGGACCCCCCTCAACATGAAGGTCTTTCCCATGGAAAATCTTACTGGGTCCTCCAGATGAAAGGGCCTGAGATAATTCCATGAGAGATGAACATGGGAAAAACAGAGTTTAATCCAATTGAGCTAGCCACTGAGCATTCCCAGTTAGCAAGTCAGAACATTTTGGTGCTATCCCTCCTTTGTTTTTTAGTCTCCAGGGCAACCACAATGGAATGTTGCAGTTGTTTTTTGTTTGTTTGTTTTTGCTTGTTCAGTACTGGGGATTGAACTCAGGACCTTGCACTTGCCAGGCAAGGGCTTATGCCATTGAGCTATATCCCCGGCCCTCTACAGTTGTTGATTCAAGTGATTGCAAGTTTTTTAAAAAAATTCTATTGTGGCCAGGTTGGACATCTGTCAGAGCTTAATAGTGATCCAGTGTTTTAACATACCTCCGGTTCTTTGCTCTGGTTACCTTGTTTATAGCCTTTCATGGTTACAATGTTTTAATTGGGAGGGAAGGGGTGAAACAAACTAGACAGGGTCATGGGAAACTGACTCTGCCTTAGTGACTCCCATTTCTATGATAGGCTCCAAAGGCTGGGTTCAAAGCAAGTAAAAAAAATCAGCAGAGCAAACATTGAGTTCCATGGATACATGTTCAGCATCTGAAGCAATCTGTGACACATTGTGAGCTCCAAAGGTCTTGGATGCCTCCAGTCCTATGGCACTTCTGGTGATTGTAGCTCCAGTGACTTCTTTCTTGAGCTTGTTTTGCTCTTTCCTTGCAGCTTTCCTTAGACAATCCATGTTCCTGGTTTTGCCAGTCTTCTGGGGTCTCCATGGCACCTTTGGCTTCACCCTCACAGCTTCACATATTGCCCTCTCAGGGTCATGCTGCCTGGCTTCCCAGGCCTTCTGAAATTGTAGAAGCCTTCTTAACCCCCCACATACCTAAAACCACATGAATTATGCCAAATTCAACTGCCAGCTGGAGCAGAAGCCAGGCTTTCCTCTCTCTTGGCTATAAGGATCAGGTGCCTGGATCACTGGGCACTCTGAATCCAATTCTGAGGAGCAAATTTTCTGTGCTGCCACCATGAAATATAGTGCTCTGTATCTTTGTCCTTAATGTGAGGTCTGTTTTGCAGTTGTGATGCTGAAAAGGGAGGAGAATTGCCTCTTGTGAATGCCCTTAGGTCATTTTTTCCATTCTCCTGTTCTTTCTCAGCAACTGAGATTTCCTTAGCTCTGTCCTTGTTGTAGTCCACAGCTTAGCTGGAGCTTCCTTTTTGGCAAACTCACATTATTTTATATTATCCTGCTGGGCTCTTTGATCTTGATTCTCAACATAAATTTGGCTAAAAGGCCCCAACAATAGCCAGGCCACTGCCTCAACATTTGACCGCCCTGGAATTTCTTCTGCCAGATTAATTTTGGTCCTTACTTTCAGTCTCAGGCAAAGTCCCAAGACATGAGCAAAATGCGGACAAACTTTCTGTCAAGCCATAACACACATCATTTGAACTCCCAACAACCAGTGCACTTCTTCCTGGAAGAAACCTCCTAATCCTGGTCTTTATCTTTCAGATTTCTATTAGCCTTCTGGTCTTCTTAGCTCTGACTAGAATCTCTCATACAGAACAACCTAAGGCATTCTACTTTTATTTCTTCAGGCAATATCTCTGAACCTTTCCAAACTCTTCTAGCCATTCCCAAAGGATCTTGAACCACATAGTCAGATATAGTCACAGAAATTTTCCTATTCTCAGTACTAAATTCTTAGTTTCTTTTCTCTTGTTGCTGAGACAAAATACTTGATACTCAAAAGTAAGGAAGAAAAGGTTTATTTTGCTCAGTTTGTGGGAGTTTCATTCCATAATCAGCTGGTGCCAATGCAGGGTGGCATGGTGAAGGGCAACAGCACAAGAAAACAGAAGACAGCAAAGGCAACAAGAGCAAAGGAGAGGGAGAGAAAGCTTTTTTTCCTCCCCTATGTTGTATTGAGGCTTCCTGCCCAAATGATCTCTGTGTCCTCTTGCACCAGCTCAGGATGCTTGTGAAGTGAGGACTCTGGCTCCCTGCTGAATCAATTAAATTTCTAAACTTCTCAATTTTAAACTTCTAAACTTCATGTATCAACCATTACAGAGGACAAATGATGTCCAGCAGATATTTGAGGCAGCAAAGCAGGTTGTACAGCAAGCACAAGCCTTACAAGTGGGTGACCCTGGGCACGTTTATAAATTAAATGCTCATGTAACACCAAGGTCTGTGGTTGGAGTTTGTGGCAACACAGAGAACAGCTTTACCTGCCTTGAAGATTTTAGTCACAAGTAGAAAAGGAGGTAGAGGTCTACTATTTCTTCACAAAGGAACAGCTAGCAGCTATATATGCAGCCTTGCAGGCCTGTGAGTCAATCACTGGAAATTGGGGGCACAGAGGTGCCAACCACCTACTCAGAGTTCAGATGGCTACCTCACAGATATCTGTCCCAAAGACAGGGATCACTCAAGTGCCAACCCTGGCCAAATAGCATATTAAGAGTAACAATATGCACAGCACAAGTTCTCTTTCCGCTGAGTTACAGCAGATGTTAGGGTTGATGAAGTATACAGAGGATGTTGCAGGAAATCCTCCACAAGGAGGGTCAGCTACTGATACGCCTGCAACTGCCTGGTAAACTAATGGGTTGATCTGTGGGTCAACTGCATAATAGATGGGCTACAGATCAGTGGAAATGTAGCTGGTGTGCTGAGTAGAATTTTACTTATTCCGTTTAAACATGGAGACATCAGTGTAGTGGCTGCCACATTGGATGGCACGGAATTGAGAGAAAGACACGGCCCCTCCCTGGTGTTGCACTGCAGAGGAATTTGCAGGCCTGCCCTAACTGTTCACTTACATGTGTTTCCTGTGCATATGGTGCAGTGTCAAGCACTTCATGAGACACAGGGGACGCTGATACTGTGAGAGCAACATCCAGGCCAAAGGGATTCCCAGCAGGGCCACATGTGCACACAGGTGACAAGGAGAGCCTTGCAAATACTACACAGATGTGCTCACAGTAGTGAGAGCTGCGGTGCTTGGGACACAGTGCTCTCAGGATCCCACTCAATCGGTACTCGGGCCAGGCACAAGGGCCACATCCTGTTCACTGCCACTCTGAAGGGGCCAAACCTTGCTGGCCTACCTCAGTTGATAATGTTGAACAGAAGGCACTGGCCTGCATCCTTGGACTCTCCCACCCCTGGCCTGGACAGCCTGTGTCTTCCTGCTGTCTTGCTATTATTCCTCTTTCGGTCAAGCCCAATCTTGGACTGAAGTCCCATTTTATATTAGTCAGTGCTTTACTAGAGAGACAGATTTAATATGAAGACCTACAAATATCCAAGAATTTACAGAACTGGCTTACAACAGCTGTCCACAGAGTCAGGTTAGAGAAGATTATTATTATTATTATTATTATTATTATTATTTTTGTAGAACCGGGGATTGATCTCAGGCCCTTGCGCTTGCCAGGGAAGTGCTTATTCTACTGAGCCATCTCCCCAGCCCCCTACAGAGTCAGGTTAGAAAGAGTGCCAAAGGTCCATCTGCCCACTGGGGCACTGAAGGATTCAGTTGAAGGCTTGGAGCTCACTGAAGTGTCCAGTGCAAGTTCCATAGCGAAGGCCAAAGGGCCTGAGATGCAAGGCTGAGGGTCAGCACTGGAGGCTGGAGGCTGGACTGGGAGCCAGAGATGACAGCCAAGGTAAAGGTGAAAACTCGAGCCCCTCCCAAAACAAAAGCAAGCCTTCCTTCAGTTTCTTTTTATAGCATTCTCCTTTTTTGTAGTTTTTATTAAGCTTATTGATACATCACATGCATCATAGGGAATCTGCACCTATCCATGATATATCTTCTTTATTTTTCTATTCTCATACTCTCCCTTTAACACCTTTACCCCTCCCTATTTACAAAGCTTTGTAGTTACAGTTCCTTTTTCTCATTTTTTCCTTTTCCTTCCTCCTTTTCCCTTCCCTAGTTCCCCTTTCCACTTGAATATGTTCTTCTTATTTCACAATACCTATTAGATATATTTGGGCCTTATTTACACTTTTGGTTCTCACACCAGAGAAATTATGTGGTATTTATACATTTATTTAAAAGTATGTTCTCAAGATGCATCTATTCACCTAGAAATGTCTGAAGATCACCCTTGTCTATGCCTGAGGAGTACTCTGCTGCATAAAAGAACCACCTCATCTTTATCCATTCATCAGTTGATGGGCGTTGGGCTGTTTTCAAGGTTTAACTATTACAAGGGCTGGGGAGAGAGCTCAGCAGAATAAGCGCTTGCCTGGCAAGAACAAGGCCCTGAGTTCAATCCCCACTATTACAAACTGTGCACACATGGGTGTGCCTATGTCACCGCAGTATTCCTTTTATAGCATTCTGGTAACAGTCATCACCAGGGTGGGTCTTCCCCATCCCAAAATAATAGTCTGGGCCGATTTAGCGAGCTGTTTTCTACTCAAGGTAGCACGATAAAGCAGTGCACATGGATGCCCCTGCAAACCTGGCCATGATTTCCTGGAGCCTCTGTTGTAGAAACACTTGAGTTACCTCCAGTTGCACACAGCAGGGTTTCCCTCAGAACCATGAGGAAACTATGACCTGGAGTACATGGCTTTCTAGAACTACCAATATTGTCTCTGGTGCCTAGTTTGTGGGGAAAACTAGTAATTTCTTATGTGGAGAATTAGAAGCTGCTGTCTACCCAGCCTAGCCCCTGGTACTTTGGCACTGGTCTATAGTATTTTTTATGACCCTAAGGAAATCTCAGTCTTGACATACCAGGAAGAACAACTGATAGAACAGTTATGTCACCTTGGCTACCTTGGTATAGCCTAGAAAATGACAAACTGTGGTAACTATTAGTTTGCCACCTTTAACCAAATGGACTAGATTTATGGTTCTACAACAAATTCTAGAACAAACCAGAAAATTATATATAGTAAATATGCCCTCAGTATCATCACTGTATCCTCAGGGGAGGAAATAGCTGATGCTCTGGCCAGGCATTGGCTACTCCCCATGATTCAGTACACAGTCACACATCTGACCATTTCTCCTTCTGGGTCAAATGTCCTACCAGGTACGCTGCCTGAAGTTTTGCCCACTGTGGAGATTTCCCTTCACCACTGTCCTTCATGGATGTTCTGGAAAGGGGCTGTAGTGCTGCAGCTGTCCACCTACAGGTGGTAACTGTATGGTGAATTAACTAATGATTGATTTTTAACACCTAGTTTAACTGAATCAACCTGGTTCTGTGTGTGGAAGGCCCACCTGAGGAGTGTTGCCAGCAGCATAAAAGGAGAACTGGAGTGGAAGATGGTGTGCTGCTGATTCTCTAGGAGAAGCTTGTTATGCTGGTTTTCCTCATATGAATTGAGCTGTTCTTTTTTTTTTTTGGCAGAACTGGGGTTTGAACTCAGGCACTTGAGCTCTCCAGGCAAGTGCTTATTCTACTGAGCCATCTCCCCAACAAATAGCGATGAGACAGTTTCAAACCAAATTGGTAGGACAGTTTCAACAATTAACACATTGCATGCACTCTTCCTAGTGGTTATTTGCTGTACAAGATGCAGACATGATGTTCTATTTACAAACTCTATCAGAACAAATCGCTCTATTCATTAAGAGAATGTAACTATATCTCTATCCTAACCATTTTGAATACACAGATACAAAATGGACATTCATCTGTATCCCCTTTTTTGTTTAGTTCCGTTATTTGAATATTATAGGTGTGTTAACTCAGCAAAATATTCTAAAAGAATCCAATAGTCCATAATAGTATTGGGGCTTCCGCTTCACTGGCAATGTCAGAAATTGTTGACCTGAGTCCCCTACATGAACTGAGCTGTTCTTACTTTCAGAGGAGTTCAGGTTCTTGCTGTCACTGAGGATGGCTGCAGTTCTCTTCACAAGACCTCTGGTCCTTACCTTGAGTATCACTTCCTGGTTCCAGAGCAGATCCCTTGGCCTTGAGGCACGGATTCTTCATCCACTAGTACAGACTTTCTAGCTTTCCTTAATCTTTGCACCTTCCCAGTTCAGCTCCTTGATACAGACTTGCGTGAGACATTGCCGTGGGATCCAGGCCTTCACCTGGATTCTTTGGGTCTGCAGTGTGTTGACTGATCTCTTGAACTCTTTTGCATTTGACTTTTTGGGTGAATATTATAAAATAATTCTATACTGTATTAAATCCATCCTCGCATAAACCCTGACTACAAAACCTGCATAACTAGCAGAACCATAAGTACACCGGGCCCTAGCCTTCTCTTCCTCTGACAGCGACTGTATGGTATACACCATGAGCCCATACTGGGAAACAGAAGGCAATGTAACAGAAGAAGATCCATAGGTATCTGGCAACCACAATAAAGCAGTGTACATGGATACGGCTGCAAACCTGGCCATGATTTCCTGGAGCCTCTGTTGTGGAAACACTTGAGTTTTACCTCCAGTTGCACACAGCAGGATTTCCCTCAGAGCCATGAGGAAACTATGACCTGGAATACACAGCTTTCTAGAACTACCAATGTTGTCTCTGGTGCCTAGTTTGTGGGGAAAACTAATAACTTCTCATTTGGAGTCACCTTGAGTAGAAAATAGCCGGCTAAATTGGCTCAATTTACTTCTAGTTTCTGGGCCTTCTCTGGCTCAATTATGTACATGGCATTTCCATTTACTGATAGACTGTAGCTGTGCAGGTCCAACCTTATGATTCAAGGGATCAGATAATGCCCAGCTCATGATAGGCAGCTCAAGTCCCGTGGTAACCGCATGCTCCACGGCTAAGCATTCCATTTCCACTAAAGCCAAGTTGCAGGCGAAGAGCTGTTTTTCTTTTTCTTTTTTTTTGGCAGAACCGGGGATTGAACTCAGGCCCTTGCACTTGCCAGGGAAGCACTTATTCTACTGAGCCATCTCCCCGGCCCCTCAAGGGCTATTTTTCAAAGGAAAATAGTTATCTGCAGATGACGGCAAAGCTTTGGTCCAAATTGAAGGCCTCCACTTGCAATTCACTACAGTGGTCTGCAAGGGACTCCACACAGCCTCTCTGCCTGTCACTGACACTTCAAGTACCATTGGAGCTGCTAGATCATGTGGCCCCAGTGGCAGATCAGCCTTCACAGCAGCCTGGACCTGTTGTAGAGCCTTTTCTTATTCGGGGCCCCACTCAAAACTAGCAGCCTTCCAAGTCAATGGGTAAATGGGCCAGAGAAAAACACCTAAATGAGGAATATGTTGCCTTCTAAATCCAAATAGGCCCCCTTAGGGATTGTGCCTCTTTTTTGTTCTAGAAGTCAGATGCAACAACTTTATGTTTTACCTTACAAAGCATATCTCTACATACCCCACACCACTGACTTCTGGAGATTTCACTGAGGTAGAAAGAACTTGAATTTTAGTTGGGTTTATCTCCCATCCTCTGGCTCCCAAGTATTTTACTAGCAAATTCAGAGTGGTTGCTACCTCCTGCTCACTAGGCCCAACCAGCATAAGATCATCAACATATCACACAACAGTGTGACATCTTGTGTGGGAGAAATAGCCCTGTGAACTAAGTTGTGACACAGGGCTGGAAAGTCAATAAAACCACAAGTTAGAACAGAGAAGATATGTTGCTGGCATTGCCAGCTGAAAGCAAACTGTTTCTAATGAGCTTTTTGGATAGATATAGAGAAGAAAGTATTCATCAAATCAGTAGCTGTATACCAAGTCCCAGGAGATACATTAATCTGCTTGAGCAAGGAAATCACATCCGATACTGCAGCTGCAATCAGAGTTGTCACCTGATTCAGTTAACAGTAACCCACAATAGCCTTCTGCACACGCCAAGTGGAATTAAGTGGGGATGTTGTGTCCCCCTCCCATCCTTCCTAGGTAGTGGGACTAATGTCTAAAATCATTCCAAGGATATGATTCTGGTTTTGGTTTACTATTTTACCAGTCAGAGGCTGCTCTACTGGCTTCCACTTGCTCTTTCCAACCATAATAGCCCTTGTACTACAGGTTAAGGAACCACTGTGAGGATTCTGCCAAATACTAATTATTTTTCTTCTAATTATGCATTCTGGAACAGGGGAAATCACTATAGGATGGATTCAAGGATCTACTGGACCCGCTGTGAGTGAGACCTTTGCTACAACTTCCTGAATCACCTCACCTCCGTAGGCCCTGATCACTGTTCTGCTTCTGCTGTCCATTAGGGAGGATGGCTGTAAGTTCAAGGTCAGCCTAGGCTACATAACAAGTTCAAGCCAGCCAGCCACCCCTGACAAAAACAGAAAAAAGCTCTCAAGATTAAGTATTTATTTTTTGTATTTTAGGGAAGGGTCTACAGCGTGTTCAGGGTCTCACTACTAGATCAGACTCATAGTGATTCTTCTGCTTACAGCCTCCCACGTGCTGGGATTACAGGCGCTCCCCGCCATGCCCAGTCTCAATCACCATTTCAGCACATCCCAGGAGTAAGGCTTGCATGGCAGGCCTGGGGATCAAACCCCCAGCCCCTGCACCTGCTTGCAGGTGCTTTAATCTGTTGAGCTATTTGGCTGGCCCAAGATTAAGTATTTTACTAAGGTTATTGTCAGCTGAAGAAATATCACCAAAAAAGAAAGAAAAAATTGAAAGGGGCCAGGAATATAGCTGAGTGGTGTAAGCACCTGTAAATGCAAAGTCCTGA
The DNA here is from genome assembly GCF_000260255.1 of Octodon degus. Taxonomy (NCBI): domain Eukaryota; kingdom Metazoa; phylum Chordata; class Mammalia; order Rodentia; family Octodontidae; genus Octodon; species Octodon degus. The sequence continues at coordinate 9,324,843 of NW_004524655.1, read as the reverse complement.
GTTGGATCCCTGGTACCACAAATAAATAAATAGATAAATAAAATGAAGAAATATCACCAATTTAAAGCTGTTATTTTATAATTGAATAAAAAATTTTATTAGATTGAGGTGATGTGTCAAGGGGTGTGGCTAGAGAGGGGGAAGAAAATTCACAGACAAAAGGCCTTCGTGTGTACCTGCCCCAGACTTCAGCTACTGTGGAAGTTGCTGGACAGTGGAGATTCTAATTAAGGAGGGAGTGCATCACCATCATCATCATCATTTGTTTAATGTATTTGGTTGTTACAGGGTCTCACTATGCAGCTCGGACTCATAGTGACCCTCCTGTTTTCAGCCTCCCCAGCGCTAGGATTACAGGAATTCGCCACTACACCTGGAATCTGGCCAGCTCCGCGGCGCTGGGGGCAGAGCTGGTGCTGCATTCAGTTACAGGTGGTGCTGGGGATCAAACCGTGGTCTTGCCTAAGCTTGCCTAAGCAGGTGCTTTAGTCCACTGAGCTATCTTACTGGGCCCTGAATGCATTATTGTGTTTTTGGTTTTTCCTTCTCATAAGTCTAGAAATAGCAGGGATGACAGAGGGAGATGAAAAGAATTTGGTAATTAATGATTTCTTACAAATGCTACCTGCCTGTTAATTCAGTGTTTGAAAATCAATCACACTGGATCCCTCCCTCTAGAAGTTGTGAGCACTACTTCTGCATTCAGTTACAGGGCTGCAAAAAGGATGCAACTCTTTAATTTTCATAAATCAGAAGATGACTTGTGTTATTATAGGAGAATATGAGGTGACACCACATTCCTGCTTCTAGTGATGACAAAGTTCTGATATTGTCACTGTCACCACAAAAGAAAGCAAACTAATACAGTGCATGACACAGATCACCTTGCTCTGTCCTCTGGATTCTCAGCCTTGAGCCCTGTGGAGTTAGAGACTTTTGAGAGACACTGCCAACAGATGCTTGCCTTGGAGAGACGGTAAGAGACTGAAGGAAACATTCCCGTTTCTCACTTCCATTGGCCCATCACAGCTCTTACTTCAAAACATATCAAGCTGGTATTCTGACATGCATGCTTTGAAGAATATTAATTCACTGAATATACCCTCAGTCAGCATCATAGCAGATGCTCATGGGAGCGTTCTCTGGGGCTATAAATATTTTCTCTGCATTATAAATATTTGGGAACTTTAAATGCACTAGAAAAAAAAAAAAAACGCAGGGCAGATGAGATAGCTCAGCAGACTAAGCGCTTGCTTTGGCAAGTGCAGGGACCAGGGTTCGATCCATGTCCCACATGCCACGCCAGCCCCACCCTCAGGGCACGCTGGGCCAGCTACCGAGACCAGGCACGGTGGTGCACACTTGTTATCCCAGCACTGGGGAGGCTGAAAACAGAAGGATCACTATGAGTCTGAACTGCATATTGAGACCCTGTTCCAAACACACAAATGAAAAAAAAAAAAAGCAGCTAGTATAATAAGGTTCTGAGTGTTTGATTTTATGCATTTCATTAAAATATAAATGGGCACGTCTGTGTGGTCGCTGCACACTACATAGCAAAGACCTTGAGAGCCAGACATGAGGAAGATACATGATTCCCTCCCTGGATTTGCCCTGTAGAGGAGTTTTCTGGCAGCATCCAATTGCTCACTTATAGGTTCTCCTTGTGCACAAGCATGAGGGTCAGATGCTCTGAGGTCATGGAGACACTAAAACCACAGAATCTACATCCAGTACCAGAAATTCTGAGTGGAGCCTAGTGCAACGGTGAGGTACGGAAACCAGGGGTGCTGTTTACATGACACAGTTTTCAGGAGCCCACCTTCATCTCTGTGACCCTGGGTCAGAGCCTAGGAGCTTCATGGTTCAGCGTGGGGCCAGAAAACTGGATGGCCTAAGGCAAGAACCTTTATATACCAGGGTAAGTTCCCAGTACAGGGGAGGGGTGGTTAATCAGCTACTAAAGGGACCTAAGACGGGCTTCCCAGGGCTGAGCTCTGGCAGGAAGGGGAATGAAGACACAGGAGGGACCAGCCAGGGCAGAATTACTCTACATAGGTATGGGAGGACACAGAGATTGGTACCAAGGATTTTAGACTATGTCAGAGATACCCTGAGAGTGATGGCATCTGGGCCACACTTCGAGACGTGAGGACCATCTGGACAGAGGAACCAGCCCCCGGCACTATGCTGAGCTTTTCCTACACTGGGGTTCATGCCACCACCTGCTACAGCTAGATGGGCTGCGGCTGTGTGCCCGTGCCCATGGTACTACTTCCAGTTTAAATGTGTTTCTGTGGCAGGCAGCCCTCAGCTAGCTATGTCTATGAATTCTAGAAGCAGGTGAAACATGGAAACTGGTCCCTACCCTGACCTCACTGAACTTGGGCCTGGGAACCTCTTGTGCCTGGGCTGACACTGTGCTCTACCTGCTGACCTATGTTCTGGTCAGGCTGGGTCAGAGAACTGAATGGCTAGCTTCTATTCTCTGCACCTCACTGATTCTCTCTCTCTCTCTCTCTCTCTCTCTCTCTCTCTCTCTCTCTCCTCTCTCTCTCTCTCTCTCGTTTTGTTTTCATTTATGAGGATTTGGTACAGGGTCTCACTACGTACCTCAGACTTATAATGATCCTCTCATTCCCAGCCTCTCCAGCTCTGGGATTACAGGCATGCACCACCACACCCAGACTGGGTCACCAGCTCAGTGTGCCTCAGGGATGGGGCTGGCACAGCCTGTGGTGTGCCTCACTGATTCTAACAAGTAAAAGGTTTGTCATAGCAGATTGAAAAACAAAAATCTATGGAAAAGAAAGGAAGTGTTTCTCTCCACATTTTGGCATAGCATCATGCCAATCATGAAGACTATGCTCCACCCTCAATCTCACAGAGAGGGAGCCCAACGTGTGAGCACAGCTAGGTCCAAAAAAGGAAGCTCTACTCATTTTCCTGAGCTTCCCACTCTGAAATCTAAGTCTCCTATTGTCTGTTACTTTTCACTCATTGCTGGGACAAATACCCAACACCCAGAATGAAGGAAGGAAAGGTTTATGTAGCTCACAGTTACTGGAGGGTTCAGTCCATACTCAGGTGGCTCCAAGGCAGAGTGGCACATGGCAGAGAGTAATCTTTCATTGGCAACAGCAAAGAGCAAGAGAGCAGCTAGCTAACCTCTCTCCCCTCCTTACACTGTAATGCAAATTACCTGCCCCAAGTGAGTACAGCATCCACACCCATAATAATCACAAACTCACCAGCCACCCCATGACTACATGATGCTTTGTGGGGACAACTAGGCACAAACCACGACATCTATGTTTTTATGTCCTGGTTATCCATCATGTCTTCCTTTTCACCCTCTAAATCTTGTCCTTAAAGTCTAGTTCAAGGTTCTGCCCTGTGTTCATTCTATTATAGACAGCGAAGCTAGGCAGAAATGTAAGCAGTCAGATAGGGTTAGGCCCTCGAGAGAGCCAGGACAAAGATGAAACACATCTCAACTATGGTCAGAGACATATCTGTTGCAGACTAGGCCTCAAGATAAAGACAAGACACCATGCATGGTGGCACATACCTATAATCCTAGCACTCAGGAGGCTGAGGCATGAGGATTTCTCTGAATCAGAGGCCAGCCTGGATTACAAAGTGAGTTTAAGGCAGGCTGAACTACACATTGAAACTGTCAAAAAGACCAAGAAAAAGATAAAGACAGGGCTGGTGAGATGGCTCAGTGGTCTAAAGCACCTACTTAGAACAAGCTAAGCAAAGCTCAGGGACCACGGTTCAATCCCCCAGCACCACATGCCAGCCAGCCCCGCCCCCTGGTGGGCTGAGCTGGACACACAAAAAATAAATTTAAA
>NW_004524655.1:9307152-9313310 GCF_000260255.1 Octodon degus | reverse complement strand
TTTTTTTTTCTCGTCATTTTGTGTAGCACTGTCTTCTGACCTTTGTTGTAGATCTTTGCTGTAGTTATAACCTTCGCAAGTACTGAAGTTCAGGTGCAGCTCTACAAAGTTTGGACTTATCCAGTTGTGTCTGGCTTTGGTCTGGCTGCTGTGCTCAGCTCCTTCCCACTGCTGCCCTTGAGGGTGAACCTGTTGTGCTCCTGTGGCAAGATGTTTTGCTCCTGGACTAGCTGGTTGGATCTATCCTCTACACTCTCTGCAGGGATTGCAGCTGCAGAATTACACCCCTGGCGTGTATGCCAGGCCTGAGCTGTGCCTGGAGGGGGCAAGTTGAAGTAGGGGGAAGAGGAAGCTCTCCCACACACTCACAGGACCTGGGCTAGGACTGGGTCTGGGGGTTCCCGGAATGCAGCAGAAATTCCTACTGTTGGGGGGGTGCTGCGGAGTGGTGGGGAGCGTCCCAAGGGGGTAGGAGAGGGTCTGGCCCATGCTGCGCCTGGGCTGGGACTGGCCCCACTGGCGCAGGGTAGCAGGAAGCTCTCTCATCTACCTTTAAGACTAAGGACATCAAAGTAAGAATAAGGTGTTTTCAAGATCTCAGAGAGGTGCTGGGAAGATAGCTCAGTAAGTAGAGTAAGCACTTGCCTGGCAAGCACAAGGGCCTGAGTTCAATCCCCGGTTCCACAAAAATAAATAACTAGATAAATAAATAAATCTCAGGGAATTCATTATGCCATCTTTTACAATGTCCTGTTTCAGACCTGTTATGGTTTGTGTTTAGTTGTCCCCCCAAAGCCTCACGTAGTCATGGGGTGGGGACTTCTAGAGTTTGAGATTAATTCATGATCAAGGCTGGGATTATGGGTTTTAGCGCTGCTGGGATTATGGGTGTGAATACTATACCCAGCTGCAGGATGATAGCCTGAATGCAACTCAAGGGAGACAGACTTCCTCTCTGTAGCCATTGTTGCTACTTCTCCATTTTGCTCTCTGCTCTTTGCTGCCACCATGAGAGGTTGCTCTCTGTCATGTGCCACTCTGCCTTGGAGCCAGCTGAGTATGGACTGAAACCTCCAGTAACTGTGAGATAGATTAACCTTTCCTTTCTTCATTTTGGGTGTCTGGTATTTGTCTCAGCAACCAGAAAAGAGAAACTGAGACAAGACCCCTTGGACCATGTTATAACATGACCAAAGCACCGCCATCCTGTTCTGTATGCGCCGTCTTAGTAAACCATGTCAGCTACTATAAAATGTGACTTTTTGTTTCTTAAGCCCACTCCCTTCAGGGCATGTTATACCCTGACATTAGTAACTCCATCTTGGCTCTCTGACTCACCTTTGCCCTAGTTAATTACAATGACTCCATCTTGGTTCTCTGATTCACCCCTGCCCTGGTTCCAAGAATGTCTTAAGGCAAAACAGGTGTTCCTGGCAACCGGTCGGCCACATTGTCCTTATAAGGTCAGCATGACCGCATACCTAGATTACACACCCTGTTCTGTACTCCACCCAGTCCAAAGGGGTAACTCTTCTGTGTCCAGCTTCCTCCAGGTGGGCTACAACCAATCCTGTAAAAGGTCATGTGCCCCCTTAACCACATTAACATCTGCTATTGGCTTCTGTGATTGGCTTGCTTGGATGGGCGGTTTTGCGGTTTTTGGGTTTAAATTACTGTGCCTCCCCTTACCCGGGGCTCCTCTCTGTCTCTTGGACTCTGAGGATGCCGCTGGGTACCAGCTAAAATAAAGCGCTACCATCTTTTTGGACATTTTGCCTTGTTGTCTCCATTTTGGATTACAACAGACCAGTGCCTAGAAGCCTCCAGTCATCATCCTAAAACTGTAGTTACCTTGAATTCCAGGAAAAGCAGAGCTTCACGGATCACCCCATGACAAACTGAGGCTTCCCTGAGCCTCCCAAGCAGGCATAATTCCTAGAAACCACATCGCTTGCTTGAGCCATAAAGACTTCTCTGAAACTCATTTTGCAGAACCAGTCATGAGATAATGTTCAAGCTGTCACCAGCCAGTGGAGGTTTCTTTTGCTCTACTGAGAGAAATCATGAATCAGCAAAGTATAGCTCTTCTGGTGTCTGAGGTTTCACCAGTGGACACCAGTTAATGCCAGCATTGTGGGTTGACACTACTGGTTGCTGATCTCTGCTGGCTTCTGACCACTGCCCACTGATAGTAGCTTGTGCCAGACACCACCGGTCAACTCTACCAGTTGCTGGTTAACTGCTAGCTGCCGGTCTCCACTTCTTTTTGGTGAGGGGATGTGGAGGACCACCTGAGCAGCTCTCCTTGGAAGAAGAGCGACTCTCCATTCTGACTGAGCCTGACCCTATTTCCTCATATTGTTATGTACAGAGCTGGCTAGGACTTCTGTTTATCCTTCAATTGGCCTTAAGCAATGTGTATTGGTCCAGCTGAGGTGCTGGTGATAGTCTTTGAAGGTGGCGTGTGTGTTTCCCTGGTAAACGCTGCTGCTCTTTAATGTGAGCCAGGTTGAGACAGGACAGTAGAGCTAGTGCTCTATGCTGCCAGATGGGATCAAGCCTTGAGATAGAGACTATTGTTGTAGGCAGCCAAGTTAGATAGAAATATTATAGGCAGTCAGACAGGGCCAGGCCCTCAAAGGAGACAGCACAAAAGATGAGTTACCTTACAACTGTGGGAGGGACAGTTGCTCCTGCTGTGAGGCCAGAGCTAAAGAGCAAACAAATGCTAACCTTCCCTAAAGATTGGCATTCCGGATTGATCATTACACTGAGAAAGCCAAAAAGACTCCTTATCTGATGGCTCCTATTTTACATTCATGTCCCCTTGCTACATGACTCCCTTCCCCATTTGGTCCTGGACTTAATCAATTTTACCTGAGCAATGGTGCTTGTAATCCCATTGGTTGACCATAGTTTTGTCCCACCCCACATCCACTTAAGCGAGTTCCCCCTTTCTCCACCTTAGCTCCACATCATTTTACACTATAAAAGTCCCTGGAAGAAACAGCTTCCCAGGGAACTATCCACTCGGGCCTCCCTCTTATCCCTGTCTTGGACAGGAGCTTTCTTCTCCTCAATAAATATATTCTGCTCATAACCTCTGTTTATTCCTAAAATTAATTCTTTGGTTTTAGAGAACACGAACTCATGTGGGTCAGATTGGGAGATCATTTTTCCTTATGTCATTTGGAGGTTCCCTATATCATTTGGAGGTCACCCACCCGAGAATAGTTTTTCTCCTGTATCATTATGACTTCCTGGGGCTTGAAAGACTACATCAAAGCTGAAGCACCAGACCCCCCAAAACATTAGATGCTATCTCTATGGCATAATAGTATAATGCAGATTACTTTCTCTGCATATCCTCTCTGCATATGGCAGAGGTAAATGTAGGCCATCCACCTAGCTCAGCTCACAATGGTCACCTACTTCCCACAATTCTCAGTCAATCCTCCTCAAGCCACTCCCCCACTGAATAAAAACCAGGTAAGGTCCTGGGTCACTCTTTTTTTTTTTTGTTCTGGGAAGCCATCTTCATGGCTGAACTTAGAGGCCCTTGACTCCCTGATGATTGAAAATATAATTTAGTGTCTTTATTTTCACCGTGGGTTGCATTGAAAGTGGTAGATTGAAATCAATTTGATGGGATTCCAATAACTTAACTTTGGGATTACAAATATTGGCTTCTTGGACCGAGACAAGGACCTGGAAGTGACTACAGGGGGAAATTGAACTCAGGTCTTCCTGTTTGCCAGGCAGGCACTGTACTACTGAGCTAACTCCCTGGCTGGTTGTTGGTCTGTCTGTTGGTCTTTCTTGGTTCCTGGTCTGTGGCGCTCTTCCTGGCTAACAATCTCCAGTGTTTATGGCTTTTTCTTTTAATGCAAATTCTCTGTCCACACTACTCACAATGAAGATTTCCAGGACCTTTTAAGCACATACTACCTGAGAAATAAATCAGAACCAGATTTACAAGACCACTGTAAGACTGTGTTTGAACAAACTTGTGCTGTACCACAGGGATGTCAGCACACAAGAAACAGTCCTTCTAGAGCAACCCAAGGGGTCTGGGAGAGTGCTGCTTATATAAGCACAGTGGATCTGTGATTGGCTCAAATTTGAGCCTACTATTTGTCCAAATTTGCATAAACTCAACCCTTCTGATTTATACTTACTAACTGGTCCAAATTCAATTCTACTTCTTAGTTTAAACTTGGGCCTCTGGGGTCAGGGCAGACCTCTTCTAGAGCAGATGCAGCCACGGCATTCCTGGTGGTGGTTGTGCTGAATGTGGAGAGATAGCTGTTGGGCAGACAGCTGTTGTGTCCCCCCAAAATGTTGGGCTGAAAGCATGAAATCTTCAAGAGAACTAGTTGTGCTAATTACAGCTATGTTAGGTTTTATTGGACAGGAAGGATGAGACCTCATGGACTTCTGCTAGGGGCAAAGTTTGAGGGGCAGGCTCAGTGTCTGTCAAGGAGCTGACTGGAGGCTCCCTGGTGTGTGTGGGAAAGGTCAAAGGAAGCTGTATTGAGGGCTGGAGTAGGGAAGGAGGAGGAATCCGGCATTGGGAAGGTAAGCTGTTGTTTTGGGGATTCACCCATGTTCAATCAGGATCATGACAATTTAGCAGTTTGTACTTGGGCCAGAGCCTATCAATGTATATATTACTGGGACTTGGGGAGTGTTAATAGGCTGGGATCTCTCCCTTATCTCTGCTACATTAGGGGTGGTTTCCTCAAAGCTTCTTCGAAGAGGTAGCAGTGTATGGAGCAGAGGAGTGGGGGAGGGGCACCACAGCTGAAAGTGGAGCTCTATCACCTGTCAAAATGGCCTGGAAAGTGTCCTTGAAGTTATCTTAGGGATTACTTCCTTAAATGGGGTTGGGGGGTGATACTGAAGGAAACTGTCCCAACCACTCCTCAGGGACCATAAGAGAATGAAGGGGAATGAGGGAGTGGAGCATGACAGCTATTGGCCAAACAGAGGGGAGGTGCTTCTCTTGTGTCTGAAGACCACAGCTCCATCAGGATTATCTACGCTCCAGCTATGTGAGCCCTTGAGCCAACTCCCAACCCTTACTTTTGTTCTCCTTTTCTATAAAACCACAATGTTTCTGTCAAGGCCTTGAAGACAGATCTTGAAACTCTTTCTCTGTCCTTCTAGGTGTGACCTTGATGATTAAAGTTCTCTCCCAGTCCTTCAGTATTGTTCATGTCCTTGATAGGCATTTTGGAGCAAGTAGCTAAGCCTGGTCTGTTGAGATCCCTACCCCCACAGGGGAGATGGCTCAGTGGAATAAGCACTTCCCTGGCAAGTGCAAGGACCTGAGTTTAATCCCCAGATCCACCAAAAAAAAAAAAAATCACCCTAAAACTTCAGTAACAAAACCAGAAACTGTTGACCTTCATTAACTTGTGTACATCTGGTTTGAGCACTTCTAAAGTCATATATCTTCTTCACTAACACCAAGTCACCACTCTATTCCTGAGTGTGCCCCTGGTCAAAAAATTTTCTAGTGTGGCCGGGGAGGTAGCTCAGCGGAATAAGTCTTGCCTGACAAGTGTAAGGTCCTGAGTTCGATTCCTGATACCACAAAAAAAATGTTTTCTATGTGAATAAATTTCCTTTTCTGTATGGATGGCCTTGTAAAGTTTGTATTAAGCCTCAAGAACAACTCTTACAACAACAGGTTACTTGGAATCTGTCACTAAACAATTTTTATATCACAGGAAAAATAAGCTCATATGTCCCATTCTCTTTGTTTCACAATTCATGTGGAAGGTTCTTGCTTATGGAGAGGGCTGGGCAACAGAAAAGAGTATTTGATGAAGGTGTCTGTTGTGGTTTATATCTTCTGAGTGTCCTCTTCATATAGGACCTAAAGGTTATGTAGGTTATTCACAGACTAAAAGTCAGAGGATGGAACACAATTCCCCATGCCACAGGAACCCAGAAAAAAGCAAGGGCAGTTGTTCTATTTGCACACAATGTAAACTTTAAGCCAAAACTGATCAAAAGAGAGAGGAAGGTCACTACATACTTGTTAAGGGAAAACTCTAACAAGAATATATAACAATCGGGGCCGGGGAGATGGCTCAGTGGAATAAGCACTTCCCTGGCAAGTGCAAGGGCCTGAGTTCGACCCCTGGTTC
>NW_004524655.1:9305601-9307052 GCF_000260255.1 Octodon degus | reverse complement strand
CCTCAAAGAACAAACAAAGACTAGATCAACATCAGTCACCCTAGTGGGTGACCAAGACCTCTGGACCTATCATTTCCTAGAAAGTCTTTGTACTTTCCAGGCATCCTTGTTATGTGACTTGTTTCCCCATTATATTACCTAAGAAGCTACATTTGTAATCTTATGGGTCATTGTTATAACCCACATTGTACTCACATGACTTTGATATTTTATATCTTTATAGAGTGGGGTCCCATTCAGGCCCCCTTCTGCTTCTCAGGAGTGACATCTTTTCCTCCCAATAAATACCTTCCTGCTCTTAACTTCTGTTGTTCCTAGAATTCATTCTTCAATTTTTATAGAACACAAACTTGGTATATCAGACATCTAACAGGTTGGGAGTTACAAGATTCCCATTATATTTGGAAACTCTGATATTACCCCTGTAACAATTCCCCTCACCCCTGAACCCTGTGGGCAGCTATTCATGAAATCCCCAATGTTGGGAACACTGACTTTCGGCCTTTATATCACACAATCCACTTTTATATCACTGAGAAACTATGCCAGAGATAAAGGATTTCTAGTACACTGTGGTCATGAGAAGATAATTTCTTTAATAAACAAGTGAAAAACTTTAAAACAAGGGGACTTGTTTTGTAGGGAAAAATACACAAGAGAATCATACATGTTTCAAATGCAATACAGTTATACAAGATTCTAGATTCATGGTAATAGTAAGCTTTTATTAGTCCTAAATTTACCTAACTTATCTCATCTACCTTTTTTCATAATTTTATTGATAAACAGATAGCAATGAGACAGTTTCAAATCAAATCGCTAGGACAGTTTCAATAACTAACACACTGCATACATTCTTCTTAGTGGTTAATTGCTGTACAAGATGCAGACTTGAGATCCTATTTACAAAAACTATTAGAACAAATCATTCTATTCATTAAGAGAATGTAACTATATATCTATCCCATTCACTCTGAATACACAGATACAAAATGGACATTCATCTGTATACCCCTTTTTTTTAAGTTCCGTTATTTGAATATTATAGATGTGTAAACTCAGCAAAATATTCTAAAAGAGTCCAGTAGCCCTTAATAGGATTGGGTCTTCTGTTTAACTGGCAATGTCAGACGTTATTGACCTGAGTTCCCCACAGCTCAACATAACATCATGGGTTTACTTCCTATATTTCGTCTTCATACTTTTCTACTGGATGGTTAAGACCAAGGTAAAGCAGGACCTACGCAAAAAGAGTTGTAGCTTTTGGGTCTGAGAAAGTCAGTGAAATCCCCTCAGGATTTATCCTGAGATCCTGTACCTCCGACTGTAGAACTTTTGTCAGTGTCAGCCACGTGGATGAGTCACGGCCATTGCTTGGCCAATGTGCTCTCTGTGAAAGCCTGAGAGAGTGTTTTCTCTCCATGTGACTCTCCTTAGGCACACTCTACATC
>NW_004524655.1:9303612-9305098 GCF_000260255.1 Octodon degus | reverse complement strand
TGATAACTCAGCAGATTAACATGCCTGCTTAGACAGAGCACAGTGGCCAGGGTTCAATCCCAGCTTGCCATTCTGGCCCTGCCCCTAGGGCTCGCTGAGTCAGCGACTGAGACTGGACATGATGGCACATGCCTGTGATCCAGCGCTTGGGAGGCTGAAAACAGGAGGATCACAAGTCCAATCTGTGTAGTGAGACCCTGCAGAACCTGTACTAAATACATAAAAAACCCCAAAACACCAGTGCATACAACTATGTAAAATAAATATTAATAGGAATGAAAAAGTAAATCAACACTAATCAGTTGTAGTGAGAGGCCTTAATACCATACTCTCACAAATAGACCACACAAAAAAATCATTAAAGAAATATCAGAATTAAACCAAGCCTGTGAACAATAGACTTGATAGATGCCTACAGAGCATTCTACCCTAAAACATCAGAATATACATTCTTCTAGCTGCACATGGGGGATTCTCCAAAATAGGCCACATATTATCCCACAAAATGTTTAAATAAATGTAGCAGAGTTGAAACCATCCCATGCATACTATCTGACTACAGCACAATGAAACTGAATATCAAAACTACATAAACATGGAAATTAAACAACACCCTTCTGAGCAACCAGTGGGTCATAGAGGAAATTAAAGACAAAATTGAGTGTATACAATTTATTAATGTATTTGGCAGCTCAGACTCATAGTGACCCTCCTGTTTTCAGTCTTCCCAGAGCTGGGATTACAGTTGTGTGGTGTTGGTGGTGGCTCAGTGCACCAGGAAGCAGGACTGGAGCAGCATGTGGTGCTAGGGATTGAGTCCTGGCCCCTGCTCTTGCCTAGGCAGGTACTTAGTTTGCTGAGATACCTCACTGACCCTGAATATACACAATTAAATGATATGGTAAGCAATGAAGGCAGTCCTACAAGGGAAATTTATAATGATGAACTCCCAAATCAGGAAAACAGAGAAACTCAAATTAAAAAAAAATGATAATGTTCATGTTGAACTTCAAACTTTAAGAAAGAGAAGAACAAATCAAACCCAAAGCTGATATGAGGGAGGAACTTATAAAGGTAAAAGTAAAAATTAATGCAATCGAGGCTAAGATAACAATGCAAAGAATCAATGAGTTGAAAAGTTGGTTCTTTGAAAGATTAAATAAAATCAACATTCAATTAGCCAACCTGACCAAAAAAATGAAAGAAAAGACACAAATTCAAGTAATTAGGAATGAAAAGAGGGAAATTCAAGCAGATCCTACAGAGATTCAGAAGGTGTATAGCTTCACTATGAGAAGCTATATTCTAATAAGGTGGAAAACACAGAAGAAATCAGAATATTTCTAGACATAATGGAATCACCAGACTTCAATCAAAAAGATATAAAAATCCTGGGCTGGAGAGATGGCTCAGTGGTCTAAAGCACCTACTTGGAACAAGCTTGGCAAGGCATCAGGGACCGCGGTTCAATCCCCCAGCACCACAT
>NW_004524655.1:9287221-9303157 GCF_000260255.1 Octodon degus | reverse complement strand
AAATAAAATAATTAAAAAAAATAAAGCTACAGGTCAGAATCCTAATGAATATAGATTCAAAAATCCTCAGTAAAATACTGCCAAACAAAATACAGCAAATCATCAAAAAGATTATACATCATGACCAAGTGGGATTTATCCCAGGGATGCAGGGGTAGTTCAACATATGCAAATCAATAAATGTAATGCACCATATTAACAGAACCAAAGACAAAAATCCCATGACCATCTTAACAGATGCAGAAAAAACTTTGGACAAAGTCCAACACCCATTCATAACAAAATCCTTTAGAAAATTCAGTAGATCTTTATCTTAATCTGACAAAAGCCAGCTATGACAAACCGACAGCTTACATCACACCAAACAGTCAAAAACTTATTTCACTCTGAAATCAAAAACAAGACAAGGGACTAGGGAGATGGCTCAGTGGAATAAGCACTTTCCTTGCAAGTGCAAGGGCCTGAGTTCAATCCCTAGTTCCGAATTAAAAAAAAAAAAAAAAAAAGAGCAAGACAAAAGTGTCCACTAGCATCCGTTTTATTCAATATATTTCCAGAAACATTAGGCAGAGCAATTAGACAAGAGAGGAAAGAAATAAAATGAATAAGGACAGTGTCTCAGCTACTCTTCTCTTGTTGCTGGGACAAAATAGCCCACACCAAAAATGAAGGAAGGAAAAGTCTATTTAGCTCACAGTTTGTAGAGATTTCAGTCCATACTCAGCTGCTCCAAGGCAGAGTGGCACATGGCAGAGAGCAACCTTTCATGGCGGCTGCAAAGAGCAGACAGAAAGAGCATGGCAGCAACTCAGGAGCTAGCCAGTCTCTCTCTCCTCCTTACATTGTAATACAAATTACCCACCCCAGGGCTGCTGTGTAGCACTCACACCCGCAGTCCCAGCATTGTATCAGGAATTGATCACATAGAATAAGCACTTGCCTGGCAAGCACAGGGTCCTAAGTTCAATCCCCAGTACCACAAAAATAATAATGATAATAATAATTGATCACAAACTCCAGAAGCCACCCCATGACTACATGAGGCTTTGGGGGGACAACTAGACACAAACCATAATAGATAGGAAAGAAACAAGTTATATTATAATTATTTGCAGATAAAGGCTCCACTAAAAAATTTATAAATTTAGTAACCCATTTCAGTAGTGTAGCTGGATACAAAGTCAACACTCAAAAATCAACAGCCTTCCTATATAAAGGCAACAAACTCACAGAGAAATTAGGTAAACAACATCCTTTACAATAGCATCCCCCAAAATGAAATACTTAGGAATTAATCTAACAAAAGAAGTAAAACATCTGTACATTATAAACTACAGTACTCTGAAAAAGGAGATTGAAGAAGATATCAGAAGATGGAAAGTTATCCCTTGCTCATGGATAGAAAGAACCAACATAGTGAAAAGGGCCGTGTCCCCAAACTGTTACACACATTTAATGCAATCTCAATCAAAATACCTTTAGCTTACCTCACAGAACTAGAGAAAACATTCCTAAAATTCATATGAAGCCAGAAGAGATCTAGAATAACAAAGGCAATTCTGGGCAACAAAGGTAAGGCATGGAGCTTCACAATCCTTGACCTGAAATTATAGTATAAAGCTACTATGATAAAATCAACATGATATTGGGGGAAAAAAACCAACAGAGGATCAGTGGAACAGAATAGAAGATGCAGACACAACTACAAGCACACTCAGCCAGCTTATCTTCAACAGAGGTATCAAACATGTTGACTGGAAAATAGTCTCTCTGCTACAGTTTCATCATTTTCTGTAAAGTGGATATATCAGATCCTCCCTTGAAGGGCTATCGTGAGGGTTAAATAGGATGAGGACTGTGTATAATAAGTGCTCCAGCCCCGAAGTTCAGGACTGCATTAGCTGTATGCTTATACTCTACCAAGACTGAGAAGTGTGTAGTAGTGTTGTAGGCAGCTGAATTAGCTAGAAATATGATAGGCAGTCCGACAGGGCCAGGCCCTCCAGGAGACATGATGGAAGACAAAGTGACTTTGCACCTTGGAAGAGAGAGACGCTCTCATTTGGGCCACAGCTCAAGAAACAGAAAACATACAGCTACATTCTTCCTTAGGGATGGGCATCAGGGATTGATATTCTAAATAAGTATCAGTCACCTTCAAAGAGCCCAAATGAGTCACTAGCCCAACCCCCAACAGGACTGTATTCATGTCCTGTATTCATGCCCACTTGCAAGTGACTCACTTCCCCGTTTGATACTGGATTTAATCAATTTTACCTGAGCAAAGGTGCTTGTAATCTCATTGGTTGACCATAGTTTTGTCCCATCTCATACCCAACTAAGTTCCCATGTCTTCACCACCTTAGATCTGCCTCACCACATGGTTTTCCTCTGTACAAGTTTCTAGAAGAGACAGCTTCCTGGGGACCACCCGCTTGGGGGCCCCCCTCCTGTTCCCCTCTCAGACAGGAGCTTTCTTTCCTTTAATAAACATATTCTGCTCATAACCTCCATTTGTTCCTAAAATTCATGCTTTGGTTTTAGAGAACACAAACTCGTCCCAGGTACCCTTTAGGTTGGGAGCTCAGTTTTTGCTCCCTGTGTCATTTGGAGGTTCCCTGTATCAGTAGGGTTGTACATTTGTGATCATGTCTGTTGTTTATATCTGATGTCAAAGACTATTCTGCTTTTTGTTTACAGGGTTGGACTTGACACAGCATTAAGAGTCTAGCAATCTAGTAAAGCCAGCTCCAAAACAGAGATACAGATTCTTTTTTTTGTTTTTTTTTTTTTTTTCAGAACCACAGATTGAACTCAAACCCTTACACTTGCCAGGGAAGCACTTAACCTACTGAGCCATCTCCCCAGCCCCACAGATTCTTAATTATATTTGATTTCAAATAAGCAACAAATACGGTTTCAACCAACAACTTCCCATGTATTGCATGGGATGTACTCTTATTAAATACTATTTACTGTTTATTGAGAATTTAAATTACCTGGGTTTCCTGCAATGCTGACAGAGGATTATAATCCAGCTAGGTAAATGATGTTTGGAAGCCAGCAGAGCATAGGATTCAATAAATCAAACATCAAATGGTCAGTTTTGCGAATCTGATAGAGAGTATGCATAAGCCTCACGGTCTACTATGTTAGGAAAGTCTTACTATCAACCAACAACTTCAGGCTGGGGAGATAGCTCAGTGGTCTAATTGCCTCCCTGGCAAGCACAAAGCCCTGGGTTCGATCCCTGGCACCATATGCCATGCTGGCCCTGGAACAAGGGGTGCTTCATGCCTGCCACTGAAACAGGGCGTGTTGGCACATGTCTGTAATCCTAGAGCTGGGGAGGCTGAGACAGAAGGGTTGCTGTGAGTCTGAGCTGCACAACAAGAAGACCCTGTACCAAATAAATAAGTAAAAGATTTAACAACAACAACAACAACAACAACAACAACAACAACTTCCTCAACACTTTTCCTCCACATCCACTGAACAAATACTTGTGTGAGGCAGCATTCCAGCACCAAGGACAGAGCAGTGAACCTGTTATGGCCTCTGTCTTCATGGAATTCATGAACTTGAGGGGAGGAGATTAGGGGGAAAACAAAACAAAAAACCCACAAAGCAGATAGTGATGATTACTACACATTAGGAGAGGCAAAATGGTGAAGCAAAGAGACTGACCGTGGAGGCTGTTCTGAGAGGATCGGGTGTTCAGCCTGAGGTCTCCATGACGTGCAGAGTCCTACTATGTACAGTTATCAAGGAAGAACACTGGAGAGAAAGAGAACAGCAAAAATCCCAAAGCAGGAACAGAGTCAAGGTCACAGTTCCTGGGAGCTGACTGCCCAGAACAGGTTCTCTTTAGACAATTACTGATCCTCATTTTCTTTTTTTAAGGATTTTTTTTTTTTTTTGCTCCAAATGCCTTCAGGGCAGGTTTGGCTGGCTTGAGTTGCGGGGATCAAACCACAGCAACCTGAGCCTCCAGGGACTTTTACAGAGTAAAACCATGCAGTGAGGTGAGTCTTAAGGTGGTGGAGAACATGGGAACTCGCTTAGGTGGGCATGAAGTGGGACAAAACTATAGTCAACCAATGAGATTACAAGCACCATTGCTCAGGTAAAATTGATTAATCCGGTATCAAATGGCAAAGCGAGTCACGTAGCAAGCGGGTCTGAATACGGGACAGGGTCTCTTTCTGTTGGGGGTTGGGTTAGTGACTCTTTTGGGCTCTTTCAAGGTGACTGATACCTATTTAGAATATCAATCCCTGATGCCCATCTCTAGGTAGCTGTGTTTCCTCTTTTGTGTTGAGATGTGGTCCAGGAGTGTCTGTCTCTTCCAAGTTGCAAAGTCACCTTGTCTTCCATCTTGTCTCCTTGAAGGCCTGGGCCTGTATGACTGCCTATAATGTTTCTAATTCAGCTGCCTACAACATTATGTGTTTGGGCACAACTATCTGGAGTTAACAAAATGCTCCCCCTGTGTTTTTGCTCATCCATTTTGAGGCAGATATTACCAAAGCCGTAAAGATAAAGCCTGGGCAATGAGCCAGGCAGGACAGCCTCGGGATGGCGAGCTACACTGGGCCAGGGTAGCCCTGTCCCTCTTCAGGTGTAGCGTTGTGCTAAATAAATTAGCTTGTTTTCCCCACTTACTCTGCAAGCATTCATTGTATATATCATGAAATTGATCATTGTGCGATGACAAAGCCTTGCGTGGACTTCACGTTCTAGGATGGATAGCAGATCCTCAGAGAATGACAAAATACACGTTGAATGCAAAAGGTGATGAAAGGAGGGGAAGAAGCAGTATTTAAGGGAGCAGGAGGGCAGCAGTTTTAGAAAAGGATGTTTAGGTAAGGGTTCCCCAAGATGGCGTTTGTAAAATGGAATACAGAGTCTATTTCTGAGGCCTGTGGTGAAGATTTGGTAGTAAAATGCACGGATTCGCGGGTAGGTGGGGGGGAGGTCTGTAAGTCCACAACGGACCTACGAAGACTCCTGCAGAATGAGGCCCTCCTGCAGCCCAAAGGATGGGGAAATATCGGTCATGGCGAATCTGTCATCGCGTGGAACGCTGCCCTGGTGGAGCGTCGGTTGCCGCAGAGCTCTAAGCCTTGACAAACTTCCCTCCGGCTGGCGTGCAGTTACCAAGGCAACAGCGCGCGGCCCGGAAAGCGGCGGCAGAGGCGGGGCTTGCGGCGGAAGTGGCTTCCTAGGCGCTCCGGGCGGGTGAAGATGCCGCGTCCGGAGTTGTTGTTGCTGTCCCTGGATCTGTGCATCCTCCTGGTGGGTCTGGCGGAGGCCCCGAGCCCGGTGGAGCCGCCAGGACGGAGCCGGCCGTATGCAGTGCTGCGCGGGCAGAACCTGGGTAAGAGCCGCGGGCTGAGAGCGCTGGGCCGGGCCTGGCTGTCGCGCTCCGGGCCGCGGGGTCTGGGGCTGCGGGGACAGGTGGTGGCGAGGGAGCTGCGCAGGGCGGGCAGGGTGGCCTCTCTAGAGACCCGCGACCCCCTCTGCGGAGCCTGGGGAAAAGGCCGACATTCCCTACTCCTCCCGAGGCCTGGTAGCCTGTGCGTTCCTCTGTGTGCCCCGTTATGCGCTAAATAAAGCGGAATCCGCAGAACGGATCCCCAGCCAGGGTCGTCCCAGCCTCCCGGCGGTGAGGTGGACCAGATGTGTCTGTCCTAGGTGCTCCAGCCACGCTTCGCTGCTAAGGGGACCGATACTCACAGCAGTAAGGGTCATTGGCAGTTGTTGAGCATTTTCTGTGCACCGTACATCTTGCGCTCACAGTAACTTAACGAGAACATGTACAATGTTTTAAAGTCCCTTTTACAGAGACAAACGACGAAGCTCAGAGAAGTGAGGTGTTTTTTACTGCGTTGAATAGATAGGAGAGTGGTGAGTGCCAGTATCAGAACTTGGGTTCTGTGGAGCTTGAAACCTAACTTTTGGGAGATTCGAGGACACATACACATACATACGGCGTATACATGCGTGCCCAGGACTCTGGAAGGAGCCCTGAAAAGCTTGGTAAACCTCACTAGGAATCTGAGTCCTCTGCTGTCAAAGCCCTCTGGAGTAAGTCCACAGATACACAAAGCAACATTTCTGGGTTGACCTGGCTGGACCTTAACTCATTGCCTGCCGTGTGTGGATCGCTCATTTTGTACCTAGCCCTCCGCTAAGTAGTTCCCACACATTATTCTTGTTAGAAGAGAGTTTCTCAATTTGGATATTACAGACGTGTTGGATCAGATGATTCTCAGATGCGGGGAGGAAGGGAGTCCTGACCAGTGTAGGATGTCTAGCAGCATCGTTCACCGTATGCTGTATCTACTGTAGCACCACCCATTCCCAGCAGAGATAGTGAAAATGACTGCACACATTAGCAGTTTCCTCGAGGTCCAAATGTTCGTAGTTTTGAGACCACTGCTGTTATCTCAGCGCTGTTCAGAGGGTGGCCTGCAATCTGTACATTTTCTGCAAAAGGTGACTTAAATTGAGAGTGTTTCAAAAATTGACAAGGTGGGGCTGGTGAGATGGCTCAGTGGTCTAAAGCACCTACTCAGAACAAGCTTAGCAAAGCACAGGGACCATGGTTCAATCCCCCAGCACCACATGCCAGCCAGCCCCTGCCGCCTGGTGGGCTGAGCTGGCCACACACAAATAAATAAATAAATAAAATTAAAAAAAATAAATTACCTTTAAAAAAAAATTGACAAGGTGACATTGCAACATCCAACTGCTGTCTATGAACTGGAAAACTTTGTTTTTTTTTTTTTTTTTCAAATTTTATTTTTAAATATTTAATTGAGAAACAAATATGAATGAGAGTTTCAAAGCTGATTAATAGGACAGTTTCGATAATCAATACATTGTACATTGTTATCTTTTTAGTGGTTATCCATAGTACAAGAAGCAGACAGGATATCCTGTTGGAACACTTTGGAGATGAAGGGAGCTGCCTAGTAAGCGCGCACACAGGGCCACGTTGTGGTCTCTCACAGACTAGGAATTATGAAACCTAGTCCTCTACCCTGAAAGTCTGAAAAAGACAGCCCTACGCAGTCATATGTGGTACATATTTTAGTCTGTTTTTCAGAGAATGAAACAGATAGGTTGGGTAAGTTGTGTAAGGTCACATATCGTGTAAATGTACATGGAAGCCCAGATGGTTTGATCCTAAATAAACCCTTAACTCTTAGCCACTATGTCATGCTTCCTGTCTTGGGCATAGTAGTGGCATGTGTTTATTATATGCATATACCTTTTCTTTTTGAGACAGGGTCTCATTATGTAGTTCAGGCCAGCCTTGAACTTAGTATGTAGCCCAGGCTGGCCTGAAACTCACAGTAATCACTGTATGTCAGCCTCCCAAGTGCTGGAATTACAGATGTGTACCACCCTACCTGGCCTGAACACTGTTGAAGGTAGCCATAGTTAGGCCTCAAGGAGACCTTGGTGAGTCTCACCTGTCCCATTTTATGGGTGTAGAAAATGAGGCTTCGTGACAAGTGACCCTAAAGGTGGACTTAAATAGTCTTTCAAAGTTCTGTCTGGGCCTACCATCCTGGCAATTGATACTACCTGCAAAGCTCAGGGAAAGCTAGTAAGATGATCAAGGCCCAAGTGGGTGGTGATTTAAATGGATGTGTTGTAATAACACAGTTTTAAGCATTTTTTAAAAGTAAACTTTCATTGCCCCTCATTCTTTCCTCATAATTTTTGCTTTGGGGGTGTTTTATTTTGTAATAATAGAGATTGAACCCAGGGCTTTCCCATGAGCTGCCTTCTTAGCCCTTTATTTTTTATTTTCTGCAGGACCAGGGATCGAACTCAGGACCTTGTGCTTGCCAGGCAAGCAATTATTCCACTGAGCTATCTCCTGGCCTGAGCTTAAACTTGTGATCCTCTTGCCTCAGCATCCCATGGCAGTTTTGTTTTAAGCCCTTGCAAAACACATGAAATGGTTTAACTATAAGACAATTAAGTCCAAATATAGTCAGAACTTTAGAAATTTGGTTTTCAAGACATTTGAAAACAAGAGCAGGTAGTTAACAAGGGCTATTTTGAGATTTGACATTTAGCTCATATATATTGTAGGTTTCATTTAACAAGATCTTAAAATTACTTCTGGCTTTCTGGAGTTAGGACACATTGTCTTTGTCAACTTTTCTACCCCCCCCCACACACACATAAAAAGTGACATTCCTTATGACTAGTTTAAGTGTAGACAGTGGGGGGAGTAAATAATAGATACCCTGAAATTATTGATTTAAAAAAAATGTGGTCAAATCTTGTTTTTTCAGAGGTACAGCAACCAGATTAGAAAACAATGGTTAGGCCCCACCTGGAACCTTGGACGTGCCCACATACATACATGCGCACTGAAGATACAGGCATTTCGAATGCATCCCAAGAACTCTCAAATGAGTCAGAGAAACAAGATTGCACGTCACTGATCTTGCTGAATAAACGTTCTGGCAGGTGGATTGTTCTATTAGTTTATCACCCACAACTTGGTTCTAAGTTGTAGATCTTGGTTCTGGAGCCCCTTTCTCACCTGAGCACCTTGAAATTTTTACATGTGAACTTTACTCCCCCAAATGTAGTAGGTTTGTCAAGTTAGTTACCTCTCTGGTCAGGAAGCCTTTGTCAAGACTCATCTAGTGAACCAGATGTGGTGGTGCAGGCTTATAATTCTAGCACTCGGGAGGCCGAGGCAGGAAGATTGCTGCAAGTTTGAGGCCCACCTGAGCTACATAGTAAGTTCAGGGCCAGCCTGAACTGCATAATAAGATACTGTCTCAAAAAACAAATAGAAAAAGAAGAAAAAATAGATTTATGTAGAGCCTAAAATACTTTATTCATTGAAACTCCATGTTTTGTTAGGGGCTTTATAGACATAGTTGGGCTCACTGCCTGTTTTTGTCTACCTGTAATCAGATGATTCTCCACACAGCAGGTGAAGGATCTTTTTTCCCAACTAAATTCCTTGCCTTCATGAGCCCATACCCTCCAGTGGCTTCTCTTTAAATTCCTTCCCAGTTGGCAGTGCTCTGCACAAACTGGCTCCAGCCTTCCCAGCAGTCCTCCTCCCCAGCCTCTCCTTTCACTCCTTTCATACTTGTCTCCTTTCTGCTTCATGACTGAGTTGGGCTTTTTCAGCCTCAGGACCTTTTCCACTGCTCGGGACTGCAGGCTTATTCCATCCCTTCATTAAGGGCTCAGCTTGTGTGTGTGTGTAGCTGCCCCCACTCACCCACTGTCACCCAGCCATCTCTCATTAGCATCACATTACTGGTTTATTTTCCCCCAGTACTACAATTAAGCCCCATCCTTTTTTTTTTTTTTGCAGAACTGGGGATTGAACTCAGGCCCTTGTGCTTGCCAGGGAAGTGCTTATTCCACTGAGCCATCTCTCCAGCCCCATCCTGTGTATTTTAGTTTGAGATAAAGTCTTTTTTTTTTCCTTTAAAAAAATTTTTTTTTTCTTTTCAAAGTTTGAGATAAAGTCTTGCTGAGTCAGTTACTCAGGGTGGGCTTGAACCTGTGATCCTCTTGTAGCACCCTCCCAAATAGCTGAGATTATAGGCTTGCACCACCACTGACACCAAGCTATGTCTCCCATCCAAGTACTAACCAGGCCCAACCCTGCTTAGCTTCCGAGATCAGACAAGATCGGGTGCATTCAGGGTAGTATGGCCACCCCCCATGTACATGCAGACAACTTGAGATGGGGTCTTTTCACAGCTATTTCCTCTGCACCTGGCCCAGTGCCTGGCATCAGATCGCAGTTGGTGAATCACTGTCAGCAAATGGATAAATTACAGAACCTGTAGCTGCCATTACATAATCTGTTTTCCCTTTGCAGTGTTGATGGGAACCATATTCAGCATTCTGCTGGTGACTGTTATCCTCATGGCATTTTGTGTCTACAAGCCCATTCGGCGTCGGTGACAGTCAAGCAAGTTCTGCCACGAGGTTTTGGGACCAGAATAAGTTGTAATATGCATGGACCAATGGAGAAGTTGGAATTGGAACCTTCCTACTCAGGAATGACTGTTGGTCTGACAGTTGGTAAATGCAAAGTGATTTAGAAGAAACATCTACTAGCAATGATATTTTCCTAACATTGTAATGCCAGTAACTGGCTGCTGAGTCTGCTTATCAGTGTTCCTTTTTGTATGGCCAGACTTTAAAAGTAAAGCCTGAAACTCCAAGTTTAGTGTAAAGATGGAATGTTCATGGCAAACAGCATTCTAATCCTGCGACTGGAAGAACCACACTGGAAAGGTCTATCATTAATGCTTGAAATAGAAAGAAGGTTCAAGGCTTGCCTGAACTACATAGTGAAATCCTGTCTCAAAAAGATGGGGGAAAAAAAAAAAAAAAAAAGAAATAGGAAGAGGTAGGCTTAACAAATAGATATTCCCTGTTTTAAAAAAGGATTAAGGACATGTTTTTATTATACTGAATTGACCTAGAACAGTGGTGGCAAACATATGGCATGTGTGGCAGGCTGTTTGTATCACTGAAGGCTCTAAAAGCTTGCCATCCCTGACCTAGAATGCTCTGTTGCAAAGCAGTGTCCACTGTGTGGAACTTAGGCCACCATTCCTCCCTTGCACCTGGCTCTAGGCTCAGATGCCCCCCACTGACGTCAGCATGGCATCAAGAATGCCTGTTACCATGGGCACCTTTGGGCCCAGAAACCCCTGGGGTTGCCCTGGAAATGTCCCTGGTTGGCCAATCAGAACAAGGGCTCTGTCCTGCTCACACATTGGTCTGTCTTGTACTGTACTCAAGTTTATGCGGCTCCTGGCTTAAAACTTATGGTAGCTTTTCAGCCCTGAATGTGGAGGACTCATCTAAGAGGTGCATGTGGGCTGGTGTGTTTACACAAATTTAATTTCAACTTTGAAAATGCTGCTGTTAGTTTGCACTGTTGGGAAACTGGATTATTTTTTTTCTTGTTGAAGTGATAACTGTCATATTTAATATGTTGTTAGTTGCCAGATTTTTGTTAATGTAATTGAAATGTTTCTTATGCTCCTCTGAAGTACAGCACTGATTTTTTTTAACAACCTGCACTTAATGTGAAATAACTGATGAGGGCTACTGTAACTATGCGACCCAAGGATTTTGTTGGTCAGCTTGTAACATTGAGCCAATAAAACTTTCACTGTCCTGTGCATTTGAACAAAACATCAATTAAAATTAAAATGCTATATAATTTTATGCCTAGTAATTATTTCCTAAGTGTGTAAAATGTGAGGCTGTATATTTGAATCTTATCTAATTTTTTGTTTTCTGATTTTTTTCAAAGAGAGGTGGGGAGATAGCTCAGTAGAATAAGCGCTTGCCTGTCAAGCACAGGGTCCTGAGTTCAATCCCTGATACCGCAAAAAAAAAAAGAAAAAAAATTCAAAACAAGAATGTAAAAATGGTGAATACATTGCATATCATCTTTAGTTCCTCAGAATATAAGATATTTGCATTTAATTTTCCAAACTATTAGCACAAACCTTCTATTCAATGAACTGAAAGCAATTAGTAGTATGAACTATCTTAACTATCATACACGCACATGCACACACATGTATATATATATATATGTATTTTTTTGCTTTTCCCTTCTTTTCTCCATTTCTCAATCCCAGTTTCTCTTTCCTTGGAAGTTTCTTGCCGTTTTACAGTATCTATTGTACATTTTGGACCTTATTTCCTCTTTCAGCTTCTCACACTAGGGAGACAATATGATGTTCACACATGTGCATCTATCTGGTTTATTTCACTTACAAGTATTGTCTTGAGTTACATCCATGCACCTACTCCATCTTTATGGCTGAGTAATACTCCATTGCATAAAAAGATCATCTCTTGGGGCTGGGGATATAGTTCAGCAGCACAGTACCTGCCTGGTAAGCATGAGGTCCTGAGTTTTATTCCCAATGCAAAAGAAAAAAGAAAAAGACCACATCTTTTTTATCGATTCATCAGTTGTTGGGCATTTGGGTTGTTTCCAAGATCTAGAAACATGGGTGCACATATATTGCTGTGGTATAATTTTTTAAAAAAATGTATTTTGTACAGAGTCTCACTACACAGCTCACTGATCCTCTTGTTTTCAGGCCTCCTAGTGCTGGGATTACAGGCATGCATCACCACACCCTGACCTGGTCTTAGGCTCAGTGCACCCAGGGGCAAGGCCAGTATGGCAGGGATCAAACCCCAGTCCCTATGCTTGCCTAAACAAGTGCTTAGTCCACTGAGCTATCTCACCAGCCATTGATGTTTTTAATTCTGGGTCAAATGGGGCCTCTCATCCTAGTTTTGGGAGGAATCTCCACAGCGATTTCCATATTTCCAGGCTATACAACAGTGGAGAAGGGTTCCTTTTTCTGCATAGCGCCTCTGGCATTTGTTATTGGTTGACTTCTTGATGACAGCCATTGTTTCTGGAGATGAAAATCTCTGTGTTTTAATTTGCATCTCTTGAATGACCAATGATGTTGAACATTTATTCATGTATTTATTGCCATTTGTATTTATATGAGAAGTGTGCATTCATCTCAGACGCCCATTTTTGGTTGGGTCTTTATATTTGGGGGCCCTAATGTTTTAAGATTCTTTATACATTCTATTTTTTTCCCTATAATTTTATTGACAGACAAATAGCAGTGAGACAGTTTCAAATCAAATTGGTAGGACAGGGGCTGGAGAGAAGGCTCAGTGGTCTAAAGCACCTACTTGGAACAAACTAAGCTAAGCAAAGCACAGGGACCGCGGTTCGAGCCCCCAGCACCACATGCCAGCCAGCCGCGCCCCCTGGTGGGCTGAGCTGGCCACACACACACACACACCCACCCACCCACACACACACAATAAATGTTAAAAAAAAAATTAAAAAAAAAAAAAAACAAATTGGTAGGACAGTTTCAATATCTTTATACATTCTAAATCTAAGTCTTTTGTTTGAGGGACAACTTGCAATAATTTTTCCTACTTGATAAGTTGTCTTTTCATTCTGTTGGTGATTTCTTTTGTTGTGTAAAAACTTAACAAGGTGAGATCCCATTTATTGATTCTTTGTAATATTTCCTGAGGGGGTCTGGGTTTTGTTCGTGAAGTCTCTGCCTACAACTATGTCTTCAAGATTTCTGTTTATTTTCTCTTCCAGTAAATTTAGTGTTTCTGTTTTAATATTTAGATCTTTGATTCATTTGGACTTTAGTCCATGGTGATAGATATGGATCTAGTTTTCATCTTTAGCATGTGGAAAGCCCGTTTTTCTAGCACCACTTATTAGAGACATCTTTTGTCCAGTGAATGTCTGGCTCCTTTGTTGAAGATAAGGTAGCTAAGTGTGTTTGTAGTTGTGTCTGTGTCTTCTATTCTGTTCTACTGATCCTCACATCCTTTTTTTCTTTTCTTTTTGGTTTTTGTTTGTTTTTTTTCCCAATACCATGTTGATTTTATCATAGTTACAATTTCAGGTCAGGGATTGTGATGCCCCCTGCCTTGCCTTTGTTGCTCAGAATTACCTTTGCTATTCTAGGCCTATTGTGATTCTATGTGAATTTTAAGAATGTGTTCTCTAGCTCTGTGAGGTAAGCTAATGGTATTTTGAGTTGGTTTTTTTTTTTTTATATTTTATTTATTTGGTACAGGGTCTTGCTATTCAGCAAGGACTGGTAGTGATCCTCCAGTCTCAGCCTCCCCAGCATTGGTGCCACCATGCCCAGTTTTGGTGGCTAGCAGGGCACGCCTAGAGTTTTGAGGCATGCGGTGATTGGGGATTGAACTTGGGTCCCTGTACCTGCCAGGCAGGTGCTTAGACCACTGGGCTATCTCCCCAGCCCCTTGATTAAGATTGCATTAAATCTGTGTAACAGTTTTGGGAGGTTGGCCATTTTCACTGTTTTCCTTCTTCTTATCCATCAGCAAGGGGTATCTTTTCATTTTCTGATACCTTCAATCTCCTTTTTCAGAATACTGTAGTTTTTAATATATAGATGTTTTACTTCTTTTGTTAGATTGATTTCTAAGTATTTCATGTTTTTGGATATTATAAATGATATTGTTTAATTTCTCTGTTATTTGTATACAGGAATGCTATTGATTTATATATATATTTTATTTATTTTTTTAAATGTATTTGGTTTTTACAGGGTCTCACTACACAGCTTTGACTCCTAGTGATCCTCCTGTTTTCAGCCTCCCCAGTGCTAGGATTACAGGAGTGTATCACCATACTCAATTTTGGTGGCTGGCTCAGCATGCTTGGTAGTGGGGCCGGTGCAGCATGTTGTGCCAGTATCAAACACTGGTCCCTGCACTTGCCTAAGCAGGCACTTAGTCTGCTGAGCTAGCTCACTGGACCTTTTCTCTGATTTTAGAGAGAAAGCTTTTAGTTTTTGTCTATTTAGCATGATGTTGGCTGTTGGTTTGTCATAGATGGTTTTTATCAGATTGAGACCAAGACCTTCTATTCCAATTTTCTGTAGGGTTTTTATCATGAATATGTAGTGGAATTTGTCAAAAGGTTTTTCTGCATCTATTGAGATGATTGTATGATTTTTGTCCTTTGGCCATTAATGTGTTTTATTACATTTATTTATTATGTTGAACCATCCCTGCATCCCTGAGATGAGTCCCATTTGGTCATGCTGTAAAATCTTCTTGATGATTTGCTGCATTTTGTTTACCAGTATCTTATTGAGGATTTATGCATCTGTGTTCATTAGGGAGGCTGGCCTGTAATTCTCTTAGTTGGGTCCTTCTCTGGGTTTGATATCAGGGTAATGCTTGCTTTCAGGAAGGAATTTGGGAGTATTGCTTCCCTTTCAATTTCATTGAAGTTCGAGAAGTAGTGGTGTTAGGTCTCTTAATTTCTTGTAGAATTCAGCAGTGAATCCATCAGGCCCTGGGATTTTCTTTGTTGGTATATTTTTAATTACATCTTCTATTTTATTGATTGCTAGTTTTATTTAGGATTTTTATATCTTCTTGATTCAGCTTTAGTAATTCATATGTATGTAGGAGTCTATCCATTTCTTCTGCACTTTCCATCTTATTAGAATACAAGTTTTCAGAGATGATCCTCTGGATTTCTGCAGGATCTTTTGCTCCTAATTGTGTGGATTTGAGTCTTCTTTTCTGATACGGTTGGCTATGAGTTTGTCGATTTTTTTTAATCTTTCAGAAAAACAACTCTTTGATTCATTAATCCTTGTTGTTGTTGTTAAGCTTCCAGTGCATTAATTTCTGCTCTCATCTTTATAATTTCCTCCCTCCTTCAAGCTTTTGGCTTAGCCTGTTCTTTTTTTTCTAAGTTTGAAGTTCACCATTCAGTTGTTTGTGCTTACTCTGTTTTCCTGATACTGGTATTCACTGTTATAAATTTTCCTCTTAGGACTGCTTTCACTATGTCCCATAAGTTCTGATATATTGTATTGTTATCATTTAATTGTAAAAACTGTCTAATTTCTTCTTTAATTTCACCTGTGACCCTTTGGTTGTTCAGAGGGTACTATTTGATTTCCATTGGTTTATGAAGTTCTTGTGGTTTCTTTTGCCATTGATTTCCAGTTTCATCACTGTATGGTCTGATAATATGAATGGGTTAATTTCAGTTCCTTTGCATTTACTTAAGCATATTCTATGAGCTCGTATGTAATCTATTTTAGAGAATGTCCTGTGTGCAACTGAGAAGAATGTGTATTCTGATGTGGGGTAAAACACTCTGTAGAAATCTAAGTCCATTTGCTCAAAAGTTTGGTTCAGTTCTAATATTTGTTGATTTTTTTGTCTAGTTGATCTCTTTTTGTGACAGTGGGGTATTGAGATCCCCCATTCAAAAAAAGAAAGAAAGAAAGAAAGAAAGAAAGAAAGAAAGAAAGAAAGAAAGAAAGAAAGAAA
>NW_004524655.1:9275689-9287121 GCF_000260255.1 Octodon degus | reverse complement strand
TCAGTGGAATAAGCGCTTCCCTGGCAAGTGCAAGGGCCTGAGTTCAATTCCCGGTTCTGCAAAAAAAAAAAAAGAAAAAAAAGAGATCCCCCATTTAATCGTATTAGTGTTTCTTTGATTTTTTCATGCCTATTAATTGTTTTTATGAGTACACTGATATTTATTGCATATGTATTCATGATTGTTATCTCTTCCTCTTGGATTGTTCTCCTTTCAAGGATGTAGTGACCTTCTTTATTTCTCCTAATCAGTCTTGGCTTGAAATTCACTTGGTCTGCAAATAGAATAGCTACCCTTGTTTTTCTCTGGGTTCGTGTTGCATGGAGAATTGTTTTCCATCCTTTGACTTTCAGTCTATGAATTTTTGAGTTAAATGTGTTTCTTGTGTACAACATATTGTTAAATCTTGCTTCTTGATCTATTCTGCCAGTCTGAGGTGAATTGAGACCACTAACATTGATGATTATAACTGATATGTATTGACTTATCCTTGTCATGTTATTTTAGCGTATCTTCTAGGTGTAGCTGAGTCTGGGGTTTTGAGTCAGTTGCAAGATTCTACCTCTTCAATTTGTTGGGGAGAAGTTGTTGACTATTCGGTCCAGCCCCTAGTTCTTTGGCAATATGCCACAGTATTTTCTGTAACCTTCAGTCTTAGAATACCAGGAAAATTAGCTGTTTAGAATAACATCACTTTTGGCTACAGTGGTACCATCAGCAATGACATTATTAAACACAGCCTACAAAATGACAAACTGAAGCATTAATTTGCCACCTTTAACCGTATGAGCTAGATTTGTGGTTATATAACAAAATCTAAAACAAGGGGCCAGGGAGATGGCTCAGTAGAATAAACGTTTGCCTGGCAGGTGCAAGGGCCTGAGTTCAATCCCCAGTTCTGGAAAAAAAAAAAAAAAAAAAATCTAAAACAAACCAGAAAGTTATATGCTGTACACAAGTCCTTATTATGTCACTTTGGTTCAGGAGAAAATAGAGAGGTGAAAGAAAGAGATTAGAAGATGGACTAAGTGCCTGCTTAGGCAAGCGCAGGGACCAGGGATTAATCCCCAGCATGGGCACCACATGCCGCTGGCTGGGCTTGGTGGTGCATGCCTATAATCCCAGCACAGAGGAGGCTGAAAACAAGAGGATCACTGTGAGTCCAAGCTGTGTAGTAAGACCTTGTACCAAAAACATTAAAAAAAAAAAAAAAAAAAGAGTGAGATTAGAAGACAGGAGCACAAAGAGGATCAGCTAATTTTGGGAAATTGGTGCACAAAACACTGCAGAGAGAGAAGGAAGCAATAAAAACAGAACAGAACCACAACCACAAATAGGCTAGAAACCATGTTCACTCTCATAAAAACAAGATCAAACAATAAAGAAGAAACAAAAGAAAGAAAAAACCCCATAGCAATAAAAAACAAGAGAGAGAGAGCCAGCCAAGTAGCTCAGCGAATTAAAGTGCCTGCAAGCAGGTGCAGGGGCCAGAGGTTCGATCCCCAGGCCTGCTGTGCCAGTCCTGCCCCCAGAGCATGTTGAGCCTGGCAATTGAGATTGGGCGTGGTGGCATGTGCCTGTAATCCCAGCTCTTGGGAAGCTGTAAACAAGTGGATCACTAGGAGTCCAATCTAGTAACGAGACCCTGAACATCCTGTTGACCCTTCCCTAAAATACAAAAAAGAAAATTTAAAAAAAGAGAGAAAAACCCCACTTCCAGGTATGTCTCTGTTGTCTCAAAGTCTACATCTGTGTTGATTTATCCTATCAAGCCAGCAGTAGTTTTTTGGCAAGGTAGTGGATAATTGCACAGCACGCCTGCACCTTCTGGCCGAGACCAGAATATTCGCCCTGCAGCCATCAGTGCACCTTCAGTGGGCCTGAGCCTAGCTGGGAGCCACTAGACGGAGTTGGCAGAGGCTCTGAGTTATGAGCTCAGTTTGCCCTTCTCCAAGATAGCTCCAGGCCAATTGCTGTCTCGAGTGGGACAACTGAGTCCTCTGCATTCACCACCAGCTAGTGTAGTCCTTCATGTCTGCTGCTCCCTTCCACTGCTGCGTCCTGTGCAAGCCTCTGGGGCCACCAGCAATCACCATGTGTCCATAGATCTGAACCACTCCTCTTGCACAGTGAGTCCCATCTGAGGGAAAAGGCATAGCAGGCTACTGCAGTTTCTCTCTCCACTCTGGGGACTTCAATTCATGCTTGAGATCTTTCCACTTTGCTCTTGTCTTCATAATGTTGCTATATTCCAGTATCTGGATGTGCAGAACCTTTCAGAGGGATTCTTTCTCTGCTGCTGCCATCTTCCTGATATAAATTTTAAAAATTCAAATTAATTTTTAGGGAAGCACTGTGAAGTAGAATTTTAAATTATATGTGAAATACTATTGCCACTAGACAAGGTATTGATATCAGAAAACTAAGCCATGTCAAACCTGGCTTTTGACCTGAGTTCCACTCCCATCTCCAATTATTAACAGGCTTAACTTCTCTAGAAATTGTTTTCTCACCTACGAAATTGTGATACACACTAACTGTCATGCAGACATAGTGAAGTGAAAAAATATAAATGTAAAGGATTCATCCCATGGGCCTGTCCATAGAAGTTCCCAGTTATTTTGTTTGCTTTTTGAGACAGGGTCTCACCATGTAGTGAAGGCTGGCCTTGAGCTCACAGCAATGTTGCCTCAGCCTGAGTGTTGGGATTATAGGTGTGTGCTACCACACTTGTAGGATTTTAGTGGGGTTTTTTTTGTTTGCGCCGAATGCCTTCAGGGCATGACTGGCTGTCTTGTGTTGTGGGGATCGAACCACAGCAACCTGAGCCTGACTGCTTTGTTGAAGCAGCCACTTAAAGAACTGAGCTAAGGGGCAGGCCCCCTGCACTTGTAGGATTTTAAAGGAAACAGGAAAAACTTGCCAAGCCCATGAACTTTGTGACTTATTCTTTGGTCAGTAGCGGAAGCCATGGTTGGGTCATGTTCCAGCTTGCTTCTTTCTTTTCTTTCTGTCTTTGTTTCTTTCATTCGTTTGTTCGTTCTTTCTTTTTTTTTCTTTCTTTCTTTTTCTTTCTCTTTTCTTTTTCTTTTCTTCTTTCATTCTTCCTTCCTTCCTGTCTCCTCTCTCCTTCCTTCCCTCTCTTCCTCCTTTTTTGGTACTGGGAACTGAACTCAGGACCTTATGCTTGTCAGGCAAGCACTGTTCTGGTGAGCTATATCCCCCGCCCATGTTCTAGTTTTCCAAAACAACTTTATAATAGTTATTCTACACAAATCCAAAACCCAGTTTAAATTATTGTTCCAATTTTATCATCTGTTCCATATAAGAATTCAAGCTAGAGTATAACAGAATAATCTTTATGGAAAGAGGATTATTACAGAGGGTTGCATAAAGATAAAAGCATCAATTGTAGAAGAGCATTGTACCAAAAACTGGCCAACTAGTACTTCAAGTGGATATTTTCCTGGCCTTCATCTTTGGAGGGATGTAGGGAGGTGATTAAAGCCCAGACCTTACAGAGCTAGGGAGATAGTTCAGTGGCCTAAGTGTCTACCTGGCAAGCCTAAGGTCCTAAATTCGATCCATGGTACCTTAAAAAAAAAAAAAAAAAAAAAGACTTTATAACCCAACTATACTACCTTTGTAAACATATGAGCCCATGTAATTAGCCTGCAGCAATTAGATAAAATGAGTTATGTTAGAAAACACTAGGGCTAGCCTGATAGCTCAGTGAGCAGCAGCTGGGGTGTGATCCCGGGCATGCCATGCGGGCCCCACCCATGAGGTGCACTGAGATTGAGGCTAGGCATGGTGGCGTGCACCTATAATTCCAGCACTTGGGAGACTGAATGCTGGTGGATCACTACAAGTCCAGTCTATGTAGTGAGACCCTGTAGACCCTGTCCTAAATACAGAAAAAAAAAAACCCACTAAACTCTTAAAATTAAGGAGACTCAGTGCATGAAATATGGGGACTCTGAAGCTATATTAGCATATTATATTATATTGGATGTTACATCCAGCTGGAACTCAGTCTTAAACCCACATATATTTCTAGACATAAGTCTGGGTGGGACTTTGAACTCCAACAGTCACCTGAAATTTCCAGTTTGGGCTAAAGATATAGCTCAGGGTAGAATACTGGCCCGGCTTGCATGCTGCCTGGGTTCAATCCCCAGTACTGTAAAGAAAGAAGAAAATCTTTCTATCATCCTACTCATCCTTCTTGATGTTCTCTGAGTTCTGCAGGAGAGTGGGAAATTTCTGTTTCTTGTCCTTATTTTTATATTTTAGGGAAGGGTCTACAGGGTATTCAGGGTCTCACTACTAGATTGGACTCGTAGTAATCTGCCTGTTTACAGCCTCCCAAGAGCTGGGATTTTAGGTGCACAACACCACACTGTCTCAATTGCCATTTTAGTGTGCCCCGGGGGCGGGGCCAGCATGGCAGACCTGGGGATTGAACCCCTGGCCCCTGCGCCTGCTTGCTTTAATCCACTGAGCTATTTAGTTGGCCCTTTCTGGTCATCATTGAGAGCAGACTTTTCTGCTTGACACCTCACATTATGCGTGCTGTGACAATTTTGTTTACAAAACAGAATGTCTTAGCCACTTTGTTGTACTTAGTTCCTACAGTCTTATGAGTAGAAATTGCTCAATTCAAGCTTTAAAAAAAAGAAAAAATTCAGGTGTTAAATCACCTCTTAACCTAGAAAGTTTCATTCATAGCACTCCTAGTGCTCTGAGTACTGTGATTTACTTCCCTCCCTAAAAGCAAAGCAACTTTTCACATGTTCCCATGTGTCAGAGCCTCATTTCTAGAACTCAAAGCTTTTGCTGGCCATTGTCCTTTCTATTTATTACTAACATATTAGGTATAGGATGAGTTTGTAAGCTCTGTTATCATCTGGATGTGTAAGAACAGCCTTGTGAAGCACTCTGACTTCAAAGGAGAGCGCATGCTCACCCAGAGCTGATGGTGCACATGGCTGCCTTCCTCCAGGATGGCCTGCACCCCTCCAGGGGCATCTGCAGAGGCGTCATCTGTGGCCCAACACTGAACACTTCCAGCAAGTTGCATGGTGAGTGTGTTCTGTGTGACCTGGGCAGGTAGGCTGACACCAGTGTCCCCCCTCATACCTGAGTATTTACACACCTGAGCAATGTGCCGGCACCTATAACTAGAAAATAATGTGCAAAGAGATAAGACTCAGACTGTCCAGGATACAGCACCCTCTACAGAAGCAGTCTTTATTTGTATTTTAAGATAGAACACATGAAAAATGCTGTGACAGGTTGACATGATGGTCAGTCCCTTTTTAAGTAACTCCCTGGGACAAAAGTCATAGACTTCAGGAAGCAGAGCAATGGAATGCAAACATAGAAATTACCTGTGATTTACCTTAGTGAGTAAACATTGTGGCCTACCTGCAGCCATTCCCAAGTGACTTCACTCATGGTAAATGCCAAGTAAACAAAATGCCAAGCTGCATATATAAAAATGTGATTTTTGCCTATCCTGGCCTCTTGTATACAGAAGGAATTTTGGTCAGACCATGACAAAAAAAAAAAAAAAAAAAAAAAAAAAAAAAAAAAAAAAAAAGGCAGATGGCTATATGGAATTAAAAGCACAGTTCTGTGTGTCTAAGAAAGTTTTACTGGCAACACTAACTATGATACAGACATTAAGTGGGACAGTAGTTTATGTTTCTCTCCTTATCCCAAAAGAAGCAGAACAGGAAACAGGTGTGAAACAGAGGAGGATATCATTTACCAGGTTATTTCAGTGCAGCCTATGGGAATGGGTGCGAGGTACCCTCGCTGTATTCCCAGGGATCTGTTGTGTGGTAAGTATTTACAGGAGGGTTAGACAAAATAGTTAACTACTAAAGGTATCCAAAAAAGGCCTGAGAAAATCTGGTTAAAATGTATAACCTTGTATTGCTACTGATGGGAATAGTTATCTTTATATCTTTTAAAAATAATAAAAAGATTCTGTTAAAAAATATATTTATCCAGAAAGGTGTTGATTTGAACTCTAAAAAGCAACACAGAATTATCATTTTCCCTTTTGAGTGAAGTGCCATTGAGCTCCATGTCAGTTTCCTTTCTAACTTCAAATCCACTCCTTTCTCTCCTGTGAAACTAGAACACACAGCCAGTTCTTCGTAGGCTCCTTCACAGAAATCCTCCACTGGAGCAGGTGCTGAATGTATGCTCAGTTTGGTTCAATGTCACTGCCAGTTTGTTCAACCCAAGAACAAGCTGTGGGCTCCCTAGCTGCTCTTTCGGGGACAGGATTAGCTGCCTTAGGGTTAGCCTGGAGGATCCTGCTCTCAAAGAAACTGCTTCTACAAATTCAAATTGGATCTCTCAATATGTGGAGTAAGGTGGTTTGAAACTACTAGTAATTTTTTAAGGCTAAGGCAACATCCGTGGTCATTTATATATCTTAATTTGATGCAAATAGGTAACCTCAATCTAAAATAGATCCTGTATGTATCTCCTCTTTAACTTTAGCAGGGGGTAGAAGGAATGGCATTAGGTGGAAGTGGAGGAGGCATAATGACAATGTTCTAGAAACCCTATATACAGGTAAAAATAAAGAGTAGATCGGCACAACCCATTTCTTTGGTGAACAGTACAAGGTCTTAAATTCATAAACCATTCTACAAAGGCTGCTGCTGCTCTCGTATATAAAAGCACCCTGACTCTGCAATAACTTGTTTTGTTATCACTCCTTGATAAAAATGTATCTACAAACCTGCGTGCATTGGGGTTTTGTCTAAAGCTGGTAGTAAAAACGTGACCTGCAAGCCTATACAGCGAATGGAAAGTGATGATGCTCTCCTCCCTGAGCCTGGAGATGGGACCTGCCACTCGCCTCTTTCCACTTGGGGGAGCATCTGGATGGGCGGGCGTCCCTGGTCTTGCACCTCTGTGGAAAGAAGGGCAGCTGCCATCCTCGCCCAGGGTAGGCCCTCAGTGCCAGGCTTCCGCTGACGTAGCACTCAGGTATGGCCCAGGGCCTCTGCGGGGTGCAGCCCGCGGGCAGGAAGTCTACTTCTCGGTGAGGGACAGCCGTAGGGCTTGCTGGAGCTCGGCCTCCTCCTCCCGGAGCCGGAGCTCCCGCTCTTCCAGCTCTTTGGCAGAGAGCTCGATGGCCAGCTGCAAGTCACTGTCAAAATGGCCTGTCTCGCTCAGGGCACTTGGGCACAGGCCTTCGGTGCTGGTGAGGAGGCTCTCCTGGATTGCCCTGGTTGGAAAAAAGGAAGAAGAGAGACTGTCATTGCTATCAGCATCATGGTAATGGTGGCAACTGCAGTTTTCTTTTTTTTTTTTTTTTTTTTTTTGCATGAGGCAGCCTCTCGTGTAGTTTAGGCTGGCATTGAACTTGCTATGGTTCTCCTGCCTCAGCCTCTTGCATTCAGCACCACACCTGGCTCTAGCAATCGCACTTCTTAACTGCTTACTAAATGCACACTGTGTGCCACGCACTTCATATGCACAATACCATTTACCCTGTGGGGCTGTGGATGCTGCACAGGGTGAAAAACTCAGTGTTCAGAGATCTACCCTGTGATCTGCAAATTGAACAGTAAAACCTAGGTTCTTCCTTAATTGTTCTCCTCTGTGCAGCACTTTATCACCCCTTCCTGATACACTGTCAAGAGGTTAGAGCTAGTTTAATGAGTAACTGCCACAGAAGGAAGCAGGAGAACCACTTATATTTGTCCTCTTAGACATGCACAATACACCTGTGTGTGTATTAAGTGGTGGTTTCAACCTCAGTTTGACAAGAGCCACATCACCAAAAGTCAAGTCAGTTACCTCTCATACTGGGCTTCGTAGCTGTGTGTTGGGCTTATCCCTCCATTTGAAGCTGGTCCTGCAAGTTCCTAGTGAAAACAAAAGTGACACATATGAATAGACGACATTGTTGCCATACTGATAAGGAAATGAAACCAGCAAGAGGAAAATTAATATTCACATGCTTATTATTGCTGGTGCTGTGCAAAATACTAATAGGGACTTAGGAGCCGGGTGTGGTGCCACACACCTGTAATTCCTACACTTGGGAGGTTGAGATAGGTGGATCACAGCTAGCCAATATGTATTACATAGTTCAAGGCCAGCCCTAAGTTACCCAGTGAAACCCTATTTCAAAAAGAACAAAGAAAAACAATAACAAAAACTATACATAGACTCAACAACTATTTTCATCCCATGTGATGTTTAGTCTTCCTTTGGGGAGGGAGGGAGCTAAAATTCACATCACTACCTTCATCTAGACTAACCTTCATAATGTTTAGGAAAACCTTGATAGTATAATTGTAGCTTGAAATTACTTCAGTATTAGAAAATGAGAAAGCACACTTCAAAAACTAGGCAATGAGTAGCACTATGGGTGAACATAAGGAAAAAGAAAGTGTGTCTGAAGACACTTTGTGAGTGACAGTGACTGGGGTTATGCAGATGGTCGCTTAATATAGTAAAGTTTTATATTCACCATAGACTATAAAGTGATCTATGTAAATACACAAACGTGCCAAATCTGTTATTTGGAATATGTCTTCGGATGTGTACAAGCAGGTCCACCAGAGGGTGCCCCAAGCCCTGCTGTCTATCCCGATAGACGTACGTGGTTCCTGCTGGATTCCAACAGGCTCTGCTGGATGGCAAACTGCATTAGCTCGTAGTCCTCGTCTTGCAAGTGCACATTCCTTCCGTTGTCTTGAACGTGGTAAGACTCAGGAATTTCGAACACAGATTGATCAACCTCAAAGTTTGTGAACTGAGAAGCTGAAGCACAAAGACAGCAATCCAGGATCTGATCTCATTATACTGAATTTCATTCCCAACTTTGTATTTTTATTTTTCAAATTGAACCTAAGGTCTGCTGTAGCGATGGCGACCTTTTGGAGCTTACAGTGATACCAAGAGCCTGCTGCAGCACGCGTGCTGTCAGCTCGCCACCACTGATCTACTGTGTCGTACACAAATGCTGTAACACTGAGCTACATCCCCAGGCTACCATCTCGTCCGCTGTGTGACACAGGGTCTCACAACATTGCTCAAGCTGGCACAAACCAGCCAGGTATGGTGGCACGCACCCATCATAGCTGCTGGGAGGCTTAGGCAGGAAGACTGCAAGTTTGAGGTCTACCTGGGTAATTTAGCAAGAATCTGTCTGAAAATCAAAACGGTCATAATCAAGATGGGAGTAGTGGCACATGCCTGTAATCCTAGCGCTCAGGAGGCTGAGGCAGGAGGATCACTGGTTTCAGACCAGCCTAGGCTACACAGTGAATTCAAGCCCAGCCTGAACTGCACAGTGAGACACTGTCTCAAAAAGACAAAAAACAAAAACAACAACAGAAAAGTCATAATCAAGGCTTATTATTATGCGAGAAATTTTGAGAATTCAAACAGTAAAAAAATACCAGAATACTTCTTGGTGCTTTGATTTTCTTAGTGAAAAAACTAACACATGGTCAAAAATACCGTATTATAAAATAAAAAATGAAGATTTCTATCCCTGTGCGAAGCCTATTTCCAAATACCAAAGGCAGCCAGTGTTTACTTGTGTTCTTTGATGACTGATGTACATGGGTGGGTATACAGGTACATATATATACACAGTCATACACCAGTTTTTCCTTTTTTATAATGAAATCTGGTAAATTTATGAGTATATAAGATCTTCACACTTAAAATATAGCTGTAATGATAAAATGCTTGTGTATCTTCTTTTTTAAATTTATTTATTTATTTTTTTGTGTATCTTTCTTCTAAGCAAACACACAAAATATTACCAACATCACACCCTTCTTACCAATATCACCTTTCTTTTTCTTCACGGGTAAACCCATATTTAAGAATATTGGCTTTTACCATTTAACTCCTCTCTGGAATTTTGCCAGCTGAAATATATTTAGCCTGTTTTGTAACTATACAAATGGACTTGTATGAATTTGTTCTTCATATTAGATTTTTCTCCCATTCAACATTGTTTTTGAGATTTTGATACCCTTGGGTATATTCCCTATTACAAATTATTTAACTGTATGAATGTAACACAAGTAGTAGATTCTGTGATCTCAGAATATCTGGTTACTTTTCAGAGTTTTTGCTATTATAAACAATGTTATTATTTATTATTGGGGTCTCCATATGCAAAAATTTCTCTGTGGTACAAACCTATAAATTCCTAGATTATTGGGTATATATGTCTTCAATTTACTAAGTAATGCCAATTTTTTTTTCAAGAAATTATACCAGTTTACTTTTCCTAGTAAAAGTAGATGAATGTTCCTTTGCTATACAAGTCCTAAAGGTATAGAATTATCCAACTTTATTGCCACATTGGAGTGTACAGTTGTAGTAGAAAATGTGCCCCAGCCAGTCCAATAGTTGCCCAGATAACAGTTCCTGTTACAAGTTCCTGTTAACTTCTGTCTCCTAGAAATGGCTGGTTACTCTAATGCATATGATAAGAACCAATCAAAGAGTCAAATACTCCACCTCTGCACTTCTCCTTTGCAACCAGCCCCATAAAAGCCTCTCTCCAGGGCTGGATATTTTTTTTTTTTAAATGTATTTAGTACAGGGTCTACAGGATCTTACTACACAGATAGGACTTGTAGTGATGCTCCTGTTTTCAGCCTCCCAAGCACTGGGATTACAGGTGTGTGCCACCACGCCCAAGCTATCTCAGCAGGCTGGGTCGAACTCCCAGTCCCTGCACCTGTCTAACTGAGCTATCTGGCCAGCCCTTAGGGCTTGACATTTTGAGGAACAACTGATTTCCTGTCAGTTCCTGTCCAATGTTAAATAAATCTGCCTTCAAATTCTAGGTGTTGTGTTTCAGCTTGCTCTTGCGAAATTGTATGCTACAGTTGAATCTAATTTGTTTGTTTTTGTTTTTCTGGATCTTGCTCTGTAGTACAGGCTGGCCTTGAACTCACTTTGTAGCCTAAGCTAGCCTCAAACTTGCAGCAGTCCTGGATTACAGCTACGTGTCACCATGCCTAGCAACTCTAATTTTTTTATTTGAAGTTTTAATTTGCATACACCAAAGTACTATCTTTTA
Source organism: Octodon degus (assembly GCF_000260255.1). NCBI lineage: Eukaryota > Metazoa > Chordata > Mammalia > Rodentia > Octodontidae > Octodon > Octodon degus. The sequence goes on along the minus strand of NW_004524655.1, from coordinate 9,276,026 downwards.
ACTGATCATACTGGTAGAATAAAAAGAAGAAAACCATTATCACCATCACATAGTTGTGCAAAAGCCAGCTGACAAAAATCAATGCCTAAAAATGATAAACTCTCCACAATGAGTTTGATCCCCAGCATCACAAAAGAATGAGCAAAACTACTAAAAAGAAAAAAACTTGGGCTGGGGAAATAGCTCAGTGATCTGAGCACCTGACCAGCAAGTGCAAGGACCCGGGTTTGATCCCCAGTACCACATGCCATGCCAGCCCAGGAATCCCAGGCGCACCATGGTGGTCACTGAAGCCAGGCATATGTGGTGGCGCACACCTGTAATCCCAGTGCTGGGG
>NW_004524655.1:9267684-9275544 GCF_000260255.1 Octodon degus | reverse complement strand
CCGGGGATTGAACTCAGGCCCTTGTGCTTGCCAGGGAAGAACTTATTCTATTAAGCCATCTCCCCGGCCCCAAATAAATGATTTTAAGAGAGAAAAAAAATCTCAAAAAACTAGGAGCATAAAGGAGAAATTTTCTCAATATCAAGGACATTTACAAAAAATCTATATCTAACATCATACTTAATGATGAAACATAAAATCAGGAACAAGAGGGCCAGATATAGCTCATGGTAGAGCACTTGGCCAGTATATATATTGACCTGGGGTCAATCCTGAGCACCATCAAAAAAATAAAGTCAGGAACAAGGCAATGACATCTGTTCTTTTTTTTTTGGACCGGGGATTGAACTCAGGCCCTTGCGCTTGCCAGGGAAGCGCTTATTCTACTGAGCCATTTCCCTGGCCCCGACATCCGTTCTTCCCACCCTCATTCAACATTTTACTTGAAGTCCAAGGCAGATTATTAAAGCAAGAAAAATTAAAAGGAAGAATTGAAATTGTACTGATTTATAGACAATCATGTAAGAATCTTAGGAAATCTACAAAAGAAGCTATCATAAATATATAAAAAGTATTCTATCCAATATACTGATTGCTGGAAAATAAAACATTTATTTTTATTTTTTTTTAAATAAAACATTTAAAAGAGAATCCAAATCTATGACTTGGATGGATAACAAAGCAACATGAAATCTGGAGGGATCTAGAAATGCTGTGTCTTGACTGTGAAGGTGTCTTGACAGGTGCGTATCTTTGTTAAAATGCACAGCCCTGTCACAGCTAAAATTAGGCCATTTGAGTACATGTACATTCCACTGCATAAAGCTGATTTTTAAGAATATGCTTTCTAACACAAGTGACATCACAGATTCTATGAGTTGTTTTCTCATTTAAACTGAATCTAGGGCTGGTCAAATAGATTAACGGATTAAAGTGCCTGCAAGCAGGCGCAGGGGCCAGGGGTTCGAGCCTCTCCCCCAGGGTGAGCAGAGATGGCAAAAAAGACTGGGTGTGGTGGCACGCGCCTGTAATCCCAGCTCTTGGGAGGATGTAAACAGGTGGGTCACTATGAGTCTGATTTAGTAGTGAGACCCTCAACACCCTGTAGACCCTTCCCTAAAATACAAAAAAAAATCCAAAACCCCAAAAACAAACAAACCACACACAAAAAAGCAAACTAAATCTAAAATTTTCTTAGCTAACATAAAAACTTCATAAGATAGCTCAAACTGGAGAATTAGCATAAAGATTGAATATATGAGTTGCTATTCTTAAGTCACAAAGCTCAACTTGGTTTTTTACCTGAATCAGGCTGGGTCCCTTCTGAGTTTTGAGATACAGTTTCTTCAGCAGTACTGCAGCCATTAACATTTCCAAATGTAATCCGTGCATTTAAGACATGAAACAAGGGAATTTCTGACAAAATAAAAGCTTTTATAAATAAGCTTTACTAAGAACAATAATAAAAATCATTTACTGAGTGCTCACTAAGGTCATGCAGTCCCAGATACTTTTTAATCAGTGTCATTTAATCCTGGTAACATCCCTCCTCGGTGTACAAAAGTTCGCTCAGTACAACAGTACTGAGATGCAGATTCAGAGGTAAGCCTTTTCTTCTAGATCACAGTGATTAAGTGATTGAGCCTGGGTTCAAGTGTCATAAACATATAACTATTCAAAATTGAAAGTCCTCTCTGGTAACATAACAGCATCATGCATACTAGTTCAGGCCTTAAATTTATGTCAATGTGGCTGTCAACTGGCTTCTTTAAATAATTATCTAACTAAAGTTTTACTTAGATTAAGGTTTGACATTAAAGCAATGAGTATGCCATACTTTAATGCCTTTTTACTTCTGTCAACACATCTATAAATAGAACTGATGGCTGAAGATCTCCTAATTTTGATATGCAAAATGCACCAAGATTGCTAGGCATAGTGGTGCATGCCTGAAATTCCAGCACTCAAGAGGCTGAGGCAGGAGGATCATTGCGAGTTTGAGACCATCCTGGGCTACAAAGTGAGCTCAAGGTCTGCCTGAGCTGCATAGTAAGACCCTGTCTCCAAAAAAAAGTCAAGATCATGACACTCCTTTAAACCAAATCAAATCAAAGGATAATTCTGATTTCTTCCATTATGTTTACTGTATGATATCTTGTGCCTCACCAGCTACAATTCCATAGAGCACATTCTGTTGCCATAACAACGAGTACAAATTATACTGCTGCTGAGTTTTATTTAATGGTACCTATTTTGACTGGAAATCCAGGTGGGAATTCCAGTTTGATGAAATCTCTCAGTCTTGCAAAATGAGCGCTAGTTCGAGCCATGAGGTCAATTATGGGAATGACCTGCTCAACAAGGGAGAGGGGAAACTCTTCACACATCCACAGCGTTGCTTTAAATCTGCAGGATTAGACCAAGAAAAGATAGGGACAGAAGATTACTGCTATGTGGCTTACTCCATATTATTCCCCATTACTGTCTCTTAGTTCAGTAAAGAACTGACACAAGGACTTCAGATCACACTGAAATCTGGCAACTAATAAGTGGCCTGGATTGCAATCTACCCTGCAACAGCATTAACTGGCAGGAAACACAAGAAACTGACAGCTGACAGAAGCCATTTGATTGGTCAAGACTACTTGGTGGTACAAGAACCAAAATAAGAAAGAATTGTTATAGCTTATCTAATAAACTATTTGAAGAGGGCTAATCAGAAGGGCAACCTACTGTGGCTTTCATCAGATAAAATAATTTAAAAATTCTTCTTAAAGGGGCAGAAAAATGACTGAACCTAACACCATAAAATAGCATCACTTTGAAATAATCCATAAATTAAAACTGGCAGCCAACTAGCTCTTACTTTTGTGTTCTAATTGTCAGCTCTTTTGGCCTCCCGATGTCCCTGTCTTTCAGATCAAAGTCTTCATCGAAGTACTCATCAGGTGTGATGGCTGTGGGGTTGTTTGCGGTGGCAAACTCCGTGGTGAGGTCCTGCTGAGCCAGAACTCAGGAGAGTCAGAAGTGGCAAATGATGCTCACAAGTGGAGGCCTACGGCACTTGGTCTCTGAGGCAAACATGTTAACCAGCTATAGATCAGGAGATTCTAATCACTAACCCTTTAAAATTATGCTATTGCATGGAGCAAGCAAATCTAAAAAGCTGTTAGAAAATCACAAGTCTAATCCATTTCTCCATTTAAAAATACTTCTCTATTCTCTTTTGCATTTTTATCCCCTGATCACAGACAAAAAATTGAAAGTGTGAGATTTGAACTGGGAGTTGAAGTTCTACCTCGTCATTGTCTACCTTAGACACTAGAAAAGAAATTTCATTTTACTGACCTTATGTGATAGCCCTTGTACCAAGAGCATATAGTTATTATGGGAATCAAGTAAGAAAATGTTAAAGTGTTCAGTAAAAATAGAGTCCTGAATCCTGATTTTCAAATTTCATGTTTACAGAGAGATCGTCAGTTTATTAGATGAGATCTTTCACCTGATTTCCATAAGCAATCCCCTCTCTAAAATCTTTATTTTCACTCAACTAATGCTCTTCCAAGATTCTCAAATTTCTTTTTCTTTTTTTCAAATTTCAATTTGAGAGTTCTTTAGCTTTTTCAGAGAGCGCAGCCTACTGCAGACGCACTCGAGTGCCGTCAGAAGAACACAGTTCATTCTCTTCGTTACACTGCAGTATAAGTATGTGACTTCAACTTACCCCTTGAGCACCAAACTGATGTTCCACAGTTCCCAGCAGAGATTCCAGTGGGTTCCTGTCCGCTACAGATGGGGGAAAAGTTTAATGTCTAATATTACATCTTACTTGCAGCTACAGAAAAAGTGGCTTATTGTATTTTTAAAATTTGTGATCCAAGCTAACTGCATTAGAAAATATATTTATTAAGGGACAGGCTGATAAAATCATCCACAAAAGCTAATCTATCCCTTACAAATACTTTTTATTAGGATCTCTAAACAAGATGAATGGTTATAAAAACCCAAGCAGAATAGAGTGGAGTCTAGATTTAGGAGTGAGCCAGGCCTCTTTCCTAATCTCATCTTGGCCCTTCACTGCTGTGTGTGCTGGGCCTCAACTCCCTCATCTGCTGAACTGGAGCAAAGCTAACAGTTGTAATGGTGTTAGTGGTTACCACGGGCTGTAGCATTATTCTAAAGATTTACATGCAGAAACTCATCTAATTTTCTCAGTTACACTAAGAAATGGTATCGCCTCCATTTCACTGCGGAGGAAACTGAGGCACAGTAAGTTCCTACTTTCACAAGGCCACAAAGCTGACAGGATATGGCCACTATATACTGGCAGTGCTCTGGCTCAGAGCCCAGGTTCCATTTAAATTTTCTATCACAACAATTTAAACTAAATTACTCATTCCAATGATAATGTTCTCCAACATGCATATCTACTTTTGGCTGAATATAACAACTATTCATTAGAATACAAACAAGCCTTCATGAATGGTTTTGATAATAGCTGAACCTAACTAACGATGGAGAAACACTCAAGAATGAATTAGTCTAAGGAAATCTTTATAATAAGAAGTTAGGGTTAAGATTAGCATGTCCCAATCACATTAATCCCAAGCTTAACAAAGCAAACAAAGGTTCTCTCTAGACTCAAACTATAGAAGAGAAAATAAGGAAAGAAAAAAATAAGAGGTGGGAGGTAACAGTGATTACCTTTGTATCTCTTTTTTTCCTCCTCAGTAAGATGCTCTGTGCGTATTTTAGTTATCACACTCACATTGTTTACTGTGTAAACCTTGAGAGATGTGTGCAAAAGAAAACAGTGACACAGGGAATCAAAACTCAAAAAATAAACATAGCACGAGCAAGAATGCTGAAGCAAAAAAAAAAAAAAAATATCCAGCAAAATAAAAATGAGAAATGATTAACAATCATTAGGCTCCTTCAGAGAAAATTACACAAACTATCAACTTAGAAATGTATCAGCAGTTACTTTCCATATTTGAGTTTAACACCAAGGAGTTAGCAGTGACAGGCTGCATCTTCCTACTTGCCCTTCTTGTTGCTAAATGGTCTCAAACGAATGTTCTATAATTAAGTTTCCCACCTGGGCTCCTATTGCACTAGAAGACCCAACCCTGTCTCCAGTACTTCCACTCATCTGTGGTAATCTTCTAATAGTACTGATTCAGACAGCCATCTGCTGGACAGAAGGAGAAGGAGTGAACACAGGTTCTCTAGACCGGTAAGGTTCAGAGAAAACCAGCAAGTCACTATTGAAAAGATGTTCTGTCTACTGACAAAAAACCCTACTGTCATTGCAAGATGAGATCATCTGTTATTGGAATAGAGTGATTGAAAGTTAGATACAACAGTTAATAGAGAATTAACTGTTCATGCCATATGTTGGCTCCCAATGTTGAAAGCTGCAGAACACATACTCAGCACTAAACCTACTGTCTCCAAATGCATCCTGCTGAGCAGGCCGAGAGCTTTGCTCCCTCAGAGGCCATCCAAGGACCCTGCAGCGCCTGGCTCCGTCCCTGCAAGCCATGCATCCCTGCTGTACTGCAAGACTCAGGAAAGGTCAGCAAACAGCTTTCCAGCTGACAAAATGCCAGGTTACTGGACAGACAGTTGTCTCCACTACTACAGGAATGTTTTAGATTCACTGATGTCATGTAAATGGGCTGTGAGCCTATTCGTTGCAATTTGGCTGATTAAAAAACAAAACAAAACAAAACACTTAAGCGTTTAAAAACTAAACAAGTAGCAGACTTACAAAAGCAACTATATATATTTATATATTTTTAAAGCCACTCAGGTTATAAGAAAAAAACAGCAAGCATACTAAATCTAATCCTTTCTTTTTTCTTTGCAAAGAGTTAAAGGGATGACTGCCTTGTCCTTTCTCTGTATTTCTTTCTACAGCATTATTTCTCTGTGGCATAACTAGAAACTTCCTCAGGACATGCTATCCCATTTTCTGAAAGTCAGGTAAGATAAAACATCCAAGTGAGACACATATTAGACAATACTTATTCCCCAGAGGACCTTCATGGCACAGATGCATGAAAAAAAATCTGAACAGACTCCTCATTTGCATAGAAGCTAAATAGCTATATTAAATCTTATTTTAAGAGTTTCCTTTTACCTTTGCTTCGTAACCATTAACAACTTCTGCTTTATCTGTCCTCCAGCCCCAGAATCCGGATTTAGTTCTGATAAAAAGTGAACACCACAAATTTCTACATGTACAATATGCCATTCAGATTTATTCCTGAAGCCTTTATATTTTTTCCCCAGTTTAAGTTAGTGAAGGACACTTGGAAATCATGGTCCTATTGTCCACAAAAGGATGGTACTAATGACAGATGGCTTAGACATCTCCCTCCCTCCTCCCACAGTAATTAATCAATTTGCCTCACTCCAGGCATAGAAAGCCTCTATTCTTGGCTTCTTTACAAAAACTGCCAGCACAGGGGACAAAGGTGGTGACATTTATTGGACAGTTGTCCTAAAGAAGTGAATGAAGATGGTCAGCACCCAAGGGCTTGCCACAGGAGGTATCACCAAAGCATTTATCTGGGTTATCTTAACTGTGGCATGTCTATCAGATATTCAATCCCTCGAAGTAGCCAAATCCCCATCCAGCAGTTCTCAGAATAATGAGCAGAGAGTATTTTCTTCTTCAGAAGAAAGGAGGTAGAATAGGAGCATATCACTGTGTTGGCCAGATTGGGCTATTAAAGCCTGCAACATGGCTCGTCACTCATACATTCTATCAAGTCTAGTGCAATAGAGGAAAAGGATATTAAAATGTTTTTTTAACCCAGCTGCTGATTCCAGTTATGGAACTGCTTTTGAAGTAACCCAGCATTCCAATGGCAGCTACAATATTGTTTATGTGCCCAGAATTCCAGTTAATTCAACTCTACATATTCCTGGAGAAAATGTTTTTAGTACTCAAGAGCAGCCATGACATTCTGATTTGTTTCAAAGAACTTTCCCTGGAAAGTGCCACCACTGAGGGGAGCCCTGACCAGCCCTGTCCTTTGTCTAGGACATCACATCCTAGCTCCACTAAGCCCAGTGTAGGGCAAAAGCCTGCCTTCTGCTCTCACCCCTGACTGAAGGGAGATGTCATAGAGAAGCTCAGGGAACAGTGGCAGGTTAGCAAAGTCACAAAAGAAATTATTTACATTTGTATTTCTAAATGCTTTCTTTCTAACAGAATTTGGTGAATGAAAATAGTCTAGACGGGACATTATGAGCTTTATGTGTATATTTTAACCTATCAGAGAAAGGAGGGACCAGGGCTTTAATATTTTCCTCTTTGTTATCTACAATTCATCAACATGACTCATGCAGGGAAGACAATATCTTAAAGGGATTCCACCAAATGCTAACTTACACTGCAGAAGCAAAATAATTAATCAAAATCACTGGGCTGCAGGCTAGGGACCAAAGCTTACTAATTAATAAGCCACAGACCCCACCTAACCATCAGTTGAAAATAGAGATATTCCTTCTAGTTAACTAATTCAGTCCTCAGTTCTTTGTCTTTTACTAAGTCACTTTTCTGGCATTCAATCCTCTGAGGGACCAAAGGATGACAAATCTGCTCCACTTCATCTTTTTTGCATGCTGAGAAAACAAAGCTTTGTTGTTCTCCCAGGACCTGCCAAACTCTTTGGTCATCTACATCTGCTTCATCACAGTCCTGCTCCCACTACCCTTTGCATTTCTACTCTGAAAGCAGTTTAGTTAGTAAACTCAGTGTCTCCAGCCTGTTTTTTATTTATTTATTTATTTTTTTTATACAATTAACATTTATTTATTTGTGTGTGTGTGTGTGTGTGTGTGTGT
>NW_004524655.1:9257635-9267584 GCF_000260255.1 Octodon degus | reverse complement strand
GTGGTCCCTCTGCTTTGGCCAAGCTTGTTCTAAGTAGGTGCTTTAGACCACTGAGCCATCTCACCAGCCCCTCCAGCCTGTTTTAAAAACCAATATTTTCACAAGTTGTTGGCCCCTGGGTGACTGCGTGTGCTGCCATCTAAGAATGACAAACACCCAGCTTCCCTCCTGGGCTACTTTCACCTCTGCCTGTCTTCCAGGACCACTTGGTGGGCACTGTGTCAGAGCAACTGCTGCATAACTTGGAGAAGAGCTCTGAAAGGACAGGGAATGTCTGATTTCAGGTGAGTGGAGCATAATCTTTCAAAGGGAAAAGCCTAAAGTGCAGTCAGAGAGTATACATTGAAGATCAAAGGATCAGGAGGGGAGGGTAGTAATTTGAAGTATCAAATTCTAAGTAACAGACTAGAAGAAAGAAATGGATGAAAGTGACTATCATAGAACAGGAGAAAGCCACACTTTCCACATTCAGTCAAAGAAATGCTTACACCTCTAGTTAGAAGTAGCTGTACATACATTTTGTGCAAGCAAATCTCACATCCATAAGTTGTTCAAATCCTTGCTAGATGAAAACCAAGCTTACTCATCACACATTTAATCTTGAACATCATTTTTTAAAAAAAGTTGCCTTCCAAAACTTCACACTCAGCAGCCTACTGTCAACTGCAAAAGAAGGGTTAACCCAAACTGGTCAAAAGCCCTGTGACCATGCATGCACACAATATCCCTTCATCCTCAGTGCAAATGGAATGTGCCATCACTTCCCATCTGCACTCTGGGGTGAAGCCAATAACTGGCACACTTCCCTAGTAAGTTTCACTTAATAACGAACAATGACTAGCAACCCTGCTAATGAATCACCTAGGGAACAATGTCTCTTCTCATAACATCTTAAAATCACAGACTTCAGAGTCTTCATTTAGAGATGGTCTCATGTCTTTTTCTTTCAGCTAAGGAACCAGAAAACCAGGGTGATCAAGCACCCACCCAAAGCCACTTAATGTAGCTGTGCTGATGGCACTGTCTTTCTCACTCTCATCTCAGGCAATGAGGGCAAGCAGCCTTCTCTACCTCCTGCATACAAAGAAAGCACTAAGCTAAAGGTGTCTACTCAGTCTGCAGAGGCTCATGCTAGTGCCCAAAGATACCTTTCCAAGACTGCCAGCTAAAGGCACCTAAACCTCATTGTCCCTGGAGGACACTGCTGTCAACTGGTAAGACTGGTGGGAGGAGGTTGGAGAGAGGATTTCCCTGCACTGGAGCACACTACTATTCCTACTTAAGTAGAAGCAGCCTCTAGACCCCACACAGGATGTGGGGGTTGGTTTTTCCTTCTGCTACTAACAGATACCTAATTCTAGTTAGAAGAAACAGCCACTGAAGTTATATGTTTGACTAAACAGAAATGCCAAAGGGATAGTTGTTGTTTTGGTCATTTTTATTGGTTTTTTGCTAGTAGGGATGAAACCCAGAGCTTTTGCACTGAGTTCCCAGCCCTTTCTCTTTTTCATTTTTGTTTCAGACAAGGTCTTGCTAAACTGCTCAGGCTGGGCTCAAATTTATAATCCTCCTGCCTTGGCCTCCTAGAATTCTGGGATTACAGGTATGTGCTACCACATCCAGCTTCTCAGGTTTTTTAAAATTTTATTTATTTATTTATTTATTTATTTATTTATTTATTTATTTATTTATTGGCTACTGGAAATCAAACTGAGGACCTCATGCTTGTCAGGCAGGTGCTGTGCCACTGAACTAAATCCCTGACCCTTCTCAGATTTTTAAAACCTAATTTTATATCAAAAGTAAGGAAGGAAAGAAAAATTTAAAAGATGACAGCATATTCATGAAAAGAAAACAATGTTTAAATCCAGGATAATAGTGTCCATTTCAGCTCAGGTTATGCTACTTTGGTTTACAGAGAGCTGGATGTGACATCCTAGGCAAATACTAAGGACAATCATAGATTGCCTCAGATCAGTGTAATCTGTTACAGAAGCATTGTGGCAACATCTGCATCCCTTATACTCAAAGGCCCCCCTCACCCTCTGCATGACCCAGAGGTAGACAACCAGGGCTAGTGTTCTCATCTGGATTACGCAAGACACAGAATTCTCACACCATCGGGAACAGAACTGAACCCTCTCTACATTCTCTCTAAACTATTAGACCTCAGAAGTGGGAAAAAGAGCTATATTTAACTATATAGTAAGTACATATTTGACTGATTAATATTAGTATAACCAAGCTAACTACAGGGTTAATTCTTGCTTCCAGATACTCACAGCTCCACAGTTTGGGACTAAAGAGTACTGTGGGTCCAAAAATACCATGACAAGGATAAAATACAAATAAAAACTTCTACAGGGCCCATATAGAAGAATGTGAAAACATTTTTCCAAAGTTTAACCAATGACAGGCAATGTAAGACATCAGCTATGGTTTATATTTGGTTAGAGGAGAGATCAATTTTAAAATCCAATAGTGTAATAGTAGAAAGAAATGTACGAGTGGAAATAAATCCTAATTCATCCACAGTTTCTGGTTCATATATACATATCACTAAAGATGTCAGTATAGGAAGTAGACCTTAAAACTTGGACTTTAAATTCATACCTTTCAAAAGCAATATTTTTAGTATCAAGGCTGGTGTTAATAACTGGGTTTGTGAGCCGCCTCTCAACTTCCCTGCTTTTTGGCTTCATCAAGTCCAGCGTGAGGCGCTCCATTTCTTGGGAAAGATCAAAGTGTTCAGTAGTGACCACTTTATCATCATGGTTGACTTCCATCAGCTCTGCCCAGTTGTCTGTTAGCACGAACCAAGGAAGATGCACAAACAAGGAAGTTTCATATGTTAAAATACACCACACATCTTTTACAATTTTGCTTCTGGATACTGTCTGATAAAATCTAGAGTATTATTTACTATTGATTTCCTAATTGCACAGAGATTATCTAGCCAGCTTTCCAACCTCATGTTTCCCAAAGATGGAGATTTTTAAAAATAACTTGCATCTTATTAGCAACATATTTTTTATGACTTTTATAAAACAGAGTTAATATAAATGATTTGCCTACTACATGGGGTGAGCAACAATACCATTTCTTATTCTCCATTTAGAGGATCATGCCTAATTATGGAGAGAATATAAAGAAATATATGACAGGGCCAGGGAGATAGCTCAGTGGCACAAGCATCTGCCTGGCAGGCACAAGAGTTCATGAGTTCAATTCCTGGTACCAAAAAAAAGAAAAAAGAAATATGTAACAGAAGGCTTAGATTCAAAGGCTAAGGTACATAAGAAACATAAGCTGTCTCATATGTCACAAGGGTAGCAGTGTTGGGTAGTAAATGGCATGTGCAAGACAAATAGATACGGTACACAAATGCGAAGCCATTTTGATGGTTGAGATTTACTCTATAATTTATCTTAAACTGTGATTACTACAATGGAATCAACTCACCTTCTCCTTTAAATATAAAACTACGTCTCCCCCTTATCCAGCTCATATTTTCAAATCCCAGCAATGTGATATCAACACGCAGTTTGGCACCACTTTTCCAAATTCGACAAACATCATTTGGGCATATTCTGGACACCAAGGGCACTGGAGGAGAGAAGTGCATGACTGAGAAAAGCCCCAGGCCAAGCAGCAACCCCAGCCAGGAGCTTGGAAGTCTCACTTCAGAAGGAGGGGAGTAGCAAGACTGTGACTATCAAATCAACTGGATGCCCACACTTGGTTCCCACACTTATTAACATGGGAAGTTACCCTTAAAAATGGATTGGCGCACGCCTGTAGTCCCAGCACTCGGCAGGCCGTGGCAGGATGGTTGCAAGTTTGAGACCAGCTTGGGCTACAGAGTGAGCTCAAGGCCAGCCTGAACTGCATAGTGAAACCCTGTCTCAAAAAGACAATGAATTTTAAAAAAAGACAATAAATAGGGCCAGCAAGATGGCTCAGCAGACTAAGCACCTTCTTAGGCAAGCACAGGGACCAGGGTTCAATCCCCTGCACTACATGCCACAGCAGCTGGCCACTGAGTCTGAGCGTGGTAGCGCGTGCCTACAATCCCAGCACTGGGGAGGCTGAAAACAGGAGGATCAGTATGAGTCAGAGCTGTGTAGTAAGCCGCTGTACCATGTACCAAGTACCAAAATAAATAAACAAAAATGAATATAAAAATTGAGAGACTGGATATATATCTCATGATATAGTGCAAACTTTTTAAGGCTCTGAGTTCCACTGCCAGCACCCAAGAAATAAATGTTTTAAAATGGATTTTTCTGTCCATTTATCAGAGAGAACCTAACTGAATTTCTCAAGAGTATTCTTGATTCTGAATAGAACCCACTTATTAATCCCCAAGAGGGCACTGAGTATTTGCCATCTGGCCTTTCTCATCTGCATATGCTGTTCTTGCCAGATGGCTTATTGTCATATCCACCACTCAGAATATCAAATGTCTACAAGATTCTCAAAGTTTTCAATAAAACCTGAATTCAGAGTGACTATTTGCATTAGAAAAGAACTCCTTAGTTTCTCAGAAAAATATAACATTCTTTTCTATACTTCTAACTTCATTTAATTAAGTCTTTCACTACCAATATGGCTTCTTGCCTGAAATAAGAAATCTGTAAATAAAAATCGCTAAAACCCTGGGAGCTGTGTGTTATTGTTAACTGACAAGTAAAAGTAGAACATCTATGAAAATATATTGTTAGTCAATTACTTTACATAACACTTTGGAGTAATATATCCATTTTGCAAAAAAACCATTCCAATATTTGCCTTATCTTCCCCAGAATAAGAAGTGTGAAATAAACTGAATACCATAACAAAAGGAAGTATAGTATATCTACTTACTAAAATCTTAGCAATTTAAAATCATTAAAAAGCTAATAAGGCAGGCTGGCAAGATAGCTCAGAGGAATAAGTGCTTGCTTAGGCAAGCAAAGGGACCAGGGTTGGATCACTGGGACAACATGCCATGCTGGCACTGGTGCCAGCCCCACCCTGGGCACAATGAGACCAGGCGTGGTGGTGCATGCCTGTAATCCCAGTGCTGGGGAGGCTGAAAACAGGTGGGTCACTACGTCCGAGCTGCCTAGTGAGAGCCTGTACCAAATACATTAATAATAATAATTTTTTAAAAAGCTAATAAGCTAGCCAGGCACAGTAATATAACTCACAGTCCCCAGCTACTCAAAAGGCTGAAGCAGGAAGATTACTTGAGCCTAGCAGTTCAAGGTAGACCCCTTTGAAAATAAAGCCTAGTGTGGTGGTTCATGCCTATAATTCCAGCACTTGGGAGGCTGAATCAGGAGAATTACTGTGAGTTTGGACCAGCCTAGGCTATATAAGTGAGTTCAAGGCCAGCCTGCACTAACTAGCAAGACCCTGTCTCCAAAAAAAAAAAATTAAATAAAAACAAAACAAAAACTAATAGCATGGACACATATGAGCAACAAAAGGAGACAAAACTATCCACACAGTCTACTTAGGTTTGGGGGCCAATGCTTAGGTAGAAAGACTGGAAGGAAAACAAAGTGAGACTGGAAAGGACTGTTTTTCCTCATTTTTCTCTTTGCATTTCCCAGATATAGATTTTTTAAAACTACATAAAACTTTTACAAAGGACAATAAGCCTATACACAGGCTAAGTGAATGTGGAAACAGAAATAAATTATAAGGCTACAGCCACTCACCCCAGCTGGTAAACTCCCATTTCATTTGCACATAGAAGTCTGGAGCCTGAAGGACAGACAAAGGTTTAACTAACTTGGCATTATTAAGTAACATAACAGAGGAAAGATTAACACAGATTCTTAAAAAATTTAAAGGAGAACAAAGAAAATAGGAAACAAAGTACAAATATACTAAATCAATACTTTATATTAAGCAGTTACTTTACCTTAAAATGAAATAAAATATACCTAGACAGAAAAGTGAACAGAAAGTAATGCAGTTGAAAAGGAATAAAAATGTTGATTTGGAAGCTTAGCAAGGTTCCTAAAAGCAACAGAAATACAAGCCTTGGAAGAGGGGCTTAAGGGCTGCTGTATAGCGAAGGTAATGGCCTATCTTGACAGAGAGAAGCAATGTCCGTTCTCTCTCTTCTGTAGGGAACCTGACTGTGCTAGGAAGACCCGCATACTTACTGGGCCACCCAAAACAAGACTGCTAGACCCTATGTCCCAGGAATTGGACTTTCCCTAGAGTTAATAAGATTTTGCCCCAATTTCCTTTTAAACTTTAAGAATTTGGCTTTTCTGAAGTTTTATTCTACCAGCTGTTACTGTTCTCTCGCAGCCCAAGGTTTTGCTGTGTTTCCAGAGAAGTGCAGAGCAGGAAAGTCAGAAATCTGCCCTGGAATGCAACTGGCCAAGATTCCAGGGATGAGCTGGAAAAGCTTTCAAGAGGCAGCTGATACAAAAGGCTGCATTCGGTGGGTGTGGGTGTGCATGCCTGTATCCCACACTCTAGGAGGCTGAGGAAGGGGAATCTCAAGTTCAAGACCAGCTTAGGCAACTTAGTGAGACCCTACTTCAGCAGGAAAAAAGGAGACTAGGGGTACAGTCAGTACAAAGGTCCTGGGTTTAATCTCTAGAAAAAAGGAAGTGGGGAATAGGTCAACTGACATGTTATATATAAGGATATGCTCTTGAGATGTACATCAACAGCAGCCTCCGGGGCCACTAAGCACACAAGCACTTGTGAGCTATCTATTACTTTAAGCACAGAGTACAAATCAGTGCATCCACTGCTATGGGTTAATGCAGGATAAAAAAGAAAACCCTTTTTATCAAATTTTTTAAATAAAGGGTAACCTCAGGTTAAATAAGTTACTTTTTGCCTAGTCAAACAGGTACATGATGTTTTCAGTCCTTCCTGAAATTTATTAGATAAAACAATAAAAATGACTTTTGCATACTCTTAAATACATATTTATTTTTAAAACAATTCATACAAGTATTTCATATTTCATAGTATTTTTACAGTAGTACATGGGAAATGAATAGTATCTCAGGCATTATTTTGCTTAATTATCATAAAAAATTTTTTACTTTTTTTTTTTTTGCGGAACTGGGGGTTGAACTCAGGCCGTTGCGCTTGCCAAGGAAGCGCTTATTCCACTGAGCCATCTCCCCAGCCCAATAAAATATTTTTTAAAGAGTGCTCAAATAATGAATGATGATTATCTTTCTTATAACAAAGTTGTTCTCTTTCTCTATAGAACTATTAATGTTTTCTAAGAAATGTGCTTTAAAGTTGTAAAGCTATTTTAACTACTAGGTATCTTAGGAATTATTTAGGTGAACTCACACCCATGTTTAAGTGCAGGATAAATAACAGTGAAAACTGAACTACTGCCACGGTCTGTCTCCTGTGGTCCTCAGACTATTGTACTTGGTTGACAAACAAGAAGGTTTTCATTTTTTTCTTTTAAATGTATTTAGTACAGGGTCTCACTACACAGATGTAGTGATTCTCCCATTTTCAGCCTCTCAAGTGCTGGGATTACAGGCATGCACCACCACGCCCAGTCTCAATTGCTGTCTCAGTGCGCCCTGGGGGCAGAGCCAGCACAGCACACCAGGATCCAATGCCTGCTGCTGCTGCTGCTGCTGCTGCTGCTGCTGCTGCTGCTGCTGCTGCGCTCTGCCTAAGCAGGCACTTTAGGCCACTGAGCTATCTGGCCAGCCCCACAAGATTGTTTTCAAATAACAAAGCATAATATGAGTGCAATCATTATCCGTAAGCCTAGAAGTAACTTTGTTTTAAGAAATATCTGTAAGAGGGCTGGGGAGATGGCTCAGTGGAATAAGCACTTGCCTGGCAAGCGCAAGAACCTGAGTTCAATCCCCATTCCGCAAAAAAAAAAAAAAAGAAAGAAAGAAATATCTGTAAGAGTTATAGAGAGCCTACACTTTAATTCACAGAACAGATCAATTGGACAAAAGCAAGGAACTGAAAAAAAAAAATTAATCCAATGGATTAGATGTTGCAAAATACTCATGGCTAGAAATGGCAAAGGTGGCAAACAGAAGCCACATGCAGACCTCTGGGCTTCAGCAGGCCCTGAAGATACCTTTACAGTAAATAATGTGCATCATCATTTCCTTCTGATTACCTCTGTGCAGGGCACTGCTTTTAAGAAAACAAGTACTTTTAAGAAAACATCTAGGCCCAGGGATAGAGCTTGGTGACACAAGTGCCTGCCTGCCAAGGTCCTGAGTTTGATTCCCAGTACTACAAAAGAAAGAAATAAAACATCTATATTTCTTAAATTATAATTTTAAAAAGCCCTTATAAAGGTAGCCCATGGGAATATAGCTCAGTGGGATAGTGCTTGGCAAGCACAAGGTCCCGAGTTTGATTCCCAGTACAAAAAAAGAGATAGCCCAGTGAAAAGAAACAACTTTTTGAGAGGCTCCATATTTCAACAAGGTAGATAAGCAAGGAATAGTGCTATCTGGAAATCAGAATATATTCACTAATGAACCACAGAGATAGCACAGTGGTCTAAGTGCCTGCCTAAGCAAGTGCAACGACCCAGGTTCGATCCCCGGTACCAAACGCAGTGCCAGCCCTGCCCCAGGTGTGCTGAGCAGGCCACCAAGACCAGGCATGGTGGCCCATACCTGTAATCCCAGGGCTGGGGAGGCTGAAAGAGGAGAATCACTATGAGTTTTGAGCTGTGTAGTGAGACCCTGAACCAAATATATATATATATATATATAAACTCTAAGGAAGGTACCCAAGGATGTCAAACTATGCCCTATCTATTATATAAGCATTTAACCTAAAGTATCACATGCTTAGTTTTATGAATACCTCGAGAATTTTGTGTAGCAGCTCAGGAACTCCCTCAAGGGCCATGGATGTGTTATGGTAGTCTCGGTGTTGAAGAACTGTGTACACCATCTCAGGGTCCCCAGTGCTCACAGCCTCATGTAAAACTGGAAAACCAAGGGGAAAATTTAATCACCAAGTATTCTCATGCTTTCTTACCAAGGCCACTCTGAAAAATATCTGCATAGATCAAAAACCTATTTATTTACTATAAAGAAGATGTTATTGGGTATGACCACAACTTCTGATCACTTTTTGTTGAATTAAAAAAAAAGAAAGAAAGAAAACAGCATACTTAGCCTCTTGATCAAACCTTCCCCACCCCTAGTACTGGTTCTGCAGGCCTCACAATATTTTCAGAGAGCTGGCCTTAACCATGAGGTCACACATTGTGGCTGCATGTAGATATGTGGCCAGGACTTGTTCTTATGGGAATCTTTGCTCAGTCAACACAAAATTAGTGACAGTATGCAAAACAGTGAAATGCTGGGATTTCACCAGAAGAGATTGTTTCTATAAATAATTTCCTTTTTCCTTTTTTGCCCATCTTGATGGATTCGGTGGCCTCTCCACCATGTACTCCGGGTAAAAACTGGCTTCCACACTTGTGTATGGTGAGTGGTTCACATGAGGGCTGTTTCTGAAAATCACCCCATGAAGGTTTTGAGCCACTGTGTGGCTGACAAGCCAGCATCCCCAGCTCCCATCTTCTTGCCCCATCCCTTTCCCAAGAGAGAAACAGCTGGCTGGAAGATCACAACTGAAACTAGTCTTTCTCAGACAAACTGAAATGAACAGCTTTAAATTATTCCACAAGTGTACTTGCCTGTCCATCCCTGGCGGTTTTCCTTAGTCACATCTGCTTTATGTCGGAGCAAGACTCGAGCAGATTCCAAATGTCCCAAAGAAACTGCAAGGTGCAGTAATGTTCTACCTCGTGGATCCAGAGCCTCCACATTCTGTGAAGTAAACATTGACATTTATATGATTCTTATAATTATATAAGAACATGAAAGGGGCCGGCCAAATAGCTCAGTGGGTTAAAGTGCCTGCAAGTGTGGTGGCGTGAACCTGTAACCCCAGCTCTTAGGAG
>NW_004524655.1:9253565-9256360 GCF_000260255.1 Octodon degus | reverse complement strand
AAAAAAAAAAAAAAAAATCATAAAGTAAACACCTTATAATTTTTCACTGACATATCTGATGTCTCAAAATCACTACTCTTGTGCTTTGGGAAATAAGTAAAGTAAGAGACACTTGGAATACAAGCACTGTGATACTGCACCAGTGGCTCTGATAATCAAAGTGACCACTATGGTAAGTGACTAACGGGTGGTTAGCATATACAGCATGGATATACTGGACATTCATGTCTCGGCAGGACAGAGGATAATGTAAGAATTCACCATGCTATGCAGAATGACACAACTTAAAACTCATGAATTGTTTATGTAATATTTTCAAACTGTAGTTGGTCATGGTTAACTGAAAGCTCAAAGACTGAAACCTTAGAGAAGAGAGGACTACTGTACCAGCATACCTCCTAGAACATGGTCCACATTACCTCCAATGATTCTGTCTCTTTCCAATAAAGGATATTGGTTTATCTATCACAGTAGAGATTGAGAACTCCAAAACAGAGGGTCCTAATACATTTTCTGGTTTCTGTAACCCTACCTCTAACTTGTACTAAGTAATTGTTTTCTTAAAAAGAACAGGGCTATGAATCACCATATTTTCTAGAAAATAAGACATATATGGAAAACACCAACAGCAATCAGCCTATCCTTGTCTTAACTGCCTCACAGAGCAGCCACCATGCAGAATAGTGACAGCAGGTAAGGTGGGGTGAGGATGATTAGGGCTGGCTTTTTTTTCCCCCCTTTTTGGTTTTTTGAGACAGGGTCTCATTATGTAGTTCAGGCTGGCCTTGAACTCACTATGTAGCCCAGGCTGTCCTGTCCTCCCGCCCCAGCCTCCCAAATGCTGGGATTACATGTGTGCACCACTATACCTGGCCAAGGAGCTGGCATTCTTTGATCTCTAGTTTACAAGGCTGATTATTTTCCAGCTAGGTCTTATTTTTGGAAAGAAGGTATGAGCATAGTTGAAGTTTAGCAGAAAATAAATAATTAGCAAACTGTTATCATCCCACACTGTATTATACAAATGAAATACATAAATTCAATCTAAATAAAAGGTACTAGCTTTACCATATGGGAGGTACTTTAAAAATATATTTATATATACATATATATATACACACACATACATTTATGAGGTGTCTGGGGATCAAACTCAGGACACTGTGCTTGGTAGGCAGGCGCTTGTGCCACTGAGCTATTTCCCCAGCCCCTAACAATATTAATCATGTGAAAAAAGAAACTCTACTTATTGAAATTCACACTCTGGAATAAAAGTTATAACCCAGGCTAAGGATTAATACTCAAACTCCTGTGCAACCCTCAGGTATGTAT
Source organism: Octodon degus (assembly GCF_000260255.1). Classification (NCBI taxonomy): domain Eukaryota; kingdom Metazoa; phylum Chordata; class Mammalia; order Rodentia; family Octodontidae; genus Octodon; species Octodon degus. The sequence continues at coordinate 9,255,028 of NW_004524655.1, read as the reverse complement.
AAATAAAAGCCAAATCGATTAAGTTAACTTTTTTTCTATTTAGGAACACAGGAAAAAAACACATATAAACCATAGGATGCATGATTGACTATAACACTTCTGAGCTTCTTGTGCATCTTGTGCTCTCTCTCACTTAAAATGAGAAGCCAAGAAGAAATCCTATTCTATATTATGGTGACAATGTGATGTAAAAGCAAAGGATGAGCTGGGCAAATAATCCTAACATTCTGGGAGGCTGAGGCAAGAGGATCATGAATTAGAGCCCAGCTTGGACTAGTAAAACCTTATGTCAAAAAACCAAAGCATCTAGGCATGGTGGTGAAGAAGAGAAAATCTGAATAAATCTGTAATGAGGATAGGAATTAAATGAATAATTTAATAACCCCCTACCAAAAGAAGCATACCCAGATGTGCTGATAAAGTCTATTAAATGTTTAAAGAATAACAAATCTTCACAAACTCTTTAAAGAAACAGAAGAAGGAAAACTTTCCAATTTATTGTATAAGCCCAGTATTAGCCTTGATGACAAATATAGGAAAACCAAAAACAAGCATCTCTTATTTTCATTTGAATCAATACAGATGTAAAACTCTTCAACAGTATACTACCAAACCAAATTCAGCAACATAAAAATTGTTACTATACACTATAAACAAGTGACATTTACTCTGTGAACACAAAAGTGAAATGAAGAAAATGATGGCGGGCTGGGGGTGTAGCTCATTGGTACAGCTCTTGACTACCATATAAGCAGCTCGGGGGGCTCAATATCTAGTATTGCAAAAGAAAAGAATTTCATTTATAGTGGCATCAAAAAGAATTTTGGAATAAATTGAACAACACAGTACAAAGCTTTATAATCTGAAAACCATAACACTTTGTTTTGTTTTTTGGAGACAAGGTCTTGCTATATATATAGTTCAGGGTAGCTTTGAACTCACTATGTTACCTAAACTGGCCATGAAGCCACAAACTGAAGACAATCCCCCTGCCTCAGCCTGAGTGCTGGGATTACTGCCATAAAGCATGTTGAAATGAATTAAAGAACAATCTAATAAATGTAGAAACATCTATATTCATTATTCTGCAAACTATTAAAATGGCAATACTCTCCAAACTGAGGCTTAGATTCAATTCCTGGCTTTTTAGAGAAATTAGTAAATTGATGCGAAAATTTACATGTAGAGAACACAGAATCATTACCATAAAAAACTAGGCAAGCTGGGTGTGGTGGCACATGCCTGTAATCTCAGCACTTGCGAGGCTGAGGCAGGAGGACTACGATCACACAATTGAGGCCAGCCTGAACTGCATAGCGAGGCTCTGTCTTTAAAAAACAAAATGAAGGCCTGGGGAGATAGCTCAGTAGAAAAAGTACTTGCCTGGCACACACAGGGTCCTGACTGAGTTCAATCCCCAGTACCACAATAAAAAGAAGAAGGAGAAGGAGAAAGAGGAGGAG
>NW_004524655.1:9235639-9253465 GCF_000260255.1 Octodon degus | reverse complement strand
GGAGGAGGAGGAGACGATGAAGATGATGAAAGAAAGAAAGAAAGAAAGAAAGAAAGAAAGAAAGAAAGAAAGAAAGAAAGAAAGAAAACACAAGGCAAAGATCAAGGACTTACACTTCCAAATTTCAAAGCTACAACAATCAAAACAGCTGTACTGGCATAAAGAGAGTCATTTTGTTAATGGAGTACAACTCGAGTCCTGAAAAAGCCCCACACATTTATGGATAATAAATTTTCAACAAGGGTGCCATAGTTGGACAAAAAATAGTCCTTTCAACAAATGGTTCTTGAACTGGAAACTCATATGCAAAATAATGAAGTTTCATATGTATTATACATGAAAATTAGCTCAAAATGGATCATAAGCCTAAATATAAAAGCCAAAATGATAAAAACTGTCAGGAGAGGGGGTCAAGGAGATAGCTCAGCAGTATAAGCACTTGCCTAGCAAGTACAAGGTCCTGAGTTTGCTCCCTGATACCAAAAAGAAAAAGAAACTATCAGAAGAAAACACAGGAAGTACATCTTCATGACAACAGTTTAGGCACATTCTTCTTGGCTAAAACAATGGAATAATGCAAATACAGGTAAGCTGGACTTCACTAAAATTAAAAACTTCATGTTTGAAATGATACCATGAAGAAAGCAAAATATAGGGACCGGGGAGATGGCTCAGTGGAATAAGTGCTTCCCTGGCAAGCATAAGGACCTGAGTTCAATTCCCGGTTCCTCCAAAAAAAAAAAAAAAAAGAAAGAAAGCAAAATATCAGCAAGGTTGAAAAGTATTAGCATATCATACTAGGGCCTAGTAACCAGAATAAATTAAGAATCCTGCAATTCAAGAATAAAAAGTCAAGGGCCAACCAAATAGCTCAATGGATTAAAGTGCCTCCAAGCAGGCACAGGGGCCAGGGGTTCAATTCCCAGGCCTGCCGTGCTGGCCCCGCCCCTGGTTCACACTGAGACCTCCAATTGAGATTGGATGTGGTGGCACATGCCTGTAATCCCAGCTCTTGGGAGGCTGTAAACAGGAAGATCACTACAAGTCCAATCTAGTAGTGAGACCCTATGTAGACCCTTTCCTAAAATAAAAAAAAAAGAATAAAAAGTCAACTCAATTTTAAAATGGGCAAAGAATTTGCATAGTTATTTCTTCAAACAAAGCATGCAAGTTGACAAAAGGAACATGAAAACATGTATAACATCACAAATCACTATGGAATTTCTAATTAAAAACAAAAGGAGGGGCGGGGGAGATAGCTCAGTGGAATAAGCACTTGACTGGCAAGCAAAAGGACCTGAGTTCAATCCCTGGTTCCGAAAAAAAAAAAAAAAAAAAACAGCCGGGGAGATGGCTAGGTGGAATAAGCGCTTCCCTGAGAAGCGCAAGGGTCTGAGTTCAATCCCCAGTTCTGCAAAAAAAAAAAAAAAAAAAAAAACAGGAGATATCATTGCACATCCCCTAGAATAGTTACAATCCAACAGATACAGTAGACAAGGGTTGACAAGGATGTGGAGAAACAGGAACCCTTGTGCACTGCTGGTGGGAATATAACAGTGCAGAACTAAGGAAACAACTGTTCCTCAAAATATTAAATATAACCATACAATCTACTAATTCCTCTCCATGGCATATACACAAGAGAAACGAAAACATATACCATGTAAAATCTTATCAACAAATAGTGCACAGCAGCACTATCATAAAAATTGAAATGTAGAAAAAACCCAAATGTCCACCAAATGTCAAATGGGTAAACAAAATATAGTATACCTGTATAATGATATTAGCCACAAAAAGCAATGAAGAACTAATACATGCCATAATATGAGACTAAGTGAAAGAAATCAGACATAAAGGCCACATATTATATGATTCTATTTGTATGAAATATGCAGAGCAGACAAATCTACAAAGGAAGTTACTGGTGGTTGCTTGGAGCTGAAGGGTTTGGGAGAAATGGGAAATGACTGTTAGGCATACAGGATTCCTTTTGGGGTGTTGGAAATATTGACAGAAGTTAATCATTAGTATACTTTGATTATATAATGAGTGAATCATGTCTCAAGATGTTGAAAAAAGATGTATTTTTTGCAATACATAAAACAATTATCCATATACTGCTTTATTGTTTGAAAAGTTGCTTAATTTCTCTTGAACTTCAATTTGCTCGCTCATAAAGTGAGGAAAAAAAAAAAAACAAAAACCACGGGGGCCAGAGAGATGGCTCAGTGGAATAAGCACTTGCCTGGCAAGCACAAGGGCCTGAGTTCAATTCCCGGTGCCACAAATAAAAAAAAAGAAAAAGAAAAACCTTATTTACAGTTAATCACTACAAGTATAAGGCCTGAACTTGGCACAATGCTCGACACCACAGTAAGCATTAAGAAGAGTTAGCTCTTATTAGCATACACCCACATATGGAGTTTCATATTAGCTGTCACTCTTTCTAAAGGTTCAAATTTCATTACAGTTAATAGCTCGACTTAGGATAATCAATTAATGCTATTAGTTCAGACCCCAAGGCTTTCAAAACTTAACTGCAATTTGCTTTTCAAGTCAATCATTTAAGTTTTTCCTTTAAGCTTCTTCAGCAATGGGCTGTATCAAATTAAAAATACCCTCCCCTTAACCATAACTATGAATGTATAAGACATTAAGGAGTGAGATTTCTGCACATCTCCCTTGTTGCTTGCTAACTTAAGCTCATCTATTTTTCTTGTTCAAAAAGCCTTTTTACCAGCCTGCTGTCCTCTGCAGACAGTACATGGTTCTGAGCTCTGAGGGCAAGCTGCAGAGCTGAACAGTGCAGATCCCATTTCCAGCTTCCCCACTAGCCTTAGGAACCACACATTAAGTGCTCTGTAAACAATCACTGTTACCTCTAGTGGGCCTCCAGCAGGAGGCTAAGACACCCCTCATTTTTCTCAACAGAGTAACACACTTACTCCTCTTCACTTTCAGACCACTGTGACCCTCCAGAGCCGTGCCCCTTCTTCAAGTCAGTGGAAAAAGGGATCTATCTATTGGCCAGTTTCCCAAGGTGATCCCAAGTTCCATGGCCAAGAGGAAATACCCTAAGAGTAGCCTCTAAGTGCATCATCTTGAATGGCTCATAACTGGCTTTCAGCCAATGGGCATTAACTTGAATTTGTGCCCAGTGGCCTCAACTGGCCTGCCACAGCATGCAGTAGAATCCCAAGGTTGTCCCCTGTCAGGAACTGGATACTGCTGCTCCCTACAATGTTCTCCTCTTGTCTGGATGATGTGCTGGCTTTTAAAAAGAGGCAAACCTATGCACGTGTGCCAAAGCAGGCTGTTTGTATCACTAAAATCTCTAAAAGGTTTGCCATCACTGGTCTAGTCAGGGCTCAACTGCCACCTCCACCTACTCAGCCTCACAGTTTTCTCTGTACTGTCTAAGATGCATGGACTCATCTTTGCATTCGTCCCTGTAAATGTTCATTAATTTCCCCATTATCAGTAAGAAGGCCAAAGGACTTTAACAGACCTCTCCAACAAAATGACATAAGCAGAACACAAATAGTTTTAACTTCAACAACTAACTTCAAGGCCTCACGGAACATTAAAAAGCTGATGGGTTAAGAGGCACTTTACCAAGTGCTTCTCCTGGGTTAAGTGCTGGAGGCCTGAAACAATCTCATAGTTAGTTGGCAGTTACACCAGCGCTGGCTATTAGCAAGGACTGTGGGGCTGGGACTGAAACATGTGTTTATCCTCTTTGTCTGGATAAATTCAATTCTTCTTGTGCTGCAGCAGTTCCTGGAACAAAATTAAATTCTTAGCTACCCGTGTGCCTGCTTCAAGTCTCACGTATGTGATGGAAGGAATAAAATACACAGCAGAAAATCACTGGCAAACAAAACAGTATGGGAAACAGTCAGTTTTATTGCTGAGGTTACAGTGATCTTTTTCTTCATTATGCAACCAATATATGTTCCTCATGAAAAACAGGAACACACATAAAAGCTTAAGTCCCCAGACTTATAAATGATGATCATAATAAAAACAGTAGAAGTTACTGTTACATGGTATTGCTCCATTTACTATGCAACTGCGCTTTCAGGTTCATTATCTTTCTGTATTTTTCACAATCCTGAAATGTAGACATTTTTACCAAAATAATAGTAGAGAGGTCAAGAATACAGTATTTGGCCAGGGAGATGGCTTGGCGGCCTAAGTACCTGCCTGGCAAGCACAAGGACCCGGGTTCAATCCCCGGCACTGCATGTTGTGTCAGCCCTGGGTGTGCCGTGCCTGCCACCAAAACCAGGCATGGTGGTGCACACCTATAATCCCAGTGCTGGGATGCTAAGACAGGAGTATCACTACAAATTTAATGTAGCAAGACCTTGTATCAAATACATAAATCTTAAGAAAAGAATATAATATTTGAGGCCAGGTATGGTGGCACATGTCTGTTACCTCAGCACTTGGGTGACTGAGGAAGAATTGTCACAAATGGTAGTGAGTTCAGGGTCAGCCTGAATTACATAAAGACTCTGTCTAAACAAAACATACACACACACACACACACACACACACACACACACACACAAAGAAACTAAGAAGGAAGAATACAGATTAGGATGGAGCCTGACTTTCTGGGTTCAAATCACAGCTCAGGCACTAAATGAGTATGCAACAGTACTTCTTTTCACCTTGATTTCCTCATCTACAAGATGGAACTCCAACAGCGACCTCCCCAGAAAAGAGGTGTGAGAACTAAGACTGCGATGTAGAACATATTAGCACTGTACCTCATAAAAGTAAATGTCCAGTGCCACTCTCCCCAATTTCACAAGTGGTGAAACAATTCAGCAACGGTAAGCACAGCTCCAAGCTCACAACTTAATCAACATTAGTGCTGGCCATTAAACCTCACTATCACAGAGATAGTGAATAGAGGATCTAGACACCCATGAAGAAACAAAATGTTTCCTGCTATGTATTATAATATAGTTTAATATTTTAATGATTTCAAATATTAACTTCATGACCCTGAAATAGTTACGTAATTGAGAGGGCCCAGCAAAAAATGGAAATGCAAAGTGCCCCATATTCAAAAATAGTTAAGAATTTCAAGATGATGACGGAAGAGCATCAACTTAACAGTCCTACAGAACTGCCAGGTCTGGGCTTCTTCAATGGCCAAATTTCAAGAGTGAAGTTAGATTATGTGGACACAATAGTAGAGCTTCCCCCGATATCTTCTACGGGCACACATCCCCTGTCTCCTTCTCAGAGGTAAATGTTATACAGTACTACGAAGTGATCCACAGTAGTAACTAAGGAAATCAAAGCCAAAAACTTAGCAGTATACTTCCTCAAGTCTCAAACTCCATGACAGTCAAGGGCCAGAAAAGTCTGATGCAGGTTTTTAATACCCAAATTCTAACCACAAATGTCTGTAAAATTTTCAAGGTAAAAAGCACCAAGAGCTTTCAATGGATACCTATATCTCAGTTTGGAGAAAAAGAACTAAATCACACTTTGGATTATAAACCAAGAGTGTTTGTACTTATCAAACATTTAAATTCTTTACATCCAATGAATAGAAAGTCCACTGTTTACATAAATTAGGATAGAAAGAATACAGTTTAATGATGAAATGTTATTTCAAAGGGGATTTTAACTCTATGGCTTTGTATTTTCTCTCAATATTGCACAAGCTAGTCAGCCAGACCACTGAGAAATATAGCCTCAAATAGAGACAAAAACACAGGGCATGGTAGCGCACGCCTGTAATCCCAGCACTCAGGAGGCTGAGGCAGGGAATCATGTGTGAGTTGAGACCAGCGTGGGCTACAAAGTGAGCTCAAGGCCAGCCTGAACTGCACAGGGAGACCCTGTCTCAAAAAAAAAAAAAAAAAAAAAAAAAAAGAACTCTACAAAACAGGAAGTGATTTTTAAAATGTCCTACCTGAGACCTACCAATACAGAGCTAAGAGTAAAATGGTAGAGAATGCCTCTGAGCCATGTAGTAATAGAGGATTAAGTCATCAGGTATACTGGAATACCTAATGGTGAATCATTTTGTCTGGGTCATGTTTCATATTTCCTTAACTCTTAAACAATTACATACCAGCTAATTAAGAAGAATGACACTTTAAAAACTTTTCTGTCTGAAGTTCCTTTTGGCGCCTGTAATCCCAGCTCTTGGGAGGCTGTAAATAGGCGGATCACTATGAGTCCAATCTAGTAATGAGACCTGAACACCCTGTAGACCCTTCCCCAAAATACAAAAAAAAAAAAAAAAAAAGAAAAAAAAAAAAAATTCCTTTTTAAAAAAAAAAAAAAAAAAAAAAAAAAAAAAGATTTTTGACTTTTGGTTGATACTCAACCAACTTAAACGTGGCAGGCTGCAAGCACACACTTGGCAGTAGCTGTCCAAACACAGTGATGCTGACCTTCCTTAAGTTTTGCCAACCAAAAAGAACCAATGCTCTGTTTCCCCTGACATTTATTGACAATTAGAGTCAATTTGGAGCTATTTACAAGCATTCTTTAACTCACTGAACAAAATGAATGAAGGCACCCATACAATTACACCAGATAGTAATAAATTACAAAACCTTATCCTATTTGCTACCAATACTTCCTAGAATTGCCAGGATGCCTTTAAAGCGAGGTTTTTCAACCAAGACACTATGACATTTGAAGCCAAATCTTTGCTGTGGGTGGCTGCCTCATCTATCTTAGAATGAATGTCAAACTGCATCCTTTGCCTCTACCCACTAGATGCCAGGGGCACCCACTCCCCACTTAAAACAACCAGAAAAATGTCTCCATACATTGCCAAAGGGAACATGGAGGGGTAGGCCTCCAACTGAGAATGATTTTCCTGCTTTAAAGGGATTGTAATAAATAAAAGACAAAAAACTCAAAGCACGTCAGGAAGACAGAAAGGTTTTTTAAGGAGCTTTGCGCATCAGCGATTCTTAAATTTCACCACGTATCAGCCTCCATGGGGAGCTTTGTTAAATACAGATTCCTAGGCTCTAACCCAGATCTGTCAATACAGTCAAATACTGTGCTGGTTTTACCACATCACTACCAACATCCTCATTTCACGGGTAAGTTAATGTGGGCCCCTGAACCAAAACGTCTTACCCAAGGTCACAGGGAAGTTAGAATCCAGATTCTAAAACCGACTAAACCCTTCTTCGCAACAACGGTGGGTGAAGTATGGGGGTATGTGTTGGTCTTTGAGATAGTGGCGCTTGGACCTGGCCTGCCTGGATTAAAATTCCCATCTTAGTATTAATTACCCGGGAGGCCTCCCACAAAGGCAAGCGGCCAACTGAGAGCCTCAGTTTCCTTCCCTGTCAAGTGGAATAACAGTACCAGCTTCCTCGTATATTGGGAAGGTTAAAGGGACGATGCACAAAAAGCCCACGGAGCAGGGCCTGACATACAGGAAGCACTCAGTGTACGTCCTATTATCATTACTGTCCCACGTCCGCACACTGAAAGGGGTTTACTGGGGCCCCGGAGTAGAGGCCTGAAAATGGGCTCAGGGACAGGAAAGGACCTCCGCGACTCCCTCCGCCCGCACCTCACCTGGCCGCGCAGCACTTTCTCCAGCTGCCGGTAGTCGTTGTTCCAGACCAGGACGTGCAGAGGGAAGTGGCTGCTGGCGTCACTGGTCGAGGACATGGTTAAGAGCGCAGCTGGCCCTGGCCACCCGTCTCCCAGAAGCCTCAGCCCCGGCGGGGTCTCCGCAGCCGGCAGGAGAAAAAAAAAAAAAAAAACACGAGGGTAGCGGGCGCTCAAGCGAGCGGCTCGGTTCGCGGCCGGAAAGGGGACAGCTTGTGGGCGCGCGAGGAGTGGGGTCGCGGGCCGGCTTGGGGACCGGGTCGGCCGCGCCCACCCCGCGCCCGGACGCGCTCGCTCTCGCGCCAGCGCTGACAGCTCCCCAACAGACTTCTGCGGGCCCAACTGCCCCAAACAGGGAAGTGTGGAGAGCGAACCACTACACACCCCCGGAGGGGAGGAAGAGCTCAAGCAACGAATGGGTCAAAGGTCCAATCAGTGCCATCCGCGTTCAACATCACAACGGAAAACATAGACAGAACTATAAAATATAGCGAAGTTCTGTCCTTTGGCCCCATGCCCTCAACTTGAAATGCTCGATCTGCCTATCACCAACCTCAATCTCCCTGCTCCAGCTACCTCAAATGGTTCAGGCCACAACCAAGCCTCTACCATTGGCTCTGCAGTGTGTGTGGGGGGGTGACAACAGGGATCTGGACCAAACCATTCCCGCTACTGATTCCCTAGTAGCCTTTTGGACCAGGGCAGATCCTGCTACGATTGGTCAGCTGTGTCGTCTAGCTGCAACCCGTTGATCACGAATTCTGGTCTAATCCATTCTTCAGACGACTGGAGGTAGGCAGGATCATGGGAACTTTAAACCCTAGATAAGTGGCTTCAGATATTTGCATAATAAGGGAAACAGTTCTGAATCAGGACTTCTGAACCTTAAAACGTCTGGAACTGGGTAATTCTTTGTGTGAGGGGTCTCTGATGCTCTGTAGAATGCTGAACAACATCCTTATCCCAGTCCTCAATACCAGTAGCATTTCCAGTCTCCAGACAGTGCCAGATGCCCCAAGAGAGAAAAATCTCCTCCAGTTGAAAACCACTGCTCTATCTGAATTCCTAACTGGTAAGATTCAGAGCTACTTGTAGTGGTGGTTTATTCAATTTGAGTGTCATTTAAGCTAGCCGTTTGGATTTGTACTTATGCCTAAAAGGACCAATATACTTGGATTTGAGCATAGTTTACAAAAATAAAGCTCATCTTTGGGTGTGAAACTCAATGCCCCCTTTGACTGCTTTTCTTCACCAGCCTGCAGCTAGACAACATAGATCGGCAAAGTTATTCAGTGCATCCTGAAAACATTCTCCCTGTCTTCTCCGCTCATACAAATCCAGCTTTTCAGATGCCTTGCAACAACTGTTCTAAGAATTCTGGTCTAATCCATTTTCCACATGTGTGGAAGTGGAGGCAGATTTGGGAGTTGTACCAAAACAGGATAGAGTTTTGTGTCTATCTATGGCACACAGAGGCTGTAACTGTGGAACGTGTGGAAACTAGGTACTTATTCCCACTTTGCACATTTATCATCACTGGATAGATGGACCAGACACCAGTGAGGGCTCTTCTCATTCTTTCTGGAACCTTCCTTTTTTTTTTTTTTTTGGCGGAACCGGGGATTAAACTCAGGCCTTTGCGCTTGCCAGGCAAGCACTTATTCTACTGAGCTATCTCCACGGTCCCTCTCAGAAACCTTCTTGAACTTCTTTCTTTTTTGTTCTCATATCTCATTATTTGAAAACTCCACAATGCCAGCAACCATATTTGTTTTGTTCACTTGAATACCTAAAATAGTATCTGACCCACAATAAGTAATTATTATTTTTTGGGTGGAGATGATAGTTGTGTTTACATGTAACACAAACAATAAATACTCATCAATATTTAGCTCACATCTTGCCTTCAGGCTGGTTAACCTCATTTTATTATTTCATGCCATCCTGTAAATTACTGTAGTTTAGCTATTTTTATCTCAAATTCCAAACATATGATAAAAAGAAGTATTTAGAAAATACTAATCATGTGACCAGGCATGGTCTTACAGGCCTGTAATCCTAGTACTTGAGAGGCTGAGATAGGAGGACTGCTATGAGTCTTGAGCCCAGCCTAGGCTACATAGTGAGTTCAAGGCCAGTCTATACTACATAGCAAAACCCTGAATTAAAAAAAAGAAGAAAAAGAAACAAAGATCATGGACTTAAAAAAAAAAAAAAAAAGTAATGTCAAGAGTAATAGGAACAACTATTTTTTGAAGACTTTCCATGGTACCACATGGTTCTATACCTATCTGTATAGCCAAGGAGTAAATACTTAGCTTTGCTGGATACAGATTTGTTGCGTATTCTTATTCCACTTTTTGTTTCCCTCTCTTTCATTTTCTTTTTTTAAAAGTAATACTTGTCACGTAAAGACCATATAAAAACAAACCAGACAATTAATAAACAATATATTATCTCCATTCTGAAGGTAATGTTGAAACTGCACTTAATCATCTCCTATAGCCTCATCTTACTTGTTTTATTATAGATCTACGCTCAGTAGGCTATAAATTCTACAAGAACTGGAAATGTCTTCTTTGCTCACTGCAGTTTCTTCAGAGCCTGGAACACTGTGTGGAACACGATACACTCTCAATCACCAATTTTTGGATAGAGAAATGAATGAACTTCATTTAATCATTGTTCGCCTCGGGCAAGTTATGAGCGCCAGATTTTGCCACTTCTCCTGGTATTAATCAGTTCTAGCATGAGGTAGCTCTTTTTCAGTAAAAGAGACCTAAAAACAAGAGGATTTAGAGACTGGTCAAGATGCCCTGCCCTTACCTAAGATGGCGACAGGGAAGCTTGCCCTTTCCGGTCACGTGATCTGCCAGGCGCAGAAGGGTACCTCCCCGCGCGTGCGTGCTGCGCAGCGGCTTCGAGGCGCTGAGGGGAGAGGCTCTGCTGCCAGCTCTGCCGCGGGGACCCGTTAGAGCGGAAGCGCCACCGCTGCCTTCGCTTTCCCGGGGCTCTTGGGTCCCGGCAGGTGAAGGCGGGAGCCATGTCGAAGCGGCTCCGGAGCAGCGACGTGTGCGCTGACTGCAGCGGGCCGGGTGAGTTGCATTGGCCGGGCCCGCTCCCCTCTGCTCCTGGACGGGACCCCTGTCCTGGGGCTGCCCCCTTGGGACAGGCGGGTTCTCGCGACCGAGCTGCGCACTTCGCGAACGGGCTCCCGCAAGGGGGACCCTGGGACGGCATCGGGGCCAGACCAGGCGCGGGCCTGACAGCCAGAAGGGGAGGGGGCCGCCACCCTCCCATCCATTTCGTTCCCTCTGCACTCCGTCTCAGGCCAGTCGGGGAGGTGGCGGAGCCTGAGCCGCTCCCCAGACAGGAAGGGGCTTGGGCAACCCACAGGAAGGCCAATTACAGAAGTAAAGTGCTAGCGTCCTACCGGCAGCTGCTGCCAGAGGCTGCAGGTGTCAGCCTTCACTGAACCCCAGCCCCGTTAGGGGACCTTTCCTGGGTGGGCTGCACTCCCGGCTTTCCCCCTGGAGACTTGCCAGAGGGTGCGGGTGCTTGGTGAATGACTTTCCCACTCCCGACATCCCAGCAGCTGCTTTCTGGGGGCGAAGAGGAATCTCCGTGTTGGGGTGTTGCAGACGCATGCAGCACTTAGGAATCAGTGTGTGTCTTAAGTTTGGGGATCCAGAGGGCCTAGGTTCACACTAGATGTTACCTCTCAGTGACCTTGGGCTGGTGACTTCACTTGGTCAAGCTTTGATTTCCTCATTTTTTTCAGTAAGGATAATTGGGAGTACTATTTTTCATAATTAGGGAAATCAAATTGATATTGTTAGGATCTTCTCTAATAAGTTTTTTTTTCTTAAAATTATGTTATTCAGTCCCAAATCCTGACATTGCCTTAAAGCTAGTTTCTAAATTACAGTTTTAACAAACAAAAGCAGAGTTAGTGGCAGTGTAAGCACACAGCGACATTAAAAGGCCAAAACCATTCTTACTGTACATAATGTTCAGATTTAAACATTAAATCTATTTTAGCAGTTGGAACTGAGTTAACAGGTCTCAGCATAGATGCTGTTTTCTAACTTAACAGCTTTGGGTTTAAACTAATTCAGATGCCAGATGGCTTTCTTGGGAGAACAGTGCCCAATACACGATCTTACGTGAGTCATTGAACACCAGTGGCTTTGCAACTGTTCAGTTCTTCATCTTGTCATTTGGAAGCAGACACTGATTTTAAATAGTACTGTGATAACCCTTATGTGGTTATTTCATGGCTCGGGTAGTGCAGGTAGTGCTTTAGTTTCCTTTGACAATAGGGAAGGGAATAGAGGAGCTTTAAAAGAAGTATTTTATAAAACAATATTATATAGACTGTTGTTTTCTCTGAAAATATTATTGCTCCACTTCTTTTTTTTTCCTCCGCCAACTTTCAGCTGAACTTGTCTGTGATGTTTGATTCACATTCTCCCTTCATACTTCCTCTTAGGATACATATACTTTATTTGTTAATGGATTGTATGGAGCAAAGACAGATTGCTTTTCCTTTGCCATCCTAAATTTTTTGTTTTTGGCATCCTAAATATTATCTTTTTTTTTTTTTTCTTTTTTGAAATAGGGTCTTGCTACATAGCCCAGGCTAGCCTAGAACTTGCAGCAGTTTTCCTGCCTTAGCCTCCCAAACCCTGGGATTACAGGCCCATGCCACCAGGCCCAGCTATCTAGCACTTTTGTAGTGTTTTATGCATTTCAGAATTTGTTTTTCTTCCAGTGTATCATTTTGGTTGTCTTGAATGCCTCATCTACAGAGACTTGAGTCACTTCCTTCCTGTTTTGAATATAATGAGGCTACCTTTACATTTTCTGTGAATTTGAACAGCTAGGAATTTATGCGGCCTTTTCTATCAAGTCCTCATGAACACATTACTATACCGGTAGGGACCATTTTGAGATTCTGATGAATGGTAAGACCTTCTCCCCAGAAAATGCATATGTACTTAACTCTTTCACACAAAATTTGTGTTAAGTAGAGTGGGGAGGGGTAGAGATTTTTGAAATCCATTTGTGGTATCCATCAATCTAAGAAACCCTGGCATAAAGCATCCTGTTAAACTGAAAGGATTTTACCCAATCTTATTCAAACTTAATTTTTATTTTTCTATGCTGTTAACATTCTTTCTGTGAGATTCTAACATATGATGTCTAAGTGATTGAGAACCTCACTTAATGTGTGTTAAACCCTTGCTTGTCTTGTTCCTGTTCAATTTCTCCAGTCCTGTAAGTCCTTTTCATGATATGTTAAAAGCCAAAACCAAAGCTGTATTTCCAAACAGCTTGTTTTATTTGGTCATTTATAGTAATAAAAGCAGAAAGGTATATTGTTGTGCACCTTTGTAAGGATCTTGCATCTTGATATTTCCTGTCTTTGTTCCTTAGAATGACATAGTAGTACTGGCAAAGTTATACTTCACTATGTCTGTTACACTTTTTTGTTTTATTTCATAGCAAACATTTACGTTTGATCCTATCTTAAGTATTTTACTTTTTTTTAATGAATCTAGTTCATTTTATTTTATTTTATTTTGCGGAACCGGGGATTGAACTCAGACCCTTGCACTTGCTAGGGAAGTACTTATTCCACTGAGCCATCTCCCCAGCCCCTAATCTAGTTCATTTTAAATACACTGTACTCTTAAGTTCAATCTACTGAAGACTCCAGTGAGATACTAATATAGTAGCATTCTATTCATGTGAAATGTTCAATGTTTTAAGTACTGTATTTCCAATAAAAATCTTTCAAGTGATTATGAATTTTAGGGGACTTTTGAAAATAATACAATGATATTTAGAAAAGATATAACAGCTAGCATTATTGGATACTTACTGCCTGAAAGTATGTATCCTTACTCTCCTCAGAGGTATTATTGTTCCCCTTTGACCCATGGTGAGGATGCTCAGAAACACTTGTCTAAGATCCTTGTTTAAGAAGTGGAAGAGTCAGCTCGAAACCATGGATTGCTTATCTGTAGAGCCAATTCTCATTACTGCCACATTCTCTGGCTCTTAAGATTTGTCTTTGGCCTCCTGTAGCTTTTCATTACCTGGCTTAAAAAGCTTGATAAACTGTTAAAAATGGTAAAGATGATGTACTTCCATTTTAGAGGTTTTTGTGGACATTGAAGAATTAAAAAATACAAGCCTTAGACCAGCTTGACTAATACCTGTGATCACCCCATTGTGAGGCTCGTGAAATAGAGATCTGTCATTTGGGGGGCTTCTCAGTGCTCGTTTACTTACCCAGATCTATCCCGGTTACCAAGTGTCAGTTATTCCTTGTTTGAGTGAATGTCTAATGAATCTCTGTAGGATTTCACAGGAAAAGAGTTATACACACACCAAAAATATTACTCATTTCTATTTTACATTTTTGTCCCCGTGAAGCAGCTTTTCTTTCATATCATTTACAAAGTTAAATTCTGCTGTAATTTGTTTAAAGCAACTAATAGATATCATAGACCATTTCCTAGTAGAGGAAGCCAGATTTTTCTACCCTTGAAACTATAGCTGCTGAACAATTTTATAGTTCTGTCTCTCACAGCTTTCTGTTAGAATATTACGTTAGTCAAATTTCTGTTGCTGTGACAAAATACCTGAGATAATGAATTTGAAGGAGGAAAAGTTTATCTTGGTCATGTTATCAGAGGTTTCAGTCCATGGTCAGTCAGCTCCATGCATAAGCAGAAATATCATGGTGGAACAGTGGGATGGAGGAAAGCTCACCTCATGGCAGCCAGGATGCAGACAGGGAAGAGCCAGAGCAGAAGGGACAGGGGACCAGATAGAGTCCCCAAAGTCATAGCCTCGATGACCCACTCCCTTCAGCAAGGCCCAACTTCCTGTTCCCATCACCTCAGTATGTCAAGTTATGATCTCACTAGTGTATTAGGGCACTAATGAAATTCAAGTTTTTATGGGCTGGTCCCTTATCTAGACCCTACCTCTTTAGGGGACACTTCATATTTAAAGCATGACACATACAGACATTGATTTGCAGTGATTAGGACAGCAATAATTTCATTTACTTGAAAATAATTTTATTTACTTTATTTACTGTGTGACTAATTCACTACCAAAATTAGGTTATCTTGCTGCTGTGGATATGGATTTGACATGATTCATCTGTTCTCACAGTTTGCTTCTCTTACATTGAATGAAAGAGCATCTAAGGTGGTAGATCCACACTAAGGCTATAGCGCTTAGGAGAAACTAACTGCTTATTTAGGGTTATTCATCTCAGTTAACATTGTACTTCATCAGCTGAGGTAGGAGTGTCATCATAGACCTTTACCAGCTTGATACAGTGATAAGCATTAGTATATTGTTTTCAATCTTTTTTTTTTTTTTTTTTTTTGTGGAACTAGTGATTGAACTCAGGCCCTTACGCTTGCCAGGGAAGCGCTTATTCCACTGAGCCATCTCCCCGACCCCAGTATATTGTTTTAGTAAGCAACAAAAATGTCCTGATTCTGAAAAACCAAACCCGGTCACCATTTTTCTATCCTATGGTGGAGCAACCAGCTGCTGTCCTTGCCCCTGAGATTTCATTCTCTTTCCAGATCCTTCCTGGGCATCAGTAAATAGGGGAACTTTTATATGTGACGAGTGTTGCAGTGTCCATCGGAGTCTAGGGCGTCATATCTCTCAAGTAAGGCATCTTAAACATACGCCATGGCCTCCAACACTTCTTCAGGTAAAGAATAAGAATTCTCACAGTTTATAATTTATGCTTTATGGCTCATTGTTTTAACGAATAAAATTGTGATATTTTAGCACAATGCTTCCCAACATGGAACAAATACTATTGTACTCATCTATGTTATTTGTTAACATTTTTCTTTAACTCTACCCATTTAAAAAAAAAAGCAAACTTTTATTAGCAATTATTATCTCATGCTAGTTAGTTTTCTTATATACATTAAAATAACATGACCATTAAAATAATTATTTGAGTATTTCCTACACATGTCTTATGTACCACTGGTGGCTTATGATCCATGCTTAGGGAATTATTGCTTCACGGTCAGCCCTAGCATTGTAAACTACTCATCTCTGGACTTAGTTCAGGTTCTGTAATACAGTCTGGCTTCATAAACACAGATAAACCTCACAGTAGTACCCACCCCATTTCACATGAGAATGAGCTATTAGAATCTTCTAAGTGAGTAATTTCAATGAGCCACACCTCCCAATTTCATTTTAAATCTGAACTCCAGAGAGGTGGGGGTGGTGGTTCACGTTTATAATTGTAGCACTCTGGAAAGCTAAGGCAGGAAGATCACAAATTTAAACCCAGCCTGGGCAACTCAGTAACTTAGACCCTGATCTCAAAAAATCAAAAGGGTTGGGGATGTAGTTCAGTGCAGAGGCTCTGGGTTCAGTGTTCAGTAACACATACACACAGAGCTGGGCTGTTCAAATGGGCCTATCTGCTTTTGATAATCTCAGATATTTTCATGTCAGAAATCCAAACCCATTTGTTTTTGGTCCCTTGGTTCATTCAGACAAGTTTAAGGGACATGCTATCTAGCTGCCACAGACTTAGTGAAGTGTGTGCTCAAGACAAATGAAGGTGAAACACAAACTTAATCTTGAGTTCCAAGAGAACTTGAACAATGTGTACCCCAAATAGAAGCAACATGACATTGAGCCCCAAATAAGACTAAGAGCTCCTTTAGTGTGTAACAAGTGTTAGTATGTAAGCAAACATATTAACTTAATAATATGAGGTTTTTATTCTTCTTGTTGTACAGTACTGGGGATTGAATCAATATATAATTATAGCCAGGTGTGGTGGCACATGCCTATAATCCCAGCACACCTGTAATCCCAGCATTTAGGAGGCTAAGGCAGGAAGATCATTGCAAGTTCAAGACCAGCCTGGGCTAACAAGTGAGCTCAAGGCCAGCCTGAACTACACAGCAAGACCCTATTTCAAAAAGAAGGGGGAGAAAAAAAAGTAATTATATAACAAACCAGTGTTTAAGTTAGTCTTCAGTGTGTAAGTATATAACAATCAAACCCACTTAGACGGTTAACTATGCTTCCCACCGAAGCTGAATTTTGCATACAAGTTCATTTCTTATTCTAAAATCAGAAAACAATGAGTGAAATCCCAAACATGTTGGTATTTGTAATGGGGCTTTTTTTTTTTTTTTTTCTAATTCTGTCACTATTTATGGAAAGAAATTAAAATGGGATTCCATACTCTTGGTTTTAGATGGTTGAAACCTTGTATAACAATGGTGCTAATTCTATATGGGAGCATTCTTTGCTGGACCCTGCTTCTATTATGAGTGGAAGACGGAAAGCTAATCCACAGGATAAAGTACAGTGAGTGGAATGTTTATAAATACTTCTATATCTTTGTAACAAATGGGACTCCACTAATAGGAGCGCAGCTATTTTTGATCACCCTCCGTCCACAAGGCCATGCAGGAGGTAGCTACCCCAGCTGTGCACTGTGCTCTTTGCTAGTAGAAATTCAGCCTGAGGCAGGCGGCATCATTTCTTTTGCGTGGCCTCCAGACAGGTGTTAAATGATTTCTCCAGTTAGAGACTGAGGCTTGGAGGCTGTAGATGTAATCAGGTTTAAACTCAGGCACTCAAACAGGAGGCTGTCAGACCAGAAACCTAGGTTCTGGATACCAGTCTCCTTGATGCCTCACCTATAAGATGAGACTAAATGCTGCCTCCTCCCAAGGTTGCAGTCACTTAAGAAAATTACACAGAGGAGGAAGATGCTATAAAAAGCAAATTTTTGCAGTCCCAGCCATTTATAATGACTAAAGTATGTTTTCAGATGTAAGGTCTTGAGCACTGCTGAAACTTATTTCAGCATTGTTCATTTTATTCTCAAGCGGGGGATGTGGGTCACTTCCTCTTCTTTTTACAGTCCAAAGAATGGGGAGTGTCGTGTCTGAACTGCAAGTGAACTGTTTTCTTTTTTGTTTTCCACCAGTCCCACTAAAGCAGAATTCATCAGAGCCAAGTATCAGATGTTAGCATTTGTCCATCGCTTGCCCTGCCGGGATGACGATAGTGTCACTGCCAAAGATCTTAGTAAGGTGGGTCACACCTTTTAAAATCCATAAGGGTTGGGTGAGACAGTGTATTTTAGGTAAAAAAAAAAAAAAGGAGAGAGAA
>NW_004524655.1:9225675-9235363 GCF_000260255.1 Octodon degus | reverse complement strand
AGCCTGCCTAGTGCTGAGATTCCAGGTGAGCACTACCATGCCCAGCTGATTTCATCTTTAATTGAGGTTCAGATGGGAGCCATTTATCCTAGGAGGTCCAAGGGCAGAGAAAAAAGAAATAAGTAGCTAGAAAACTATTTTTATTTTTTCAATATGTTTTTAAATTATAATTTAGTAAGTGCTTTTGTTTGTTTGACTTTAAAATAAACACTGTCTCTCAGTGTGTTCTTAGAAAGGACTAGAAGGTTTTCAGGACAGTTCTTTCTAATAAGAAGAGCTTCCAAGCTGTATAGTAAGGATCTTCAAAAAGTATATTGGAACGCAAACTTGTAGTACACAGGGGCTTTTTGTTTTGTTTTGTTTTTTCATTTGTTTGTTTTATGTATTTGGTACAGGGTCTCACTACACAGCTTGGACTCAGTGATCCTTCTGTTTTCAGCCTCCCCAGCTCTAGGAATACTGGCGTGCACCATCACGCCCAGTCTCGGTGGCCAGCTCAGCCCACCTGGGGACAGAGTACACAGGTTTATTATACATGTAAAATGAGTAGATGATTTTCCTTACATGGGCCTTAGCATGTTCTTGTGGCCCTACAGGTAATGCACATATTTTTGAAGCACTCATTTCAACAAATTCTCACATAGAGCCTGGCCCTTACAATTCAGAATACTAAACTTCGCATAAAATGTATGTAATCGTTATTTCCACTAATAAATGAGACTTACATGGTTTTCCTTTTTTAAGCCAAGTTTTTAAAAAATAAGATTTGAATGTAGATGGTGGAGTAGATTTCTCCATCCCTGTAATATTGCATCTCAAACAAGCCTAGGTTAGACTTAAAGAAAGGCAGCTTGTCTTGTAAATGCTTGAGCTTTCTGCAGTAGTACAGAGTTTGGTGTTCCACAGACCTATTTTGCACCCTGGAAGACTTCAGGAGAGCATTGTAGATGGGCTAGAATAGTGTCGTGAAGAGAGTAAGGTATAAGACAGAGTCCTGTATCTTATGCAGTGTAGATTTTGAAGCTGTAAATTCAATAGCAATGATAATAAGTAATAATAATTATTATAACAGCATCTGGACTATCTGAGCACTCCTGTATACTGGGCTCAGTGCCAAATACTTAATTATATCATTGAATCCTGACAATAACCTCGTTAAAGAACTATCTTAGAGTCACACAGCTTGAAGGGAAAAAAACAGGCCTTGA
This sequence comes from Octodon degus, assembly GCF_000260255.1. Lineage (NCBI taxonomy): Eukaryota > Metazoa > Chordata > Mammalia > Rodentia > Octodontidae > Octodon > Octodon degus. The sequence goes on along the minus strand of NW_004524655.1, from coordinate 9,234,155 downwards.
TATTCAGGTCCTTCAGACTTCGGAGCCATACGCAGCCACCTTGTGCCACCTCTCAGGTTCTGGTTATGCCACTTACTCAGAAGAGCTCTGCATGTGTGCCAGTCACACCTCAGTCTTAGTTTCCTTGTCAGCAAAGTGGGCCCACTCCATGGAACTGTGAGACTTCTCCATCTACGTAATGTGTGTTATTAATATAACCTATATTAAAATAGGCTATCAGCTGCTATAGTACATCATTCCTGACGTTTTTAACATGTTCTCTGTGTGTATCTTTTTCAGCAACTCCATTCAAGCGTGAGAACAGGGAATCTTGAAACCTGTCTGAGACTGTTATCTTTAGGAGCCCAAGCCAACTTCTTTCATCCTGTAAGAAAACATGGATTGATTCAGATATTAAGTTGACACTGATTGTGTTCATGTAGCCTTTAATTTGTTTTCTGTTTTGTTTTGGTTTTTTGCTCTTTATTAATGCTTCTTAGGAAAAAGGAAACACACCACTCCATGTTGCCTCCAAAGCAGGGCAGATTTTACAGGCTGAATTATTGGCAGTATATGGAGCAGACCCAGGCACACAAGATTCTAGTGGGAAAACTCCTGTTGATTATGCAAGGTGAGAATCTGAGACACTTGCTGCTTCTTGTTGGTTGTTAGGTAGCTAAATCATGTGTGGTTTGTGCTTAACCCTTATTATTATTCGTATTGTGGGGGGGTACTAAGATCAAACTTGGGACCTGTACTTGCCAGGCACGTGCTTATACCACTGAACTATCTCCCCACCCAGTGCTTACCCCTTTTTAAGATTTACATTCTTTTGTCTCTCTCTCTCTCTCTTTTTTTTTTTTTTTTTTTTTTTTTTTATCTTTTTGAGACACAGTCTCACTATGCAGTTCAGGCTGTCCTTGAACTCAGTAATCCTCCTGCCTCAGCCTCCCAAGTGCTGGGATTACAGGCATATGCACCTACTATGCACCTATTCTATTATTTTGCAAATGAATATATTTCAAATGTATAGAGCTTGAATACATTTCTAGCTCAGCCAGGCAAAATTTAGGGAAAGGTAGAATTATAAACCACTGTGCTTAGCTTCCAAAGGCTCTTTCACTTGATCCTTTTTTTTTTTTGGTGGAACTGGGGATTGACCTCAGGTCCTTGCACTTGCCAGGTAAACACTTAATCTACTGAGCTATCTCCCTGGCCCATCACTTGATCCTTATAACACAGGTATTTGAGACAGTCACAATACAAATCAAGTATCAAGAATCACAGAACCTGCTTTTCAGTTTTATAATACTCTTAGTCATTGCTTGAACTTAAAAACAAGTCTATAAATAGATATGATTAAATAAGTGTAGTAAATTGTTAATTATAAGTTTAGAAAGTGGACATCTGGATGCTTTTTGTACAATTTGTAAAATTTTTCTTTTTATGTATTTTTTTTTTAGATGTAGTCTTAAGTGTCCAAGACCCTGGCTCAAGCAGTCTTCCTGCCTCAGCCTCTGAGATGCTAAGGCTGCTTAGCATGAGCCAACATGCCCAGCTAAGTTTTTCTGTATTTGAAAGTTCTAACCATAAAAAATACTGGGAAAATAAGTAAACCCATAGATTAGTCTTGAGTTCTCTAAATGACAGAAAACCAATCATCTTTCCTTTTTTTCTTTTTTCTTTCTTTTTTTTTTTTTTGTTTGCGGTACCAAGGATTGAACTCAGGACCCTGCGCTTGCCAGGCAGGCGCTTATTCTACTGAGCTATCTTCCTGGCCCTTTCTTTTTTTTTCCAAAATCTCTTTTTATTTACCGCAGAATCCCATGCCCTGCTACACATAAGATAAAAATGGTGAAATGACAGAATGCTATCCTCCCAGAATTTATCTCTTGGAAGAAATGACTCACATATGCCTAAAAAGGTTAAATGGAGCAAGATAGCATATGATTCAGACAGTTGGTCTTAAAAAACATGTGTAAAGTTTCTTTGTTGTGACCCAAATCATTGGGAAATTTCTTTTTTTTTTTTTTTAATTTTTATTTATTTATGTGTGTGTGTGTGTGTGTGTGGCCAGTTCAGCCCACCAGGGGGCGGGGCTGGCTGGCATTTGGTGCTGGGGGATTGAACCGCGGTCCCTGTGCTTTGCTAAGCTTGTTCTAAGTAGGTGCTTTAGACCACTGAGCCATCTTACCAGCCCCGTGGGAAATTTCTTTAGTTCCTTGAAGAATAAGTTAGTGGCTGTCGAGATAGCTCAGCAGACTAAGTACCTGTTTAGCAAGTGCAGGGACCAGGGTTTGATCCCTGGCACCGCATGCTGCTCCAGCCCCGTCCCTGGACACATTGAGCCGGTCACTGAGACTGAGCATGGTGGCACACACCTGTAATCCCAGCATTGGAAAGGCTGAAACAGGAGGATCACTATGAGTCCAAGCTAAATAGTGAGACCCTGCACCAAATACATTAAAAAAAAAGAAGAAGAATAGCTTAGATGGGACCTCTGCAGAAGGAACGAAAGTATTCCAGGCAAGAGGAAAGGCAGGCAAGGTGAGGAGTCAGTGTGGACACATATCCAGCACAGCAGGGAATCAGATTGGAGAGAGCTGAGCTTGCTGAGAATGACAGCAGGAGTCCACTATTCCATCAGATCTGAGCCTGCGTTGATTGTACAGTGCGTCATTATTTCCAGCAGCGTTAGAAAAGCTCTGTTAGTTAAATTATAATTTCACAAATGTTTTAAAAAATGTGCATGTTAAAAATCAAAGACCTATGGTGGTTGGTGGATAAGTAATAGTACCTTTAATGGTGGGAAGAAAAGCTGGCTGAAACTAGATTTGACCTTTGAAGAGGCGAAGAGCCCACAGTAAACACGTTATCATTTACTTTGGAATTTCCTTTTATATACTTTACATATGATAGTCTCTCCACATAATCATTTCTCTATATGCCTTGTTACCAAAAGGACTCCAAATAGCGTAAATATTTATTTCATGAATGAAGAAAGGAAAACTATATTTCTGCTATAGAAATTGGAAATAGAGGAAGCAGGATAAAGTGTGGTTGCGCATGGCTGTAACCCCAACACTGGGGAGCCTGAGGGAGGATGAGTGCTATGAGTTCAAGGCCAGCCTGGGCCACATAGTGAGTTCAGAACTAGCAAAACTACACGGCAAGACACTATCTCTGAAAATGAAAACAAACCCCACCAAAAAAAGAAGAGAGAATATCTACAGGTATAAGCTCTGCATTAGGTGGGTCTGTCTATGAATTGAGCCCCTTGAGGTTCTATAGTTTCTAAAGTTACCCAGAGACAGTCTCACTGTACCATAATCATCTAGGGGTTTGCAGAATGCTGATGCCTGGGCCCCCCCATCCTTACTGATTGAGGCCTGCAAATTTTATATTTCTGGAAACATCCTCAGCTGCTGTGATCCTCTACCTTCATTTTATCTTTTCACCTCATAGTTACTCCTTATCCTTCGTAAGTCTTTGAATGTCTTACAAAGTTACTAAATTATTCTACTCTGTATGTTTGTAAGGAAAAGGGATAATTCCAATTGTAAAAAAAGTGTAGGGACCGGGGAGATGGCTCAGTAGAATAAATGCTTCCCTGACAAGTGCAAGGGCCTAAGTTCAATCCCCGGTTCTGTGGGGAAAAAAAAAAAAAAAACGTTTATAAAAGTGAGACTCAAGGTAGATCTTGACAATCTGCCTCACACAGAGAGGTTGATTATTCTGAAAAACCATGTTTGATACACTGCTCAGGTGTCTCAGGGGATGTCTTTGTACTTTTCTGTTCTAAAGCCTGTGAACAGTGAGTGGTATCAGTGGTACTTTGTTCTCTTGTTAGGCAAGGAGGGCATCATGAGCTGGCAGAGCGCCTTGTGGAAATACAGTATGAGCTGACTGACAGACTGGCCTTCTATCTCTGTGGCAGGAAACCAGGTGAGTGAAAAGACAATGACTGAGCACACCACCTCCAGTTTGGAAGGTTCTGGAAAAACAAGTTGGAACACTTCTTTTTTAAAAAATGACTTCCTCTGCTTTAATATAGCCTCAAGAAAATTGTGACTGCTGGGCATGGTGGCACATGCTTATAGTCCCACCACTCCTATAATCCCAGCACTCAGGAAGCTGACGCAGGAGGGTTGCTGAGTTCGAGGCCAGCAGGGTTTACAAAGTTGAGTTCAAGACTAGACAGAACTACAGTGAGACCCTGTCTCGAAAAACATACAGAAAATTGTGACTAAGGATCTTTATTTGAAAGGTTAACTGGAGAACTTTAATTGTATATAAATATAAAGTTGATCATATCTCTTTTTTTTTGCTAATTTTTTAGGGAAGGGTCTACAGGGTATTTAAGGTCTCACTACTAGATCGGACTCGTAGTGATCCACCTGTTTACAACCTCCCAAAAGCTGTAAACTTTATAGGCACACACCATGATGCCCAGTCTCAATTGCTGTCTCAGTGTGCCCCGGGGGCGGGGCCAGTACAGTAGGCCAGTGCATCAAACCCCAGCCTCTGCGTTGGCTTGCAGACGCTTTAATCCGCTGAGCGATTTGGCTGGCCCTAAAGTTGACATATCTTGAAATTTCAGTTTTTAAGTTTTTATTTTAACTGGTAGATGCTTCATGAATTGAAGAACATAACTGAACCAACGCTGAAATGTATGGTATAGTTCTTGACTATCATGAAACTAGTCATGGAAAGAAAAAGCAAGAACTGGGGGCCCAGCCCTAGCTCAGTTCTTTAAGTGGCTGCTTCCACAATGCTGGCAGCCTCGGGTTGCTGTAGTTCGATCCCAACAACACTCCAGCCATGCCAAAGTGTCCTGAAGGCATTCAAGGAGAAAAAAAAAAAAAAATTCCTTAGAAAAAGCAGGAACTTCTATAATTATTTGAAGAGTTTTGCTATCTAATAATGGGGGAAGCCCTTTGCCTTTAACCAGCCTTATTTGTGAAGTGGTGGAGGATTCTCAAAACCATGGTCTGTGAGCCAAATGCAGCCTAACAGCTTTTTTATTGAATAAACTTCTATGGTAAGCCCGCCATGCCTCCTCACATATGTCCTGTACATGGCTGCTTTCCCACAACAATGGCAGAGTTGGATAGGTTGAGTGGTTTCCACAGTCACAAAGTCTGAGATGTTTACTGCTCAGCCCTATCCACAGCAAGTTTGTTTGCGAATCCTTGCTGAGTAATGTCCACATGCACGTACACCATTGTTCTCTACCTGGGTAGAGCTGTGGGCCTCCACTGTTCCGGTTCTGGGTAAGATGGAGTAAACACAGCCAACCTCCTGCCGAATGGAGCTGAAAACTCTGTACCAAGTGTTGTTGTTAGTTCTCTCAGGACTTTGCAGAGTAAATCCTAACTCATGAATTAAGAAACTTGAAGGCCACCCAGCTGATGGTGAGTCTTAACAATTTTATTTCTGATACGGATTCAGTGGGAGTCTGAGATCTGGAACTACAGCACAGATTAAAGAACCTTTCTCTTTCTAGTTTACAGAACAGGAAATGAGACTCTTCAGGATAGAGAATAGGGGAGTTCCCCTGGGGTTTTCTCCTCCTTCCTTTTTCTGCTTATTCTCATCCTAGACCTGAGACCAGCCTGTGGCTGTTGTAATGGCAACAGCAATAGCAACGTAGGTGTCTAACTGTCTGACCATGGGCACGAGGGCATTTGGATTGCTTTTCTTTTACTGCCTGTTCTCTTGCCTCCTGCCCAGCGGACAAAACCCAACCTGCAATACAAAAATACCTGCTAAAGCATGTTAGCATTTTCTAGCATTTAAAGAAGCCTGAGTCTTACCACATATATTCAGAATATCATTGGTACCATCTAGAATGTCTCAACATATGAAGAACCAGGAAAAGCTCATGGACTTGCAAGAGGAAAGTAGTCAGCAGATGCTAACCCCAAGGTGACATGGATGTTGGAATTCTCAGACAAATATTTTAAAATAGGTACTAACACGATGCTCATACAAATAAGAATGAACTTTTTTTTTGGTTGCACTCAGGATTCAACCCAGAGTCTTGCACTGAGCAAGACTTTTTTTTTTTTAATGTATTTGGTACAGGGTCTCACTATGTAGCTCGGACTTTTAGTGATCCTCTTGTTTCAGCCTCTCCAGAGCTGAGATTACAGGCCTGTGCCACCACGCCCAGTCTTGGTGGCCTGCTCAGCATACCCCGGGCAGGGCCAGCATAGCATGTGGTGTCCCTAGCCCTTTTTTTTTTTTTTTTTTTTTTGGCCTTATTTATTTATTTTTGAGCTAGGGTTTATGAAATTCAGGCTGGCCTTGAACTCACTTTATAGCCCAGGCTGACCTTGAACTCACAGTGATCCTCCTGCCTTAGCTTCCATAATACTGGGATTACAGGCTTGGTCATGCACCACTATGCCCAGCCTTATTTTTAATTTTGAGATATGGACTTGCTAAGTTTCCCAGGCTGGCCTTAAACTTGAAATCCTTCTACCTCAGCTTCACCTGGGCCTGAGATTATAGATATGTGCTACCATACCTAGCTACAAATATTCTTTTTTTTTTTTTTTTTTTATGTATTTGGTACAGGGTCTCACTATGTAGCTCAGACTTTTAGTGATCCTCTTGTTTCAGCCTCTCCAGCGCTGAGATTACAGGCCTGTGCCACCACGCCCAGTCTTGGTGGCCTGCTCAGCACACCCGGGGCAGGGCCAGCACAGCATGTGGTACCAGGGATCGAACCCGAGTCCTTGTGCCTGCCTAGGCAGGTGCTTAGACCACTGAGCTATCTCTGTGGCCTGAAGTAAATGTTCTTGAAACAAGTAGTATAGAAAATCTTAGCCAAAAAATAGAAAACACAAAAATAACCTAATAAGATCATTGGAACTGAAAAATGCAATAACTAAAAATTTAAAATTCACTGGATAGGATTGATAAAAATAAAAATAAGGTTAAAAATAACAAGTCAGTGAATAGAAAATGCATCATTAGAAATCATCCAGCTTGAGCAACAGGAAAAAGAGTAGAAGGGAAATACCAGGAGTTCTGCCATTTGTATTGCTGGACTTAGGAGTAAGGGTGTGATGTACACATAAACATTTGACAAAATACTGGCCAAAAATTCTAGATTTTTCAAAAGACAAAAGGATTCAAGAAGCATGGCAGGGGGCCGGGAGATGGCTCAGTAGAATAAGCATTTGCCTGGCAAGCGCAAGGACCTGAGTTCAATCCCCGGTTTTGCAAAAAAAAAAAAAAAAAAGAAGAAGCATGGCAAACACCAAAGAGGGTGAACCCAAATTCACTTTCAATACTCATCATGCTGCTGAACACTAAAGTTGAAGGAAACATCTTAAACGCACCAAGAAAAGAAAAATTGCCACACAATAAATGTTGAGGGCTGGAGAAATAGCTCAACAGCATAAGTGCCTGCTTGGCAAGCACAAGGTCCTGAGTTTGATCCCTGGTGGCAAAAAAAAGCTCGCCACAATAAATGGTGGCTATCCTTCATACAAAATGCTTGGGGGCTGGTGAGATAGCTCAGCAGTGTAAAGCTCCTGCTTAGGCAAGCTTAGGCAGGCGCAGGGGCTGCCGTTAGATCTCCAGCACCACATGTCTCACCAGCCCTGCCCTTAAGGCGGACTGAGCCGGCCAAAAATAAAAAATGCTTGAGACCAGAAGTGTTTCAGATCTTGGAGACTGGGGGAGTTTGGGGTATTTACATGGCTTACCTATTAACCATCCCTAATTGAAAATAAGCTGAAATCCCAAACTTTTTGAGCATCATGGTGGTTCCCTGGTTCTTATCAGAAGTTATAGAGATGACAAGAATTTCATTTTCTTCAATATTTTTCATATACTGGGGGTGGGGGGGAGGGAGGAAGGACCGGCAAGACAGCTCAGCAGAAGGCTGGGAAGATGGCTCAATAGAATAAGCGCTTCCCTGGCAAGCGCAAGGGTCTCAGTTCAATCCTTGGTTCCGAAAAAAAAAAAAAAAAAAGACTGCTCAGCAGACTAAGCACGTGCATAGGCAAACTTAAGAGACTGGGGTTCAATCCCCAGTGCCACATGCCACATCAGCCCCATCCCTGGGCACGCTGAGCCAGTCACCAAGACCAGGAATGGTGGCACACGCCTGTAATCCCAACACTGGAGAGGCTGAAAACAGGAAGATCACAAGTCTGAGCTGCATGGTGAGACTCTGTCCCAAATACCTTAAAAAAAAAAAAGCAAAACTTCTCAGTCTAGAACTTTATATCTAGCAAAAATAACCTTTGGAATGAAAGCAAAATAAAGACATCATAGGTGGAAGAAAAACAAGAGAGTTCAGTGCTCTAACAGAAATTCTACCTGACAAGCACAAGCTCCTGAGTTCAATCCCCAGTACTGCAAAAAAAAAAAAAAAAAAAAAAAAAAAAAGAAAAGAATTCTTTGCAGAAGAATATCTGACAACATCTTGTAACTTCAGGAATGTAGGAAGAACTATGGAAGTAATACAGATAATAGTTTCC
>NW_004524655.1:9201048-9225575 GCF_000260255.1 Octodon degus | reverse complement strand
CTTCTCAGTCTAGAACTTTATATCTAGCAAAAATAACCTTTGGAATGAAAGCAAAATAAAGACATCATAGGTGGAAGAAAAACAAGAGAGTTCAGCTAGAAAGGCTTAATTTAAAAGAACGATAATACCAAGCTTTAGCAAGGACACAGAACACCTAGAAAAAAAAAAAAAAAAAAGAAAGAAAGAAAAGAATTCTTTGCAGAAGAATATCTGACAACATCTTGTAACTTCAGGAATGTAGGAAGAACTATGGAAGTAATACAGATAATAGTTTCCTCTTATGTTCTTTAAGATATGTATGCCAGTTGAAAGCAAAAGTTAAAAACATCAGGTGGGTTTACAACACTTTGTCAGTATAAAACATGACAACTGCAACAGGGAAATGGCGAACAAATTAAGGTAATATTTCTACGTTCTACTTGAAATTGTAAAATATTTCTGAGTAGACTGAAAATTATGTATGTTGTAATCTGTAACATAACCACTAAAAAAAAATATTCAAAGATAATTGGTCAAAAGCTCTATAGACATAAATTCAATGGAAATTTAGAAATTAAGATATTTTGAATAAAAATATTCAAGAGAGGAAAGAAAAAAGCAAAAACTAAAGATCAAACAAAATAAATGATAAGGTGATAGACGTAAATCCAGACAAATCAATAATTACATGAAATGTGAATGATCCAGCCATGCCTGGTGGGGCAGGCCCTTGGAGTTCTAGGACTTAGGGGCTTAAAGCACGAGGATCACGTGAGCCCAGGAGCTTGAAACCAGACTGAACAGCATAGCAGGAACCTGAGTCCAAAAAAAAATAAGTTAAAATGATCTAAATGTGCAAAACAAAAAAGGTGTTAAGTTTTTTTGTTGTTGTTTGTTTGTTTTGGGGTTTTGTTTTTAAAAAGATCAAGCTGTATACTATGTACATGAAACTTACTGTAGCCAGGCATACTAGTGCACATCCAAACCCCCTGAGAGTCTGAGGCAAAAGGATGGAAAGTTCAATCTCAGCCTGAATAAATGACTTAGAGCCTATCTCAAAATTAAGAAAAAACAAGAAGATCTGGGGATATAGCTCAGTGCAAAGGTCCCAGATTCAATCTGCAGTACTGCAAAGTAAAAAAAGAAAATCTCACTTTAAATATAACAATATAGGTAAGTTAAATGTCAACAGTGTAAAAAAAGATCTCCATGCAAACACTAAGTAAAAGAGACCAGGAGTGGCTGTATTAAAACAAAGTAAACCTCAGAACAAGGAAAGTTGGACATAGAGGAGAGACATAAAATGATGGCCAAGGGACCATTCACCAAAAGAGACACAAGACCAAATGTGGTAACCAGCAACAGAGCTTCAAATTATAAGGGATGATCAAAGTATATGGTGAAAGTTTACACTGTAAATTTTTAGTATACTAAAAGTCTGTAACTCCACTTAGAGTACTCTCCCTGGCTTCAAATACACTTAGCTCATGATTCTTACTACTTTCCGAAACAGTTATTTTGTGTCTTTATACGGTATGACTAAAATTACAGAGAATACTGCCGGTGAATGCCATCCAACAGAAAGAAAGGCTCATAAAAAACACCGTGTGTGTTCATCTACCTTACTCATCAGGTGTGGCAAGATTTAGCACCTGTGATTTCTTGCTCTTCTGCAAAATCAAAATGACCTTTAAAAATAAACATTTTAGGCCGGGGAGATGGCTCAGGGGAATAAGCGCTTCCTTGGCAAGCACAAGAGACTGAGTTCATTCCCCAGTTCCACCAAAACAACAGGGGGCCTGGGAGATGGCTCAGTAGAATAAGCACTTAAGGGCCTGAGTTCAATCCCTGGTTCTGCCAATAAAAATAAACATTTTAGGGCCAACCAAATAGCTCAGTGGACTGAAGTGTCTGCAAGCAGGCACAGGGGCCAGGGTTTCGGTCTCCAGGCCTGCTGTGCCGGGCCCACCCCCGGGGTGTGCTGAGACAGCAATTGAGACTGGGTGTGGTGGTGCATGCCTATAATCCCAGCTCTTGGGAAGCGGTAAGCAGGAGGATCACTATGAGTATAATCTAGTAATGAGACCTTGAACACCCTGTAGACCCTTCCCTAAAGCAGAAAAAAAAATTTTTTTTGAATCAATTCAGAGCATTGAGACAGTCACTGGAGGCCAAAAAGAGATATAAGAGGATTTCTGGAACTCCAGAACGCGAGAGGTAGGGGTTTTTGCTATAAGGAGGAGTACTTTGAAGGGAATTAATGATAATGTATCTTTGTAATTTTTAAACATTTAGACATTTACCACATTTTTCAGTCACACTTCATACATGAAACACTTCAACAGAACAGAAAGAACAAAAGGTCAAATTCACAATAATCGTTGGAAGAAAAAAAGAGAACAAACATAATTATTGTTGGACAGTCAATGTCTGTCCAAGAGACATCTCTTTTAGTAATAAGTAGAACCACTAGGTAGAAAATCAGTCAGGCTATGGAGCTAAACCAAATCAAAAACCAACCAGATCTAGTTATTTATTGAATACTCTACCCAACATCAGAATATATCTGCCTTTTGGGCCAGCTAGATAGCTCAAAAAAAAAAAAAAAGAGTAGTCTCAAGGGAAATTAGAAAACATTTTCAACTGAATAAAAGTGAAAATATAGCACATCAGAATTTGTAGACTGGGCTGGTGAGATGGCTCAGTGGTCTAAAGCACCTACTTAGAACAAGCTTAGCAAAGCACAGGGACCGCGGTTCAATCCCCCGGCCCACATGCCAGCCAGCCCCGCCCCCTGGTGGGCTGAACTGCCCCCCCACACAAATAAAATTTTTAATAAATAAAAGAATTTGTAGACTACAACCAAAACAATGGAGGAAAGTTATAGGCTTTTTAAATTTTTAAATTAAACAGAACAGCCTTCAATCAAACTTCCCCTTAAAGAAACTGTAAGAAGATGAGTAAATCAAATAGAAAACTGCAGATAGTAAAGATAAAGCATTGGAAGACTAGTTAACATGTTAATTTTCCACAAATTATTGTGTAAATTTAACTCGGGGCTATTTTAGTAGACATAAACATACCAATTCTAAAATTTAAATGGTAAGATACAGTAATAGAAAGCCAAGACAAATGTGCAAAAGAATAATGTAGGAAGAAGCAAACCATCCAGTTTTAAGATTTGCTAAAAGTTCTGAAGTACTTGAGCCTGTGGTGTTAATGAAGAGATTAAAAACCTGGATTAATGAAACAATATAGAAAATCTGGACAGAAATTTCTGTGAATATGTTCAGGTGATTTTTGACAAAGTACAAAAGTGATCCAGGGGAGGAAGAGTATGTGGTATTGACACAACTTCAACCCAAACTTTACATCTTACATAAAGATTAATTCCGACAGCATCGTAGATCTCCATTTAAAATCTAAATTCTTGGGGCCAGGGATAAAGCTCAGTGGCATAAGCACCTGCCTGGCAAGTATAATGTCCCGAGTTCAATCCCTGATACCAAAAAATAAATAAAATTTAGAATTATCAAACTTCTAGGAAAAAACTTTTAGAAAAAGAAAAAAGGCAAGCTAATGTCTAGAAAAAAATACTTGGAAATCATGCATTCAATGAAGAACTTGTATGTAGGGTATTTAAAGAACCCTTAAAACTCAATAGTCTTAAACAACCCAGTAAAAACCAGGCATAGTAAAACGCAGCTACAGCCCCAGCACTTGAAGGTTGAAGACCAGGACTGTGGCTTAAGCAACAGCACATGATGTCAAGCTCAGCGTTATTATCCATTACAGAAATGCAAATTGAAACCACACTGAAGGGCTGGGAGTGTGGCTCAGTGGTAGAGCACTTGTCTACCATGTGCAAAGTCTTGAATTCAATCCCTAGTACCGAAAGAAAAAACACAACAAAACAAAAACCACACACAGTGAGGTACTACAGCATACCTATTAGAATAGCCAAAATTTTAAAAGAAATTGAAGACAGTGCAAGTGCTGGAAAAAAAACATGAAGCAACTATAACTCTCACACGTTAGTGTTCACAAGAGAAAATGATCCAGCTCCTCTGGAAAAAGATCTAGCAGTCTTGTACCAAATGGAACATTTACTGCATAACCCAGCAGTCCCATTCTTAGGTATTTATCCAAGAGAAATATAGTCTTATATTTACCCAGAGATTAGATGCTTATCATGGTCTTGTTCACTGGAATGTGGGTCACTATCCTCTACAAGCTAGATTAGCCCCAAGTCAGTAAGCATCCTAGGAGATGGAGTCCCTCTCTTAATCTGCAAAGACCACCTGTCCAGCCTTGACTGCTTCCTGCCAGTTGATGAATTGGATAAGCCACCAGGCCTCACTGCAGCTCCACCATCCCTCCGGGAGGCCAGCTCTGAGCTAATTCAGCTGTCTCAGCGTTCTTCCACGGCTGAAGATACTCGGTTTTCCTGGGGTGAGCTAACCAGCAAGCAGGCTTGGGTAAGCAAAGGTCTTCTACTGAAAGATACCTGGATCTTTGTGCCAGAAGAAAATGAGGATGTAATCGAAGATTCATCTTGCTCAGAACTTTGGGAATTTGCGGCTAGCCTAACAACTTCTGTTCCCCAATGTGATTCATAATTATGGAAGAACTGAAATTGTAGAACTTAAATTGAGAAAATAATAGTGGTGTTCCTTAACAGATCTGATCAATATTTATATGTTGATTTCTGTTTCAGATCACAAAAATGGACAGCACTTTATAATACCTCAGATGGCAGACAGGTAAGGCCATGGCGATACCATTCTATTTTACCTGTTCCTAATATTTCCATGGTTGTATAGTATTTAAGTGTATTATAGTTTGTTTAACAAAGCCCATACATTTTTCTCTTTTATGGCTGTACAATTTGGAATAAGACTGCTGTAAGTAAACCATATAAAACTTAAGTTTGAAACAGCACAAGTAACCAGTATCACAGCATAGGTTATTCTCAAAATATTTCTGTATCATAAAAGATTATATTTTTTGTCTATAATATGGGTCCCCAAACCATTGTCAAGGGCCAGACCATAAATGTTTTAGGCTTTATGGGCCATATAGCATCTGTCACAACTACTCACCTTTCCCATTACAGATGGACATTATATGAATAAATGGGCATATTTGTTCCAATAAAACTTTATTTCTGGATACTGATATTTGAATTTTGTATAATTTTCACACATAGTGAAATATTTTCCTCTCCAGGAAGTACTGTTGGCCCCTCCCACCATATGAAAACACAGACACTATTCTTAGCTCACTGGCTAAGGCCATAATTTGCTGACCCCAGTTTATAAGATGGCTGGGTTCATTGCTGTGGAAGTGAACCTGAACCCTGCCTAGCCAGTGATCCTTGCCCCAGTTCTGTGAGGAGTTTATGAAATGATGGACTGCTGCTCCAGGCGTAGTCTTGCCACTCTGGTCTGTTGTACCTTCCCTATATCGTATTTTCTCCTAGCTTGCTCCCCCTCCCTAGCTGCTGGGATGGAGCCCGCGGTGTGGTGTGTGTGAGGCAAGCACTCTGCCACTGGGTGACTTCCCTGGCCCCTTGATTTTTTTGTAATACTTAAAAAATTTTGACTCCTCACATAAGAGCCTAGAGGTTCATCTGGTAATAATTTTTGTCAGTTTAGTTGGGAGAAGTTTTTGCTTTTTTAGGACTGTTGTATTTCTAGGAGTCACTTTGGTCAGATTGTGTCAGTTTGCTCACTGAGTCTCTCGAGTTACTGAATGCTAGACTCAGAGAGTGTTCCTAGAGTGTAAATAATATTTCCATCCCTTGGGTGTCTTAATTATCTGCAGAGCTCATGAATATATTCTATTGATTTGCTTATGCTTTTTGTACATTTTCTTAGCAGCCTGGATTTGTCTGAATTGGCAAAAGCTGCTAAGAAGAAACTTCAGTCTGTGAGTATTTCTCTTTTCTATGGAATCAGTATGGGAATCAGTATATCCTGCTAGTACTTTCTCAGTCCTAGTGACTTGTGTCAGAGTTTATTTCATACTTTGAGATGTTAAAGTAAAAACAGCATTGCTTATGTAGCAATGAAGAATGAAGCCCTATTAAGCTTAATGTATCCAATTCACTGGCTCTGCTTCAAATAATCCCTTTTTCCCCTGTCATGTTAAAAGTGAAGACTGTGTCTATGACAGAAGGAAATGGCTTCTCGTGAGCGTCCCTTAGTGTCTCTGACTGTGGATGTGTAAGTGGGCTGCGCTTCTGTGGGATTGCTTTCTGTGGCCACATAGGATGCTAGGGAGTGCTCAGAGCTGACGCTGGATGGTGGTGAGTCTCTAGCCTGACTCCCTGCCACAGTTCTCTCTCCATGATATGCCATTCCTCAGAGCTTTTCAAAATTATGCTTTTATTTTTTATTTTTTTTTAAATTATGCTTTTAAAAGCTGTCAGTCCTGACTCACGCTTGTGCTGAGAACCTTCCCAGTCCCGCAGGCTACCTCCTTCATGTAATCTGCGTCTTTGCAACCTTAGTCAGCACCCTAGGAAGTAAGCTTCTCTGGGAACCCCTTTCCTTTGACCAGTGCATCAAGCGATACCTCACGGGTGTATCCCAGCACGTTGGTCACCAGATTACTTACTGCCCTTAACTCTTCTTACTGTTCTCTGGATCAGACCCAGGACTCTTAGTTTGTTTTCATAACCTTTGAGGCCATCTTCCAACTTACCTTTCAGAGCAGGTCTTCTGGTTCTGGGTGCGTGGTGCGTGTGTGTGTGTGTGTGTGTGTGTGTGCATGAGTGTGTTTGTGTGTTGAGGTGTTTCTTTATGGATAAACACTCTCTGAGCCTGAGAGCTGGAGCCTTCGGTCCCGGCCAGAAGTCCCCTCTCACCTGAGTGCCCTGCCCAGCTTCTGTGACTTCTCATCCAAGGAGCTGAGGCTGACCACATTCACAGTGTAGGCAGCAGTTTTCCCAAAGCCCAACTCTGAAACTGCTGCTCCTATACATCATGAATTCCCTATTGCCCCTTTCTTTTTTTTTTTAATTTATTTATTTATTTGTGTGTGTATGTGTGTGGCCAGCTCAGCCCACCAGGGGGCGGGGTGGCTGGCATGTGGTGCTGGGGGATTGAACCGCGGTCCCTGTGCTTTGCTAAGCTTGTTCTAAGTAGGTGCTTTAGACCACTGAGCCATCTCACCTGCCCCTTGCCCCTTTCACAGAAGATCTTTTTCTAGAATTTCATCTAAGAGTAAATATTGCGTAAAATGAATTTATCCTTCCTAGTATTAACTGTATTATGAAATAAATGTGTTTTATGCAATTTGCTTGGTGTCTCTGTGTTCTATATCTATGGTTTTGTGTGTCTGTGTTTTATTGCCTTTCTTAAATTAACTACTCTATGGTCAGATGATAAGCATGATACACTTTGGAGTTAGCACAAAATATTATATGGTTTCCATTTAATTACTCGTAATGTGTAAATGAATTTTTGTTATAAATGAAGTAAGCCTGAAAAGAAACCCAGATTCTCTTTGACTGTCCTACACTGTTAGTCTGAAAGCTGCATGAAGGCTGAGGTGCTGTGTGGCACAGAGCACGTACTTTAAACACATACTCTGGTCAGAGTTCAGGAGAGCTTTCAGAATCTTGGACTATGGGTCAGACTGGTTAGCTTTACCTCTTAATGCTGCCAAGCACCTTGGTCTTCCTGTGCCTCGGTGTCTGGCCCAGAAAAGCAGGGTGCAGTGCCACACAGCTGCAGCCAGAAGGACTCCGCCAGGGGAGCTGCCCTTGTCATCTGTTGGCTCCCCCAGCCCTGTGATCCCTGCAGGTGCTGCTCTTACCAATGCCAGGTCGGCGTTTGTGCCCTCACTCCCTCCGTCCCTCGCTGTCTCCCTCTCTCCCTCTCTCCTTCTCTCTTTCCTTCCTTTCCTTCTTTTTCCTTCCTTTACTTTTCCTGCTTATTTCCATCTCTTTCTTCCTGCCCCCTTTGCTTCCTCTCCCTTTCCCTCCCTAATGAAAAGTTAAGAGAAATACATTGAAGATCCTTGTGTTTCTTGAATTAGTAAATGTTAACCTTTGGGAAACGTAAACCTGAATCTCGGATCCATCATTTACTAGCTTTGTGACTTTAGCCCAGCTATTAATTTATATGCCTTGAATTCCTTTGTTTGTAAAATGGGACAATAGTAAAAGTACTAAGTAGGGCGCTTTTAGCCAGTGCTTGGGATGTAAGCACTAGACCAGTGCTGGCTGCTGGTGCTGGTGGTAGTAGTAATTATACCAGTTTATAGTCTCTTAGAGGGGGAAACTGATTTTTTTTTCCTCAGAGGAAATACTAGGGATTAAACCCAGGGCCTTCCCACTGAGCTACAACCCCAGCTATTTTATTTTGTATTTTGTGATAGGGTCTTGCTAAGTTGCCCAGGCTGAACTTAAACTTGGGATCCTCCTGCCTCAGCTTCCCAGAATGTAAGGATTAGAGTAGACACTGCCACTTCCAGGTGATATGTATGAAGCAAGTTAAAGCTCCCAGTCCATTATCTTATTTGACAACAAATTCTTAGGGCTTTTTGTTTTTCTCTTGTATTACTAGAGATTGAACCCAGGGCTTTGGGGTGCTAGGCAAGCGCTCTGCCACTGAGCTACATCCCCAACACTTAATTTTGAGATAGAATCTGGCTGAGTATCCTAGACTGGTCTTCAATTTACGATCTTCTGACTTAGCCTCCTGAGAATCTGGGATTATAGGCCACCACAGCTGGCTCTCAGAGTTTATTTTTTAATTACAAATGTAATTTGACGACGTTAAAGAAATTTTTTAAATTTTTATTTCTTTTTTTTTCTTTTTTTTTTTTTTTTTGTATTTTAGGGAAGGGTCTACAGGGTGTATAGGGTCTCACTACTAGATGGGACTCGTAGTGATCCGCCTGTTTATAGCCTCCCAAGAGCTGGGATTACAGGTACACACTGCCACACCCAGCCTGTACACTAGAGAAATTGAAAATGGAGAAGGGGGAATCATCCTCAGTCATTATACTTCTGATGGAGTTAGACTTAGTATTTTGGTACATTTATTTCAGTTATTTCATATGTATGTTTTTTAATAACTGGAAATCATAATTGTAGCATTTATATCCTGCTTTTTCCTCAGCAATACAATGTCCATGTTTCTGTGAAGTCTCTCTAGCCAGCATTTTTATTTTGCCACATAAAATACCTGGAGGTTAGTGTGTGAGTGGCTGTTTCCTGAGGCAACCAAGCACCTGGTTCTTTTTGTGGACGTGAGGAACAGAGTAGACAGTGCTCTGCCCTGACGGAGCCAGGAAGCCATCAGTTAAAAAGAACAGTTGGCCTGCTGTGGCAGTGCACGCCTGCAATCCCAGCCCTCTGGAAGGCTGTGAGGCAGGAGGACTGCAGGTTTGAGGCCCACCCGGGCAGTTTAGGGAGGCTGTGTCTCAAAATGAAAGCAAAAGTGGGGGAGGTGCTGGGGATCTAGCTCAGTGCAAAAACCTGGGGTTTGATTCCCCAATACAAAAAAAACATTACATCTACCACATGTCCAAGTGAATTTCACGAAGCAGAAAGTGCAGAGCGTGGCGGTGCTGCCCCGGTAGCATCTTAGCCTCCCCTGAATTGCAGAGACCTTGCTTGCCCTCCTGCCCGGTGCCCAGCTGCTGCTGATTAGGCCCCTCAGCCTGCGTGGTGAGTGTGTCATGAGCTGACACCATGCAGTGTGCTGATGAGTCAGGGTTTGCTCTGTGAGGAGCTCAGCTCTGTGGGGTGTGGACTGCCTCTGAGGAGGACGGCAGACACCTGACCACAGTCTGGGTCTTTGTGCATGGCACATTTTATCTTCACAAAGAGCACGTTTTCACTTTATCCTACCAGGGGTTTAGGAGCCCTTAATGTCTTGGGGAACTGACAAACGCTGTCAAGAACAGATGAGACTTACAGGGTGCCATTCCAAGCAGAGCTGGAACTGCATTTGCGATAATAACATGTTAGCCCCTCGTGACATCTCAGTAGCAGTGCCTGTATCTGTGTGTCACAGAGCAGTGGAGCCACTGTGGGATACTTCTAGAGTATTTGTACCGCTTCAGAAAAGTTATTATGTGTGTAACAGTGGGTAGGGCCCTGGATTTGAATAGGACCGTGGAGATAAAAGGGTGAATAAGTCACAGTCCCCTCTCGTCCTCCTGGTGTTAATCATTGTCCCTTGTGTTCCTGATATTTTTTTATTTTCAGCTAAGTAATCATTTGTTTGAAGAGCTTGCCATGGATGTGTACGATGAAGTTGACAGGCGAGAGACTGATGCAGGTGACTTAACATGTGGCTTTATCTGCTAAGCTTCTGTTATCAGTGGGCAGTAACAAGCTGCCAGCCTCACTGTTGTACTTGCCCAGTTTCTTCTGTCCTGATAACACGTGTGTCAACCTCTACCTTGCGTGTGTTGGCTTCAGAGTGTGCTTCCCCAAGTCTCCCTAGTAACGCGTGAGCCGCCGAGCCATGGCCCCCAAGTGTGATAAGATTGTCTCTGGCTCTTTCCTCTGGCTAGTCTGGCTTGCCACGCAAAACCACAGCACCCTGGTAACCGAGACAACCGTCGTCCCCTTTCTTCCGGTCAATCCTGAGTACTCATCAACACGAAACCAGGCAAGTGGCTCAGCAACTAGTAGTATTTGGGGAATGGCTGATGGTATGGTATGGCATTTTTTTCCAGCATAAGTATTTAAAGTGGCTTGATTGATTAAAACTTAATATCCTTTATACACCATAATCACAACTCACAGAATGATAAGAAAAGCGCTACATATAAATAGATGACTGGGAAAGAATAAAAAACAGAGAAAATATAATGTCTTGTGAAAAAATGTTTAAATTTACTAGTAATCCAAAAAAGCAATCTAAAGACAAAGAGATATTCCAGTGGCAGTGTGGCAGGATGAACTTTCTCATGCTACAGATAGGATTTTATTTTATTTTTTGCAGTACTAGAGATCAAACTCAGGACCTTGTGCTTGCCAGGCAGGCACTTATGCCACTGAGCTATCTCCCCATCCCTACAGATAGGATTTTAAATAGTTATAGATGTCAGAAAAGCAAATTGTTTACCAGTTTCAGAAGCCTTAAAAAAAAAATCATACATTTTTATATTGAAATTTCTTATTTTGGGATAATGCTGCAATAAAACAGCTTTACACACAATGACTTTCATTAAAGCATTATGTTACATAAGAATTAAAAACAACTGCAGTATACAGCAAGAGGCAAGATGGTGAGTAAATGAGGAAAGTACTTTTATGTTAATTTTTAATAGTTGTATATGAGGATAGAATACCCACATGTGGGCTATAATTGTGTTTCTCTTGAAATTTTGAAATTTTCTTCCATGTTAATTTTTCATTACTGGGCCTACTTCAAAGCTGAATGATTAATAGAAGAAAACTATGAAGTAGAACCATTGTGTGTTATTTAGGTAGTGCAGGGCCTTGTGAATGCTAGGGACGTACCCTACCTCTGAGCTTTCCTCCCTGGCCAGAGACATTTTCTTTTTGCTCAAAAAATAAATAAGCATTGTAAAAAAGTTCTCTTACATAAGTGGCTTGAACTTGTTTTCATGAAAAACATTACTCTCTTGATCATGGCTGTGATTGATCAC
The DNA here is from genome assembly GCF_000260255.1 of Octodon degus. Classification (NCBI taxonomy): domain Eukaryota; kingdom Metazoa; phylum Chordata; class Mammalia; order Rodentia; family Octodontidae; genus Octodon; species Octodon degus. Next base: position 9,213,953 of record NW_004524655.1, on the reverse strand, counting down.
ACTAGTGCCAGAGGACCTTCGCAGGAGTCTTATCAGTAGTCTGACTGGTTTGATGTGACTGTGCGTGTCTATATTTTTACACTGGGGAGTGGTCTCAATTTGTTTTTCCCCCTTAGGGCAGACAGAAACTAGCCCGATTTAATGCCCATGAGTTTGCCACATTAGTTATTGACATTCTCGGCGATGCCAAGAGGAGACAGCAGGGAAGTCCCCCCTCTGGTTCAAAAGGTAAGTATCCAGCAGCTACTTGTCAGCTTTTTGGACCTTCTAAGGCATAAGCATTAAATGTAAAGAGGTACATTAGTTATAACAGTCACTGATGTGATAGCTTACAGTCCTGAGTTTTATTATTAATCTGTTGTGATAAAATATTTCCTCTTTGAGCTCTGCTTAATAGTAGTTTCACAATAACTGTTATTTAAAATTTTAGCATAAGTATTGGGGCCCCCCCCCTTTGGATCACTTTGCTTATAAAATTTCACCCAGAAATTCAACTTAGATCTTACTAAAGACATAAGAAAATAAGTTCTCTTGATTGAAATCATATCTCAACCATTTCTTACCCCCAAAACTGAGTTCTAAATAATTAAAATGTGTTGCTATAAACTTCATATGTATACAGTAAGAAGTATCAGGAGTCAAAATTAGTCTTGAGCATCTACTTCAGAGTGGCCTACAGATGGGGGTGTAGCTCAGTGGTGGTAAAGCATTTGACTGCAGAGTGGCCTATGGAGTCTTGGTCAGTGTCTTATGCTCCTGTCTCCAGGTTGAGGACCGTACTTCCTCTGTGGCCCATCACTGCGTACCTGTTGGGATTTTTTTTCCCCAGTACTATACTTTTTTATTGTAAGGCATTTAAACAGAAGAGATGTGTACCATCAAAATTAGTCCATAGTCAGTATTCCCAGAGAAGACTATTCTGACAACAGTTTGTTCTTTCCTTTTCCTATTCACAAATTGATTTAACAATTTCAGCCAACCAGAAATAAAGAAGTTCTGAAAAAAAAATGAGTAAGTTCCAGGGAAAGTACAGTGTCAAGAACTTTTGCATAAATATGAAGTCTCAACATATGTCTGCTCTTACTTGCAGGGAAATAATCAGAGACACTATAAGGTTTGTTTTGGGTTTTTTTTTTTTTTTTTTTGGACTGGGGATTGAACTCAGGACTTTGCACTTGCCAGGCAGGCACTTATGCCGCTGAGCTGTCTTTCCAGCAAAAGATGCTATAAGTATGTTATGTATAATAGCAAAAACATTAGAAATAACTAATATTTCCAGAGAATATGTAATGATATGAAATAAATTAATGAAACTTTTCAATTTTTACTATAATCCAAACTTTGTAAAGAGAACGTATTTATAAACACACAAGAGAAAATACCACAGGTAATAATACACATCCTCACCTGCATATTCCATATTTGCAAATTTATCTACTTGCTGAGATTTACTTGTACCCCCCAAATCAGTACTCCAATCACTTGAAATTATTTTCAGATATAATGCAGAGTAGTAAAAACTTAGTCACAGACAGCACATTCCCAGTGGAGGTTGAACAAGGCAGCCCCTTGCCTCTTTTTATAAATCTCATTGTTATATACAAGCGTCCCTTTCATGGTCTACTTAATGCCATGTTTTTCATGTTTTTGTGCCTTTTTTTTTTTTAACATTCCAATTCTTTTTGTGCCATTTTTGTGCTTTTTGTTGGTAATCTTGCCCTAAGCATAGTGCTGAACATCCTGTGTAGTGTTCATGAGAACAGGAAGGCTTACAGAAAAATGTGTACTGGGTGAGCATTGTTCCAGCATAACTTGTGATGCTGTTAGCTGTGAGTTTAATGTTCACGGATCAACACTGTATATTAAATAAGATGTCTTTAAACAAAAACACACATAAAGCAAGGCTGTGCATTGAAGGGTTGATGAAAATGTTAGACCTTAAAGCTGTGAGGAATCCAATTCTGTATCTCCCCTAGGAGCAGTAGTTCGGTATTGGCTCATTCAGTCTTCACAGCAGCTGTTTAGAGTATAATACCAAGAGTAACAGGAATTGACTGTGTAATATATGTTTGGGGAAAAAACTAAGAAAAATAGGTCAGGGTGCAGCAATGACTGTGATTTCTGTCTTCCTTGGTCCTTAGCTTCCAAAATCTCTATTAAATCTTTATTACTTCTGCAATCATGCATTTACATGTTTTTAAATATTAATTTTAAGGATTAAAGCTGAGCATGGTGGAGCATGCTTATAATCCCAGTACTCAGGAGGCTGAAACAAGAGGATTATTGGGAGTTGAAGACCAGCCAGGGCTACAAAGTGAACTCAAGGCCAACCTGAACTGCATATTGAGACCCCTGTCTACAGAGAGAGAGAGAGAGAGAGAGAGAGAGAGAGAGAGAGAGAATTAAGCCGTAATTCGTCACTTAGATATCATCAAGATATCTGGGAAAAGCTGGGTGTGGTGGCACATACCTGTAATCCCAGCACTTCGAAGGCTGAGGCCATGAGATCATTGTGAAATCGAGGCCAGCTTGGGCTACGAAGTGAATTCAGGGCCAGCTGGACTACATAGTGAGACTCTGGCTAAAAAAAACAAAACAAAACAAAAAAATCCGGAAAAGGCTTTGGGGTTATAGCTTCATGGTAGAGTGGTTGGATTCCACTTGCTACAAGGAGTAATACATTTTAAAAGGTGCTAGGGAAAGGAGCACATTAGGTATTAGAACACAGAGGCTACTGAGCTGCCAGAAAGAAATTAGAAATGGGCGGCTCGTGAGATCTTTTATTCTACATAATATAAGAGGCTACAGAATCAAACACATATAATATTAAGCATGTCTGTGTCCATTGGATACATTTTCCCTGCCTGTGTGTGTGTGTCTCTTGCCCTCTCGCTCCCACTCTCTGATTCAGGTGACTACATAACAATATTCTTTTTCTTGGAGCACCTACTTTCTAAGCTGCAGTTTAACAGTTTGCTTTCCATTCTGATTTGACAGCATCACCATGTAAGCATGCTACGAGTATAATCAAATGACTTTACAATACCTTACACTATATTGTCTCAGCTCTTTATGATCTGCAGCCACGCTGTTGGTACAAAAGCCTGGGAACCTGCCTCCTCCCTCTGACAGCTCCCTCCTCACTCCTCCCCTTAATTTGCACCGTAGAGCAGAAGAATGCTCGAGTCTTTATACAGCTCTCCTTTGAGTTGATAACTTTTTCTGCTAGCCACTTATTGGTGTGAATCTAATGTGACTATTTCTGTCATTTTCTTTCAGGCCTTTAAATGGCTCAACCAAAAAGTCATACCAATCGGTTTTTGGAAGGAAAAAACAAAAATTAAGCCTGAAATAGTTATTTGCTTCTCTTGATAGACAATGTGGAGCTTCTCCTGAAGACAATCAGTAACCAGCACAGTACTGAGAGTCAGGACAATGACCAGCCAGACTATGACAGTGTGGCGTCAGACGAAGACACAGACCTGGAAACCACAGCAAGCAAGGCAAACCGGCAGAAGGTGAGAGGATATGCCTCTTGTAAAAAGCTTTCTCCTACAGAATTGCTTCGAGGGCTCTCCCTGGGAAAGGTACTATGGGGGTAAATCTGGGTTCACTGCTAGCTCAAGCCAAGCAGAGTGCAACAAAGCAAATAGTTTTTGAAACTGGGTTTTTCTCTGCCCAGAATCAAGTGCTGAGACACAGCCCTGCTGTTACAGAGTGACTCCTGGATTATGTTATGAGGCCTACTTCCTTCCTTGCCTAGGAGGAGGGCTAACTTCAGTAGGAAGCACAGAGTCATGTGTGCCAGACACAGCATGGGCAGAAGCTGAGGAAGTGCGAAGAGAACTCAAGTGCTGAGAGCACCCCAAGAGGCTTCGTAAATGGGACGCCTCTTAAGATGTGCCTTAAATTGACATGGGCATTGGGCCTGTGAAGCAGTCAGGGCAGGACAATCTGGGCAGAGAAAGTGAAGCCAAGGCCTCTGGAGGGGACACTAGCGTGTAAAGAGTGAGACTCTGTTAGGCATGGTGGCACACACTTGTAATCTCAGGCCCCTAGGAAGCTGAGCAGGAAGATCAAAAGTTCAAGGCCAGCCTGGGAAACTTAATGATTTAACAAGTAAAAGGGTTGACTATGTAGCTTAGTGCAGACTGAGTAGACTGAGTAGGTTCAGTCCTCAGTACCACCAAAAAAAATGAAGTGAAACTCAGGGCTACAACAAAAAGCGGCACATACTGAAGAGCTGAGATCTTGAGGTACCTCAGAGAGTAGGGGAGGAAGGCCAGGTAGCCTGTTCCTGTGAGTGCACACAGGCTGGCACGAGCCACCTCGGGGCCTAGACCAGTAGAGAGTGGGCACCCGAATGCGCTCAGAGGAGAGGGTCACAGGGTCCTGGGTGCGCTGCACACTGGCTGCTGCTGAATCCCCAGGCCTGGCCCACAGAGGTCCTCTGCAGACATGGAGAGAGTGTGAGTAGGAGGCAGACTAGGGACGTCTGGAACTTTGAGGTGGAGAAATAGACGTACAGAAGATGAGTGTGGGTTTTCTGCCTCACATGACTGAGAATGATGCTGCTTTGGCAGTGACTGGGATTCCCCGTCTGGCCTGCCCAGAGGCTGCCAGTTCCTCCGGGAGAGCAAGCCCATTCCGAGCCGTTGTGGACTGACAGCCCCTGTATCTGCTCCCTCCAGCGGGGTTCTGCTGCTGGCTGGAACATGCTCCCAGGCACCTTATGGCAGGCTCTCTTGCCACCTCAGCTCTACTCAAAGGCTTCCCCTGATGTGCAGCAGCCCACCTACGCCCGTACTTCAGCTCTCACACCCCTCCCTCCTCCATTTTATCTGTTTCCAAAGCACTGATCACCTTCAATCATACACACACACATACACACACACACACACACACACACACACACACACACTCATTTTTTATTTTTCTCTTATGCTTCTGGGATATGAACACCATGGAAGCAGGAATCTTTGTTTTCTGATACATCCTAAGCACCTAGAAATTACTTAATACTCAACAAAAACGTTAAATGAATCAACTGATGAAAGAATAAATGAAAAAGGGAAATGAGGAAGAACCAGGCATGTAAGACAGGACAAATCTCTTTTGGCAGTTGTGAGTATAGATTAGTAGCCCCATGATCCCATTAGGAAGTACTGACTTTAAAATTTTTAAATAGCTGGGTATGATGGTGCACGCCTATAATCCCAACACTAAGGAGGCTGAGGCAGGAAGATCACCAAAAGTTCAAGGCCAGCCTGGACTACATAGTGAGTTTATGGCCAGTCTGAACTACATAGCAAGACCCTGTCTCAAAAAAAATTTTTTTTAATATTATAGTACCCTATTTTTATGTTTCAGTTTTGCATATTCTCAGAAGCCCTGATTTGGTTTAATTTTACAATTCAGGTGGCATGGCCAAAATTTTAAATTCTTTAGCTGTTAGTCTTTAATGTTATCATCATCTCAGATTGTGAACATTTTCCCCAATTTATTTTTAGAGCCTAGATTCAGATTTATCAGATGGACCAGTCACTGTACAGGAATTTATGGAGGTCAAAAACGCTCTAGTGGCTTCTGAGGCCAAGATACAGCAGCTAATGAAGGTGAATAACAACTTGAGTGACGAGCTGAGAATTATGCAGAAAAAGGTAACATGTTAATAAATGCCAGGATAATTGACTCTTTAACCCAATAGTATAAGGAAGACTCTCAGGCATCATGCTGTGGTTTGAGGGAAAAAAAAGCAAGTTATTATAACAGACTTAGAACTCTTGGGAGCACACTGTCTTTGCAAGCAGGATGTGTGTGGATATTTGAAGTGAAGTAGCTCTGGCTTTAAGTAAATCCAGAATAATTCCCCAGATGGAGTAATCTTTGCATTATTCTGGGCTACATGGGAACCTGGGCGGCAGTGCATGGATGTGGTTCCTTCTGCTGCTGGTTCTAAAGAATTTTCAATACCATAAAGACAGAGCAGGTGAAAGTCTTGGGCAAATGTATGCATTTAATCAGCATGGAAGCCTCAACTCACACCCTGCAAGGAGTGCTTTCTCTAGGTGGGCTTTCGTTTGAGTTCTTGTCCCTTATCTCCACCCCCTGGTACCCTTCCCCATATCCTTTAGTAGTCACTAGTACTTACCACTTAAATTTGTGGTGTCCTCGGAGCCTAGAGCAGAGCCTGCCACAGACTAAGTTCTCTGTAAATAAGAGAATACACTCCAGCTGTACTAGCAAGAACTGCATGCTGTAAGAGACAGTCCTATCCATTTAGCATTTTCCCATTTGAATGAGAACTGCATGAATGCATTAACCTCTAAGAGCAGTGTGTCTTTTAGAAATAAAACATACACTTAGCAAGTTGCATGGGTAGTTCATTATGAAAGAGTAAAGAGAAGAAAGTTGAAAAATTCCCCATGTTGCCTAAGATTTTTTGGGGTGTTGCTACCATCGCTTAGTTCTCTTCAGAAATGAGATCTTTATGCTTCCCTGAAACAGAAAGCAAGCAATCTAAAATCTGTCTTTGTACTGTCGTTGAGGAATAGTGGTTCAGGCACATTTCCAAGACCTGGCCAAGAGGTGCCTTTCATTTATTCCTGGATGCTTTTTAGTGCTGCCACTAAAAGGACAGTTACACAACTGTACTCTACTTGCCTGGGAAGTGAGCTGCATCTGGGGCTTGCTAGGATTTTTGTGTTGAGTGCGAGGTTATATATATATATATATATCACTTTTGAAACCAGTGACGTTAGTGCTGATAATGCAGGAGATGCGGATGCCTGCAGGTTAGTTCTAAGCTTCCAGCTCCACTTCATGCCTGGTGCAGCCCTCACCCAGACAGAGCAAGAGCCCCTTTGTCACAGGACTTACACTTCTGCCTTTTCCAAAATAGATTATGTTTATAAATTATAGTTTGTCCCATTAATCAGACTGGTAACTCCCTTTAGATAGCTTTCTGAAATACACTGACATTACCCATTGTAAATCAGTCTGCCATATCACCTTTTAAATTCTTTAGGGCTGGGGAGATAGCTCAATGGAAAAAAGTGCTTGCCTGGAAAGCACAAGCTCATGAATTCAATCCCTGGGTACCACTAAATAAATAAATAAATAAATAAATTCATTCTTTACTGTTCCTTTTAGTGTTTAGAAATTGTCAGAGATAACTTCTATATGGAAGTTATAATAATGCATAATGCATCCTCATCTCCTGGATTATCAGCATCAAAGCCATTGGTTTCAAAAGATGTGTATATATATACACACACACACACACACACACACACACACATATATCTCACACTCAACACAAAAATCTTAGAATCCTGGAAGCAAACGTCTTAAGCTTCTGAAGAAACATGTGCTGAAACTATTTGCCTTTGTACATTAATTCTTAGCAATTCTTTTGATTTCCAAAACTATTGTATTGTCTGTAAGTTTTTATATCATGCCATACAAAAAAAGTATTGCCTATTTTTTGTTTAAGATTGATTGATTGATTGATTGGTTGGTTGATTTGGTACAGGGTCTCAATATGCAGCTTAGACTCATAGTGATCCTCCTGTCTCAGACTCCCCAGCACTGGGATTACAAGTGTGTGTTACCACACCTATTCTCAGTGGCCAGCATGGCACACCTGGGGGTGGGGCCAGCACAGCATGTGGTACCAGAGATTGAACCTGGATCCTAGTGCTTGCCAGGCCTGCGCTTAGACCACTAAGCTATCTCCCCTGCCCTATTGCCTGGTTGTTATTAAGATAAGCATCATTAAAATTTATCCAAAGATGCCTTTCTAAGTGCAGAATACTAGTCATGCATGGTGGCATATACCTATAGTCCCAGCACTCAGGAGGCTAACGCAGGAGTATCACTGCAAACTCAAGGCCAGCCTGGACTACATAACAAGACCCTATCTCAGTCAGTTCATACATACATAAATACATACATGTATACATATATATACATATGTACATAGATACATATATACATGCATAGAACTAAAATGTTTTAAAGCTTGGAACCAGGAGTTTGTGCTCATCTCAGAACACACTCCAGCAGAGTCGGGACGGATGCTATAGCGGCATGTTCAGTGTTGGCATGAAGTTTCCAGGTTTGAGGTCTGGAAAAAACCTGTTAGCCTTTTTACATAGGCAGTAAGACAGCTGGAGCCCCGTGAGGTTCTTGAGTCACCTAGCTCTACATTCTTTGGACCTGATCATTTCATTAGGCCATAGGTTCCTGCTAAGTATTGTGGCAGGCCCTTCCCACTTGTTTGCATCATGGGATATAGGGATTCCCCCTGGCTGCTTATCACAGTGCAGCGCAACACTCTCTCTTTGGAAAGATGATTACAGACTCAAGCTCTGTGCTGAAAACCTTTGTGGTATAGAGGCAGCCTGTCCCTCGTCACAGCTTGCCCTTTGAGGAGATAAGGTGTGGTCTTCCTGTGGAAGACACGGGAAGCCACACTTCCTTTGGTGGGGATGGGTACTGGGAATCAGACTCAGGACCTCACGCTTGCCAGAAAGACCCTGCAGCATGGAGCTAAATCCCTGGCCCCCACACTTTCAGAGGTTTGGCACTAGTTATAAGAGGAGATGAATTTGTTTATGTAGCAAAGATGTATTGATTTTATTTCAAAGCTGGGTAAAGTTTTTTTCTTTATAAAGTTGACTAAGTAGCATGATTTATATCTGATCTTTCACATTTAACAGTTGCTTGAAAAGGATGCTAATTAATGAAGAGGAACAGCCACTATTGGTGTATTTTTCACAGATCGGTGCTTCCTAAATAAAAATTGAAAATAACTGCTAACACTGCATGGGTTTGCTATTGCAAAAATAAGGAGCTCGTGGTGCCGACATGGTTGCTTGTGGACCCAAACCCTGGCACTGGAGGGAAATCTGATCAGAGTTCATTCTCTGTCAAAGAGTAGACAGCTGAACCCACATCACACCCAGCTGGTAAAACTTTCACGGAAGATGAAGGCGCACCCGAGGGAAGAACCCTGTGCAGACTGGACGCAGATACTTGGCTTTAAGCTGCCAGATACTTAAAAGATCCCACGATTCCTTTCTGATCTTTTAACCATGAAGGAGCCTGCATGTGAGGAAAGGAAGGAGCGTTGAGGGTCTCCAGTGGCAGTGGCTGGCTAAAGTGGGCAGAGCAGGCAGATTAGCGAGTTGAGAGCCGACACCACTGTGTTCATGTTTTCTGGGGAACAAAGCCACAGGAGAGAAAGGCCAAGTACTCCAGCCCTGACCGACCGACCACCAGAGGGAAGCGAGCGTGCTACGTGGAGCATTCCTTCGTAAGAAGATGCTAGCATAGTTGAATAACTTTCCAGTTTTATGTGTGATACGTCAATACAGAAAATTTATTATAATTTAGTTCCCTCTTTTTTTTTTTTTTTTCCAAAACTGCTGAACTGTTTGGAATATCAGAGATACTATGTAATAAAACCTTATTGATCATAATTTTTTGTTGCCTTTTTGGACATCAACAGCTGATCTGATACTTGATAAGCTGAACCTCACTTTTTCTTGCTTTGCCAAAGCAACTCTAGTCATCTTTGTGCCGCTTCCATGGTGTCTGCTGTCATTTTTGGCATTTGCAAATTGCTCAGGGCTTATTTGACAAGTTATTCAGCAATGTTTTAATGGCCTCAAGCTTTTACTTGAAACTGCTTTAGAATACTCCCGAGTGCAACTTGTCTGCAGACGTTTCCCCACCCCACGATAACAGAACTTAAGTGGACATTTAGTATTTAAAAAATTGAGACAGCAACTTTCCCACATGCAGAAATTAAATTAATTGAATTATCTTTTGTGATAAAGTGAGTTGTGATAACCTGAGCCATTCATTTCAGAAGATAGACTCTTTGTTAGGTGCTTTACTATTAACACAGCCAGCTGCTATCATTGTTTAAAGTAGTTGTATTTGTTTTCTTGGTGTTTGCCTTGTCTGCTTGCTATGGAAAACACAGTCCCACTGCCAAACATTTCTTTCAGCTTCAAACACTCCAGAGTGAAAATTCCAGCCTCAGGAAACAGGCCACAACCAATGTATATCAGGTGCAAACTGGTTCTGAATACCCAGAAACTTCCAACCACTCTTCCTTAAAGCGACGTCCATCTGCCCGGGGCAGTAGGCCTATGTCCATGTACGAGAAGGGATCAGGTCAGAAACCGTATCTCCCAATGGGAGAAGCGAACCACCCGGAGGAGAGCAGGACGAGACTCCAGCCCTTCCCTGCGCACGTGAGTACCACCACCTGTGCTTTTGCTGGTCGCCCTGTGCAGCCTGACTACTCTGTTCCCTCGTCTGAATCTGCAGACCACTGTGCCTCTGCTTTGCCAGATTGGGCTCCGAGTGTTGCCGTGTGTTCGCTTTGTTAACATGTCCACAGATGCTTGCGACCTCTGGCAAGCACATGGAGCATGGATGGAACAGCTTCCAACCCGCTGGGACATTTGAGCTCTTCTACTCACCTCTTTCCCCTGTTGACATCCTCCCCTTTCTCCACATGCTATTTGCCAGCCAGATCCGGTTGGGCCATTTGTGCCAAGTTCCCATTTTTCCCTATTTCCAAAACAAAAGCAAATTGTAAATATCACTAGCAGAAGCGTCATCTTCAAAATAGACAAGGTTATTTACAAACTGAAACCCTTATAATCAGGGCACTCTTCACTGCTCAAATGTGGGCAGGTAGCACCCGCGGCCCAGTACTTAGGCAAGCCCAGAGGGCGCTGTCTGCTCAGTGTGCCTGCTGGCTGAGCCCCTGCATCCTTATCCTTCCTCCCTGGTGGAGGCTTGGCCTCGTTCCCTCCCATAACTGCAGAGGAAGAATGCTCCATCCACACCTTTCAGGGGTTAAACTCCAAAGACTGTGTTCTATAATAGAGTTCTAACAATCTTATTTTATAGTGGTATAAGGATTATGTTATGGGGTTTTCAGATATAGTATGCCTTTTGGATTAATTTATTATAAGAATCTGTTTTGACAAAATATTATAAAATTTTAAACTTCTTTATGTGATGCTTTGTTCAGAGAGTATTATTTTTCATTCTGAGTGTCAAAAAATTACTGAATTAAATTGTATAGGAGTTTTAAGAATGCAAAGTAAAAGATACGGCCTATTAAATTAAACACTAAGTTAATTCTGTCAAATTTAAGAGTGGTAAAATTGTAGTATTACTATATGCCCATTATTTCAATTTTTCTTTAAATTGTTTGGGGTTAGCACTCTAAAGATAATTATTTAATGTAATGGAAATGTTGAAGTAAGTGAAGAATCTTATTTTTGTATAGTTAAAAAAATTTAGAAGAAGGACTTTTTCATAGTGTGTTTCTTTATTGTAGAAAAGTTAAGAATACAAGGATGTCATATTGTAAAAGTTCTGTACTAATAGTACTGAAGATCAGAGTCCTGGGTATACCCACCAGGAATCACATGTGTGGTTTCTCATTTCATAGTCCTGATTAAAAAGCAAGTATTTATTTTAGGCTCCCCACTGGCCAACTTGACACATGGCCTAGGTGTTATCTTTTCCCGTATGCAAAAGTGGCCTTTTAAATTCACAGTAATTTCCAGGTGTCTTACCATGGGATACATGACACCAGCTTCCAGCTGTCCCTGGGACTTCAGGACTACCTCACCCAATACAGTGTTCTCTAGGATTCTTTTCCTGAAAACAGGGCGAGTGGTCAGCATTTTGTTTGTTCGTAGTTTTCCCGAGTATGTTTCTCTTTCTTCCCCTTCCAGATCGGGAGGAGTGCGCTTGTGACCTCCTCTTCATCTCTGCCTTCCTTCCCCTCCACACTTTGCTGGTCGAGGGAAGAAACCACCCGAAGGGTTAAGTACACTCCAAATGGTCTGCTCTGGAGGAGGGGCAGTGCTCCTGGGCGCTTTGTGCTGGCCCTCCTGTCCCTGTCCCTGCTCACTGCCCTCCATCCTGCATGAGGCAGCACTTCCCTCCCGGGTCCTGGTTTCTCTCAGCATAGCAGATGCACACGCTTGTGTGCACACGCACGTATACCTGCAGAGGCAGTCTCCCTTTTGTCTAACTCCACATTACTCCTTTTCATATCACGTTTAACAAAGATCACAGATCTCAATAACATTTATTCTAAGCTTACTACACTCTTTTTAGACAATCATAAAATTAGCTGGCTGCTGGTTAAATATGGTATAGGAAACATCTGTCCAGTTTTTTCACAGCTACTGTCATATTAAAACTTGTATTTGAATTAACATAAAAACGTTATGCCTTAAAAAAAAAAAGCTGACTTATTTCTGTTGGCACCATAATTGCCAAGCTGAGGCTTTACAGACCTGGCACCCTTAATGAAAACTGTTACACTTAGCAGCAGTAGCTGGGCACAGGGAGCTGTAAGCATGAAGCTTTTCACTTGGTTGGTCAGACCGCACTTGCTGGTGTATAATTTACCCTCACAAGAAGAGCCCAGGACCCGCGTAGCTCCTTGGGAGTAGGCAGGAGGCTCATATTTATTAAACACCTCATGCCCAGTCTTTTGGTAAGTCAGTTAAAAGGTCCTGAGGTAAGGGGGTGAGTCCCTGCTCCAGAGCACACCATCAATAAATGAATGAATATGTCCGTGCCCTGAGACAGTGACAAGGAACATTTTAAAGAAGTTTTCAGTGATACAGCCCAGTTCTGGCTCACTTTTTTTTTTTAAATGAAGGGTAGTGTGATAAAGGTGAGAAGAGAGAAGGTACCGGGGGTGAGGGGCCATCTTTCCAGACAAGGTGGGATCTGCACTGGGCCCAACATTGGCCAGTCCCTCTGCACCTAGGACTAGGAGAGGATCCCTCTGTCCATTGGAAGGGACATGTGAGTTGCCAAGGCCTTTGGATTTTTTTTTTTTTTTTTTT
>NW_004524655.1:9182677-9200678 GCF_000260255.1 Octodon degus | reverse complement strand
AACCAAACAAAAAACTGACATTGACCTATAATAATTTCATTCCAGTAAAACTAAGGGCAGCACAATAATAATGCAATATTTCATTTGAAATTTTGTTAATAAGAATCAAATAAACCTCTTTTGTCCCTTTTGCATTTTTAAAAAAATTAATAGTTTCAAAAAGCATTGCAAGGACTGCTTGCTGAAATAGTTTTATACAAAATTGACAGTAGAATCATTTAAACTGATCGTCCCTGGCCATCATGGTTTTAAAATTTTTATTGGCATATCTGTATTCAAAAATCATAGCAAAGCCATCAGATAAACTGAATGAACCAGCACCAGCTATACAATAACTTTTCTATTAACAGCTTTGGGAGCAGCACTTTTAACCAGTAACTCTTGGCTCTGCATGTTCACAGTAATTTTCATAAAATTAAACACTGACTTCATTGAAATTGTGAATGCTCTTGTTGACATCAATGTAGGACTCAATGTGTGAGTAGCCGATTTTCTGGGTGGTGGTGGCTGTACTCAGGGAACATTTCCTGAGTACTTGTGGGTTTAAATGAAATTTGGCATTTTTTTACATGAAATTGTTTAAATGAAATTTGGCATTTTTGTAATTGTTGTATCGCATTGGATTTGTAATCACTAAATTTACAACAAGGAAGAAGAAAAGATTGATTATAAAAATGTGGACTTTTCCAGGTTTAAATCTGTTTTCTAGATTTTCCCCCCAGCGGAGCAACTCTGGATGAACTTTCCAATATAATTGTTTAGGTGCAATTCTTTTACTATTTTTGTGTGTATGTATACACAAAGAAAATAAATGTAAAGATTAGTCAAACATTCCCTGTGAAAGGTAAGGAGGGCTGGGGAGGGGGTGTTTTGGTTTTCTGAGCTCCTACCTGTATGACCCTGATTTTGTGGCACTGGATATGGTATCCAGTCTAACCAGTAACCCATTGATTCTCTCGTAAAGCCAGATCAAAATTGGGCAGCAAGTGAAGCAAAACTACTTATAGGGAAGAGATGGACATAAAGGGATCTTAACTTTGTAGCTGGGCTGGGATGTACTTTCTTGGTAAAGCACTTGCCTAGTGTTCACAGGCCCTACGTTTGATCCTTAGCACGGGAGAAAGAAAGAATCCTTCTGCAGAAGTTAGCCTTATGAACTCCCTAGATGGCTCTTACCCAGTGCTTTCAATCTTTTGCTAGTTGAATTAGAGTACATAAGTTTAAGAGTTTATGGTGAGTTTTAGGATCCCAGAGCAAGAATCTTCTAGTGGGGTGAGTAGGAACTAAGCACATCTGAGTAGCAAATGGGAAGGGTCTCAGCAGACAGTATTTACCTAGGAGCAGAGAAAAGTAAGGCTGTGTGGCCGGCAAGCAAAATGTGGTGTAGTGGGACTGGCCAGGATTATCAGCAGTGAGCAAATAATCAGGCCTTATGTAGTTGTCTTTCATCTGACTTACTCTGAAGTAGCCATTCTTTTGGGTAAAATTAGGATGTCTCCATGTTTTGCTATTTGTTTCTGAGGTGATTTTGTTTTGTTTTGTTTTGGGTGGAACCAGGGATTGAACTCAGGCCCTTGCGCTTGCCAGGCAAGCACTTATTCTACTGAGCCATCTCCCTGGCCCTGTGTCTCCATGTTTTGGAGCAAAGCTCTTAACTTACAGTTAGCTTAGCCTCATTGTACTACACCATCAGTAAAGGTTCTTAGTCACATATTTTGACCAAGTTGGATTAAATTCAAGGTATAGGGCTAGAAATAGCTCTTGTATTTTACAAGGTACTACAAGGTAATCAAATCGACTCACACCAATTTCTGTTCCAGATGAAAAAATTCTCAAAATATTATGTATAGGGTTAGGGAGATAGCTCGGTGGTCTAAGCACCTCCCTGGCAAGAGCAAAGACCCAGGTGTGATCCCCTGTGCTGCATACCATGCTGGCCCTGGAACCCTGGGCACGCCTTGCCCGCCATGGAAACTGGGCATGGTGGCACATGCCTGTAATCTCAGTGCTGGGGAGGCTGAGACTAGAGGATTGCTACAAATCTGAGCTCCATAGTGAGACCCTGTACCAAATTTGTAAGGTTTTTTTTTTTTTGTTTTTTTTTTTGCGGAACCAGGGATTGAACTCAGGCCCTTGCGCTTGCCAGGGAAGTGCTTATTCCACTGAGCCGTCTCCTCAGTAAAGATTAAAAAAAAAAAAATTAAAAGATTAACTTTAGGGCTGGAGAGATGGCTCAGTGGTCTAAAGCACCTACTTGAAACAAGCTTGGCAAAGCACAGGGACCGTGGTTCGATCCCCAGCACCACATGCCAGCCAGACCCGCCCCCTGGTGGGCTGAGCTGGCCACACACACACACACACACACACACACACACACACACACAATAAATAAATGTAATAAATAAAAATAAATAAATATTTAAAAAAAGATTAACTTTAAAAAAATATGTGTAAAATAGTTACCAAGAGGACGTAGTTTTCACAAAACATTCAGAGCTAACATAGTGGAGTGGAGTGAAGCTAACATAACAAGTGTCATACTTTTTTTTCTTTTTTCCTAGACAGAGTCTTATCATATAGTTCAAGCAGGTCTTGAACTCACCATGTAGCCCATACTGGCCTCAAACACCTGGCAGCCTTCTTGCCTCAGCCTGCTGGGATTATAGGCATGCACCACCATGCCCAGCCTAACATAGCCCCAGAAATACAGTTCCCTTCACGTTTTGTTACCCTGGGCAGCTCAGGTTTAGCAGTGCTGCCATTTGCTCAAAATATTTTTAGGACTCCTCATTTACATCTATATTCCATTTTTAAAATCTCCACAGTTGTACCAGATCCCTATTTTATAAGAGGTAGGTATTTTGGGAAGCAGATACAAGTGGTTTGACACTGAGTATCAATCCAGGTTAATCCATTTTGGTTCACAAACAACATATAGCTACTTACACCAATAGTGTAAGTTTTTCCCAGTGTTTCCTAAGAGCATCTCTGAAGGCGTTTTCAGCCACTTGTGCCTTGAATGGCAGCAGTCATCTAGGCCCCAGCCAGCTATGAAACACTGGAGACACCTGAAGAGGAGACAGGGGCCTGGGTTCTTCTGTTTTTCCAGAGATGTGTCCTTAGGTGGACACCTTGCCTTTTTGGGGGGGTTGTGGGGGGGCCTGGCAGTGGTACCAGAGATCAAACTCTGGACCTTGCAGGCAAGCACTTATTCCACTGAGCTATCTCCCCAGCCTTATACCTCACTTTTTTGGCCCTTCATTTTCTTGTCTGGTACTAATCCAGGTAATCTGCAGGTAGCTTTCAGCACTGAATGTCAGTGGTCATATAAGTGCTGGGGTGTCTGCTCAACCCCTCTCCTGCATACTGGGGAGTGCATTCAGCCTTGCATGTGCTAAACAAGCTGTCTGCCACTGAGCTACACTCCCAGCCCCTTTTTAAAATATTTTATTTTGTGACAGGTTTTGTTGTTGCCTAGGCTGGTCTTGAATTTGAGATCCTCCTGCTTCAGCCTACTGAAAGGCTTGGATCACAGGCATGCATCACCATGTCTGCTTATTTACCTGGGTCTCATTCTCTTAGAAATTCCATATTCTTAGAAATTCCATATTCTTTTGAGAGCTAAATGAGACAACCTTGCATGTCTTGTTGGCGTCTTGTTGGTACCAAGGATCTGTTTATGCCCACTAAGCTCAGAAGAAAGCAGTGCAGAAAGAAGCTATTGTGGTTGCACTGTTCATCTTCTACTAAATTTTCTGTAAAGGATTGGCTCCTATCCCAACCGAGACCTGGGTGCCCAACAGGTGATGCTTCCCTAAAGAAGCATCTTGTGTTCTAAACTAATGGGATCCCCTTCTCTTGCTTGTAGGCTTCCAGGCTAGAGAAACAGAACAGCACCCCTGAGAGTGACTATGACAATACTCCCAATGACATGGAGCCAGATGACATGGGGTAGGTGCATGGGAAGAGTGCTGAGGGCCAGGGGACCCTTGACCCTATTTCAGACCTATAAGGTCTTGCAATATTCAGGCATATGTTTGTAGTTCCCAAGCCTTCGCAACTGACATTATTGCCGCGTGGCTTCTTGTCCTTTTGCCAGCAGGTTAAACATGTTCCTCAGCACTGGTGCTGTACTTAAAAATCAGTATTTTATTTCAAAGTGAAGTTGACACTAGTTTGAATTCCATTTGTATCCCCAAGGGATTATCTCCACTTAAGATGGCCTTATTATGCCACATCCTTCGCACTCCACTCACTCCTTTTCCTCTTCATCCTTTCTGTGAGTGCCCTCCCTTCCAGCCCCAGGACAGTGTGAGAAAGCCTCGGGGTGTGCTGTAGCTGCCTGTTGATGAAGCTTGGCCTTGCCTTGAGTTTCCTGCTAGACCGGATAAGGAAGCCACACAGCCAGCCAGTGCAGCAGATGTGGCTCCTAGAAACCAGAGAAGCTCCCAGCACCTGCCACATTCAGCCACTTCTCTACCGTTCACAGCTCAGGCCGAAAGGGCAGGCAGAGGAGTATGGTGTGGCCAGCAGACAGCTTAGTGTCTGATGCAACAGAACCCCATGCGTCACTCCCCAGCACTGAGGACGTCATCCGGAAGACTGAACAAATCACCAAAAACATACAGGAGCTCTTAAGAGCAGCCCAGGAAAATAAACATGACAGGTAAGGGGCTGTGGTCCTGTGCTGGGAGAACATGTCCTGCTGCGACAGGGACACTGCAGGTTCCCAGTGGCACTTGTTTCTAATTTGTTGGCTTTTAGGGAGAGGAAAACTTAAAAACAAACATACAAGCTTAGTTTTACTTGTTTGGGGGTTTTGCACAGTGTATTTGTTTTTCTCTGTTGTGTTCGGAAGCTCTCTGATATGCCTGGAAATAATACTGCAGTGCATTCAGGGTGTGACAATCCTCGTTCTCAGCAAAGAGGGAAAGAAGCTTCCTCACAACTTGGGGGTGATCCTTCTGGCCACCACAGCTGCCAGAGTCACTAGCAATACAGTTGCTGAGGCAGAAGACATCCTGCAAGGAACCCAGTTCCCTGTTGCCCGTCTTCCTTGTGTGTGCGTGCAGGCATGCATGTATAAACTTCTAAGATTCTCAGCTGTGAAGGGAAAGTCTGATCCCTGGAGCAGAAGTATAGCCCACAGTGCTTTCTTACTGAAAGGAAGGGACTAGATCTTACTGTACTGATCCTTTGTTCTGGGAGAAGTCTGGTAAGTTGTGAAATGTTCTGCAGGATGTTCTGATTTCCCACGGCGGGCCGGACATAGGCATACTCATAAAACATTGTTTACCGCCACCCCTTTGGGCTTGAAGAAGCAGGAGTTGTTCGTTGCCAAGAATAACACCACATATTAGGTCAGCAAAGCTGAGGAGCTCAGGGAGGAGCTGCACGTTTTGTGCAGACAGAAGGCCTTCTAGGAACACGGTACTGCTTTCTCTCTTGACTCCACACTCTGCTTCATAATGATGCAGCCGTGTCCAGCATTGGTGATACGTGCCTGAAATCCCAGCTGCTCAAGATACTGAAGCAGGAGGGTCATAAGTTCAAGCCCAGCATGGGCAAGTTAGCAGCTTTTTGAGAGCCTGCCTCAAGAAGGAAAGGGCTTGAGGATGCAGCTCAGTGGTACAAAGCTTGTCAAGCATGTATGAGGCCCTGGCTTCAGTCTGCAGTTACACAAGGAGAAAAAGGATGCATCCATGCCTGGAGTTCTCTGTATTCCTGATGCTGCTGTGCCATCCCTCCATCTGTACCTTTTTTTCGTATTTTTACCGCTCTTGTTTGTTCCAGTATAATTTCCCACCATAAGGAGAATATTGTGTTTTCTTTGAAAAATAAGTCTTAGACTGGGCATGGTGGCACACGCCTATAATCCCAGCACTTAGGAGACTAAAAAACAGGAGGACCACTATGAGTCCGATCTGTGTAGTGAAACCCTATACTAAATACATAAAAACAGAAAGAAAGTCTTTGTGGATAGACTGCTGGAAGCACCTCAAAGAAAAGAAGAGCCTGCACAATTCCACTGCCTCTTTTTGCAGGATGTTTGTAGCTATTGCCCTTCTTAATTGCCTAGCCATTCTCTTTCTGCCAGGCTCTTGCACTTCACATCTTGTGAGCACCTAGTACCTGTGTCCAGGGCCACTGCTGTGGCAGTGGGTGACCCATACCTTACTATACAGAGTGAAGTGTCCCATAGCTTTCCACAGTAGGGTTTTGACAGTGTTTTGAATAATCTTGATGCAAGGATAATTCCCTCCTGTGTGAGTTCTAATTGCTCACCCCATTTATCAGTGTGCTCAAATCTATTTATTTACTTAATTACTAATTTATTGAGACAGAGTCTCACTGTACACAGTTTACTGTGGCCTTGTGCTCTTTATAGCCCAGGCTGATCTTGAACTCACAATGATCCTCCTGCCTCAGCCTCTTGAGAGTTGGGATTACAGGCATGCACCACCACTCCCGGCTTCGAATTTTCTTTTCTGCCAGTTCAGAGGTACAGTGCTGGTATTTCATACCAAAAATGTGCTTACGCTGTATTGCTTTCTCTGGTAGTTGTCAAAAATACAAATATTTATCCCGACACTATTTGTAGCTTAAAAGATTGCAATATGGCGTTTGGCTCAACTTGAGAAGAGTCATTTCTTCCCAAGATGCAAAAATCCACTTAGCACATTAAGTGATCTGATTTATTTCTTTAAGCCAATGAGGGAATGATGCAGAGATTCTGATCACTAGCTTATGCTTCTGGTTTAAAACCAGAATTGGCCTAAGGAATTTATATGTTATACACTGTTCAACTTCTATTAGAATCTCTTGACTACTTATACATCCAAGATGCTTTCCCTTACAGTCTTGCATTGTACTCATGAAAGCCTGGCTCGTGTCTCCTGTTTTCTATTTTTGTTGATCAGTTGCTCAAGTGCATCTTAGGTCGAACTGTAGTCCATGCAGGCACTTCAAGGCATGGTCCAGGTTCTCTGAGCCCAGAAAGCGCCCCTCAGCCCCTGGCCTTCCTGCAGTCCCTTTTCCTCCTCTGCCTCCTCCTCCTCCTCCTTGCTTCAGGGCTCACAACACATTAGGCACACACGCTTTATTTGGTGCATGGTGCCAACTTGAAGTTGTGGGCTCAGACTTGTTTTGACAGAGGAGGAGACCTCACTTATCTGCACATGCTTTCTTTCTTTCTTTTTTTTTTTTTTTTTTTGGCTTATCCAGAACTTCCCAAAATAGGTGGTAAGGAGTAAACTTTCAAGAGGTGGCCTTAGGGAAAATTCCTTCTCTATCTAGTGGACCACGGGTGAGTTGCATTTCCCAAAGTGAAACTGTAACCACCAAAATAAAATACAGTATGAAACTCCTAGGCACGGCTCTCAGCTGCTGTGATATTACTAGGAACAAGTGATTGCTGTGAACATGGTCCTTCCTTCTTTCTGAGGGTCTGTACTAGGTGGCCTTCTGTCCCTTCACAGCTGTAAGTCTCTTTTTGTACATTGACATTGTGGCTTAGTGTGTTGTATTGGGTTCTAATTGCTCACAAAAGTAGAAGTTGGGATTTCCCATTTGAAGGCATTTTTAGATAATTATAAACTGTTTTCTTGCAACGTAATGGCTTAATTAAAATATAGGCAATAGTAAAATAGTTTTGATACTCAATTTCCTATAAAGTACAGTGATCGCTTATGGTAATCTTTATTCAGAACCCCACTACATGGTTTAAAAAACAGAATAAAAATGTTCCTTGAGGGATTTAAGTCTATGATGGATGCTGAATGGAATCTGGTTAGAAGGAACAATTTAAAACACAGCCACATGGGTTCTTGTGTTGGGGCAGACCTACAGTGTTCGCAGCACCATTTCCTAACATGCTACCTGCTTTCCCACATCCTGGGCTATGGGTTAGTCCTGAGTACAAAGCCCAGGCTTGGCAGCAATTTTATATCTAAGAACCATCACTTGATACCATCATCTGATTGTGTTTTTTATGGTGCTGGGGATTAAATGCCTTACTCATGCTGAGCACTTGCTGTGCTCCAGAGCCACACCCCTCCAGCTGTCTCTGTGCCCTTCATACTCAGGATGAAAAGCTAACATTTTTAAGGATGAGGAAACTTGGCTCATTCTTTGTCAGTTCTAAGAATAAAAATCCTGAGTAAAGCAAATTAGTGTGTGTGTGTGTGTCTGTCTGTCTGTCTGTCTCTCTCTCTCTCTCTCTCTCTCTCTCTCTCTCTTTCTCTCTTTTCTTTCTTTATTTTTCTTTCTTATTTTTGTATTTAGTACAGGGTCTCACTACACAGATCGGACTTGTAGTGATCCTCCTGTTTTCAGTCTCCTAAGCACTGGGATTACAGGTGCACGCCACCACGCCCAGTCTTCTTTACTTTATTTTGGAGACAGGGTCTCACTCTGCAGCTCGGGCTGGACTTGAGCTTACTTTGTAGCCCTGGCTGGTCTTGAACTCATAACAGTCCTCCTGCCTCAGCTTCCCAAGTGTTGGGGTAACAGGCATGCACCACTACACCTGGCTTTTAATAAAACCAATCATAATTCTGTTGTCTGTCGTCTCAGGAAGCCAGATGACCACTCTTGGGAGAAAAGAGGCTTGCTATATAAAGAGATGTCAATCTGTGGCCATCACGTGTCGGCTCAGCCACCCTCTTACATTTTGAGACTGGGGCATGTCTTCTCTGGGTCACTTTTCTCATTTGAAAAATGGTTGTGGTAGGGCTGGAGAGATGGCTCAGTGGTCTAAAGCACCTACTTAGAACAAGCTTAGCAAAAGCATCAGGGACCGCGGTTCAATCCCCCAGCACCACATGCCAGCCAGCCCTGCCCCCTGGTGGACTGAGCTGGCCTCTCTCTCTCTCTCTTGTGGTAATAGTCCAACCTCACAGGGCCATAGAGATGTTAAGTGAGTCTCTAAAGGTGCATCATGTGGGGGGCCTGCAAGTCCAAGTGGCCTGGAAGGAAGGATTTAGGTTTGTTTTCTTAGAGCTCCTCAACATGAAAGAAGGTGCTGTTAGCATGTCACATATACATGTTGGCTTTGTGACAAAGTACATAGGTGTCTGAATGAACATGGGAAACAGACCCCAGTGTTCTCAGTTTGCACAAGATTTTGGTTCCCCCACATTTCACATGAATTGAATGAAAAGAATTTAGAAGGGTTGGTGAAGTGACACCAAGGTATTAAAAGTATAGATTCCAGTCCTAATTTCAAGGAGTTTTTTTTCAGCCCTTCATTTTTCACTTTTGTAGGCTTTGGCATGGAAATCCTTGTTTTTCTTTCTGGAAATTAGGGAGATGAAATGTGAGACAGGAGTGACTGACCTGAGGAGCCGCGAATGTCTGTGGACCGTTCTGTGGCCTCGCCCAGTTACTAGGAAATGTTGGCACATTTCATGTATGGAGATGGCTTTTACCAGGTTGCACCTTCAGGAGAGAACGGGGACCCTGCTTCATAACTGTATGCTTTCTCTTGGTGTGTGATAGATGGTGGGCAGACTGTAGCCCATGCCTCTTCGTTAAAAGAATGCCTGTCTTTGAACAACCGCTTCCATATTTTGCAGTTACATTCCCTGCTCGGAGAGGATACATGTAGCTGTTACAGAGATGGCAGCATTATTCCCCAAAGTAAGTTACCCCAGACTCACTTTCTTGAATTATATTAACTATTTACAGCATGTAGTTTTCAATAGGCAATCATATAAGGCATGGAAATAGTTCTGTTGTACATGAGTATTGACTTTAATAAGAAAAGAAAGGCCAGGAGAGATGGTTGACATGTCTGGTCTACATGGTAAGACTCTCTCCCAAACCTAGGAAATAATTATAAAAAGATGGGTATGCCAATCGAATAATAAAGGCAAAACATCAATAGAAAAAGATTGTATCTGACATATGTAACCTACATGGGTTAGTATTTTTAAAAACCACCCCAAAATAAAGAGCACATAGGGCCAGCGAGATAGCTTAGCGGTCTAAAGCACCTGCTTAGGCAAACTTAAGCAAAGTGCAGGGACGGCAGTTCAATTCCTGGCACCACATGCCACGCCAGCCCCACCCCAAGGGTGGGCTGAGCTGGTCACAAAAAAAAAGAGCACATAGTGCTGAATTGCCCTGCGTGTGCTTCTCCCTGCAAGTGCAAGCATTTCCACATCTCTCCTACCGTGGGCTGCAGAGCACTCCCTGGTTAACACGCCCCCATTGAAAACATGTGGAACAGAAATGCCTCTGGCTATGCAGAACAGCTTGTGTTGCTTTCGGGGGCATGCTTGTCCCTTGCTGCTGGGTGTTCCCCTTGCAGCCCATGACGGACAGCTGTGTTTTTGTGTTTAGAAACCCAAGTCTGACATGGTGAGGACTTCCCTTCGTTTACTGACATCCAGTGCCTACCGGCTGCAGTCAGAGTGCAAGAAGGCCCTCCCGGGGGACTCCGGCTCACCCACTGACGTCCAGCTGGTCACACAACAGGTCATCCAGTGTGCGTACGACATTGCCAAGGCCGCCAAGCAGCTGGTCACCATCACCACCAAAGAGAACAACAACTGAACAGCGGAGTGCTGGCCGTCTGCTTTCTGGGCTTTTTAAAGTCTGCTTTCAAATTTAGACATGGAACTCTTCAGATTTTTACAAAAACATTTAATGAGAATTTAAAACTTTTTAAAAGAAAACTCAGTATTATTTTTGCATGTTTTCTAACAAATTTTTGACTATTAATTTAACCAACTTGCCTTATTTTGTGCCTGTTTACCAGTTCAGTAGTTTCTGACATCCTGTTGTGTTGTCTGCAACTGTTGAGGTCACAATCGTACACACCCGAAAGTTGTTCCCTTGCTCGAAGTGGGTTCAAACTTTTCCATCTCTTAAAACTTCCTGCTTATGGATAAAAGTATAAATGAGATATTTTAGTAAAACATTTTCTTGAGAGAGTTGGATTTAAAAAAAAAAAATCAACATTACCTGTTCCCTACAAAGCTTTGTGCAATAAGTAAATTTTTCAGCCTGCAAAATCTCTTCAGTTTGGGGTATCTCCAAGCATGTATGCAGAGAAACGACTTTGCCATTTTCTGAAAACTAGTGTAACAGCCTCTCGGAGGAAACAGTGAATTGCTCTATTTCTCATTGTTCTATCATGTTAAATGTTCCGGTTTTTTATCTCAATTTTCTGCTTCTGTTTTACTATCGTCTTGAAGTCTCGGAAAGATTCATCCTCCACGTCATGTCCCATTTACCACAGTTAAGGGTAGGAGCACACCTGTCGTCCGTCACCCATTGTCAAGCACTCTGCCTTACCCGCTAAGCTGGACAGTCCATCTAGAACATGCAGCAGAGAGAAGCCTCAGTCTGAGCAGCCATGACTGACCTTGTGTCATTTGGGCACCACTGCCAGGAACTGACACTGCGCTGTACCTCTCCTCCACAACTCAGTTATTCCTTTAACCACTGACAGCTTCCTCAGAGGAGCTGCTTCGCATGTCCTGTCATCCATAGGACTTCTAAGGTAAGATGTAAATAGTCATCTTAGCTCCTCCCCCTTACCCTGCTGGTACTTAGCAATTAGACATGAGAGTTCTTTCCAGAACTCCACGGACACTGCCTACCTGACCATAACTGTCCCAAAGCTCGGAAAGAGTAGAGCTCAAAATCGAGAACACGCTGAGGCTGTGTTTTAAATTACTCAGAAGCCCTTTCTTGTGCTGTTAGAGCCCAGTCCTGTCCTGCTTGTTGCTGGGGCCTTGTGTGCGGCAGCTCAGTCCCTGACCTGATGGAGCCAGTGGGGCGCTATGAAGAGATCCTGGTGTGCAGCAGGGGGCACAAGTACGGCCAGCTGAGGAGCCCTGGCCACCTATCATGAACAACAGTTTCCTCACTCCACTCATGTTGCCATTGGAAAGGAGGACTTGGGCTGCCAAAATTTTTATTTTTTTTCCCAAGGAAGGGCACCAGAAATCTGGAGTTTTTTGGCGTCACCACTCTAATTATATGTTGGCATGTTCATGGAAACTGCATGGGACTGTGATCTCCAAGCTGCCACTCGCCGCTCCCCCCAGGGCCTGTACTGTGCAGCATGAGGGCCTCACTTCCCCAGCCAGATTGCGTTCATCCTAAGCAAGACCTGGCAGACTGCCGTCTACCCTCTGTTAAGTCGCCATCAGCCTGCTTTTTACCCATATATTCTGTCTCACAGTCATTAATGAAGAAGTCAAAATGATCAAAGTAAAGGTCACCTCGGCATGTGCTGACCAAGCCTCTGTCTTCACCAACTTACTTACTAGGTCATGGTGTGTGCCTGTCTGGGCTCGCTACACATTGAGGGGCATGGGACAAGGGTCCACGTCTCCAGCAGACTCAGCCACTGACGTGTCCGCGCAGGCCTAAGTGCTTCATTCCTGTCAGAAGCTCAGGAGATAGATGCCTTCTAGAAGGGGCCTCTTACCTTCAGCTCAAGCACTGCCAGACACCTTGGTCTGCATGCTTCGTGGACTCACCTGTCCCCCCTCTTCCTTGCGAACATCTACCCTCTGTCAGGCTCCCCAAGGTCCTTGGGAAAGGCCCAGTGGTGATCCTGAGCCTGTGCCCCTGGCCTCCCAGAGAAGACAGACCTCCACAGAGGCTCTGGGAAGGGAGTTGTCAGCAGTACACCCAAGTGCCTGCAGCAGAGGACGTGCTCTTCATGCCCCTTCACAAAGTCAAGGAATGTAGGGACCAACAAAGTATTTGCAGCTGTGAGAACACCACAGAAGAGTTTGAACCTGCAGTGCCAAACTCAGACAGGAGTTCCAGGTGGAGCAGTGGCAGTGGGAGGGCCACATGTCTGCATATTTCCATAGCCTCGCCCACCCGAGACCTGTTGTCGGAGTTCCCTGATCCTGTGGGCCGGTCCCGCCTCCTCTGCATGCTTGCTCCGGCCCCTTTTGCACATGGGTCCCCTTGCCCTGCACAGGCTACCTCCTTAGCCTGTGTTTTCACCCTTTCTTCCCTGAAACTGATGAGACAGAGGTGCACTTTATGAGCCGGCACTTGGCTAAGCAGAGAGAAGCAGCTCTACCCCTGAGCTCCTGGGCACAGAGCTCATCTTCCACTTGGGAGTGCAGATAGTTCTTACTTGCCAAAGAACAATGCGTTGGGCCCAAAGATCAAGGGCAGCGTTTCATGAAATTGGAACTAGAAACGCACAACTCGGCCGCTTCCTGGGTCCTTGACTCAGCACCGCGAGTCCTTGATCAACAGCGAAGCTGCATGTTTTTTATCCTCAGCGGTCCCTGTGAGCTTCTGACAGCCCGCTTTCATTCCTTCCTCGTCCTAGTAGAAGGTCGCCCTTGTTCTTACACAGAAAATGCTGCATAGGAAAAATGAGATGCCTTTTATTCAAATGTGTTTTATGCGTGTCACTCATTCTGTACGTATTTCTCACCTTTATTGTACATCCTGTTCCTGTAATTATTGGCCCCTTCACATGTTGTAAACTCGTTTTGGATTTTGTGCCTGCTAGTTA
This sequence comes from Octodon degus, assembly GCF_000260255.1. Taxonomy (NCBI): domain Eukaryota; kingdom Metazoa; phylum Chordata; class Mammalia; order Rodentia; family Octodontidae; genus Octodon; species Octodon degus. The sequence goes on along the minus strand of NW_004524655.1, from coordinate 9,187,174 downwards.
TGCAATAAACAGGCTCTGTACGTGTCTGTAGCCGTGCTCTGCTTCCTGCCCGTTGACTGATGCTTCCCGAACTCTGCAGAAGCACAGAGACCATTTGTCTTCACAGAGCACCATTTTTAATGTCAGTGTCTGCCTTGCTCCCTCCCTTGGGGCTTTGTCAGCTGTGTGGTAATGACCACCAGGTTTTTCTTTCTCTGAATTTAGCACATAGGGTTTTTTTGTTTTTTGTTTTTTGAGACTGGGTCTCACTGTGCAGTTCAGGCTGGCCTTAAGCTTACTTTGTAGCCCAGGCTGGTCTCCAACTTGTAAGGATCCTCCTGCCTCAGCCTCCTGAGTGCTGGGATGACAGACATGCACCACCACACCCAGCTCCTTAGATTTCTTTAAAGAAATCCTGCATCACTGTCCTTAGTCTCTTTCTCCCCCCTTTTTTTTCCTTTGGGACGAAGACCCACTGTGCTCCCCAAGCTGGCCTTGAATTCCTAGGCTCAAGAGGTCTCTGTTCTTCAGCCTCCTGAGGAGCTGGGACTACACATACAGACTAGTTCTTTGTATCTTACTTCTGAGATTTAGTTCGTAGGTCAGCCAAAGCTGGCCCGGCGCAGATGCCTTCTACTCTTCTAACATTCCTAACGGGCACTTAGGTCATTGGATTACGTCTGTCTCTTCAGACCGCCCAGCTACTTCCATGAACTTCTAGAGAGAGGCCCATGGGACTGATTCCCATGGAACTAGTACAGATCTCCACCTGCGTTCCTCAGGGCCACCCAGTCACCTGCAATTGTCCTCTGGAGAGGTAGCTTGGGTTTGTCCTTCCAGATGCAGGACAGGAGGGAGAGGACCTGACCATCTTGGGAACCTTTCTAAACGAGAAGTCTGCAAAAGCTAGCACATCCTCACTGTCCAGTCGTGCCGCTGAGGGAGGGCCCAGAACTGGCAGGCAGGATGGCAGCTCCTGCCCGGGGCCACCCCCTGTGGAAAGGCTCCCCAGGAGTCTTACAGGGCTGGCTGAGCACTTGCAGCAGCTGGGGGGCCTGGGATGGGCATTCCTGTCACTCCCAGTGCTACTGACATTCGGTGAGGGACCACGCTGAGGCTGCTGCAGTCACTGCCAGGCCCTTGCCACCACGTAGCACCCTGCCGTCTGTTTTATTATTTTACATATTTATTTTGTATGGGAGCTTGAACTCGGGGCCTTTGCTCAGAGCAACATCATTAATGCTTTAAATTACTGAGGCTAGGTTCAAATTTGTGATCCTCCCGCCTCAGCCTCCCCGCTGGCCAGGGGGTTACAGCTGTGCGCCACCACGCCTGGCTTTGCTGTCTGCTTTAAATGTTGTTTTTATAAATGCAGTTCCTCACTGGAATGTCCTGTCTTCCTCAGCACACCCTGGGAGGCAGGAGTGCACACTTCAGTGCCCATGGGGTGGGTGGGGGTGGACACAGCTGGGCTCACATGGGAGCTGCCTGTTGCTTTACTCTCCTACGCCTTACTTCCTTTAATCAGCCAAGTTATGGAACCAAGGACTCTAGGACCACATGGCTTATGTGGGACAGTGAAGCTGGCAGTGCTTGGTGGCCCTGCAGTGGCCTCAGAGGCCCATTCTGCTCAAGCCCAGAGGGCACAGGTGGGCAACACACTGTCAATTTGTGCCCAAGGCTTGGGGCCGCTCCAGTTGGGGGCAGTCTTGCTTTCCCTGGAGTTCCTTGTCCCTGGTCCTCTCCAGTATTGAGTGACCAACAGGAAGGACTAACCCAGCTCTTTGGTCCACGCTTCTCACGATGTTCCCACAGCAGCAGCAACATCACCTCACAGGGCTACACACTGGACACATCACCACACAGCAAGCTTGGTTCTGGACCATCTCAGGGACCTGTCACCTAGGAGCTGGTCCTGTGGTCCGTGGACTTGCTCCCCACCTCCATGTGGTAACCTTGGCCTCCTCTCAGCTGGAGTCCAGCTCTACCCTGCAGCCCAGCCACTCTGTGGGTACCTGTATCAGACAGCAAAGCGGGGCCCCTGGAGATTAAGGGCAACACAGACTTCCTCTCCCTCCTACCCGCCCCCACTTCCCTGTGCACACAGGGCCCTTGCTAAGCATACCACATCCCCAACTGCACCTCCTCTCAGGTCCCCACACTGTTCAGCCCCACTCAGAACTGAGCCCCACCCTCCCACCACCACCAATGTAAATTTCTGCTCCAAGGACCCGAGTACTTGATGGTTGTAGTTTGGGGCTTACAAAAGAATGAAGTTAATACAGGACACATTATTTATAGGATTATTTCATAATGTTCACCCAAAGAATCCAATGCAAAAGAGTGCAGGAGATCTATCCACACACTAGAGACCCAACGAATCCAGCTGAGGGCCTAGATCCTATGGCAGTGTCCTTCAGGGGTCCAGCTGAAGACCTAGGGCCATGCAGTGCCCCCGGCAGGTCCAGCTGGAGGCCAAGCGCTCGTCACAATGTCTCATACAGTCTGTTTCAGAGTCTGTGCTGGGAAGGCCGAAGGGTCAGTGGCGGAAGCTAGAAAGTCTGGCAGGGGGATGAAGGCTCTGCATTGGAGCTAGGAAGCAATACTCACAGTAAGGACCAGAGCTCCCCGGAAAGGAACCACAGCCATCCTCAGCGACAGCAATGCCCAAACTTCTGCAGTGATGAGAACAGCCAAGTTCATATCAGGAAAGCCGGTGTGATGAGCCCCTCCAGGAAACTCAACAGCACCGCCTCTTCCTCACCGGTCCTCTTTATGTTGCCCATGGTCCTCAGGTGGGCCTCCCACACCCAGCACCACATTGCTTCAGTTCAGCTGGGCGTTACAAAGGTGACCATCAGCTGTCAACCCACCACACTCCTCCAAAATCCTTCTTCTCCCCATCTCTCCCCTTCCTAACACCTTCTCCTCTTTGTCTTATATTTCTCTTCACCTGTGGTTCTGTCAGGGCCTGTAGGCCAGATCTCCACTTCCCTTTTCTTTCTTTCGTTCTTTCTTTTTTCTTTCTTTCTTTCTTTCTTCTTTCATTTTCTGGTACTGGGGATCAAATCAGGACACTGTGCTTGCCAGGCAGGCGCTTGTGCCACTGAGCTAGCTGCTTCTCTTTCAGAAACCCAACTAATTACCACTTGTCCGGCCTTGGCCCCTTTCTCAGTGTGGCCGTGTAAACCCTATCTCTCACCTGGAACACCTTACAGACAAGATTTGAAATCTACCTTGGTTTGCAGATCGCACCTTAGATGTCCAAACGCTGACATCTTTCTCTTACACTGTCTGTGCCCTGCTAGCCGGCCACTCGCAGGACCTCACCTTCAGTTCTTCCCCACTCCGGCCTGTTGCTTTCTAACTCCAGGGACTGGCTTAATGCCAACACCCACTATGTGCTGTTACTGGGCTAAAGGCTCAGCATGTTTTCCCCGGTTAGCAAAGCACACTCATAAAGTAGGAATTGAAACTGTCCCATTTTAACAGATGCAGAAGCTGAGGCTGGGCCGAGAACCCAGCATGGAGCAGCTCAGAGCAGGGAGCTGGTGCTCTCAGTCACAGGCTCTGCCGTGCCAGCAGATATCCGGGACAGCAGACCCCTGGAACCAGAAAGGGTGAGGAGTAACAGTGACCTTCACAGAGGTATAGCTGGGAGAGGCAGCAGAGGCTCAGTGGTTCCAAAATCCTTCACATTGCTGTCAGGGGAGTGTCAGAGCAAGCGAGGCAAGGTGCTAGTTTCTGTTCTTTTCTTTCTTTTTCTTTTTTCTTTTTTGGTGGAACCAGGGATTGAACTCAGGCCCTTCTGCTTGCCAGGGAAGCCCTTATTCCACTGCGCTGTCTCCCAAGCCCCAAGGTGCGGGTTTCTTCATAACCACTGCCTTCCCTCCCCTCCCTGGCGAGGTACTATTGGCTGTGGGGGCTCATGTTGCCTTGGGAAGATGCTTAAAGGAATTGGTCTGGGTGGCCAAGACTGGGTTTTATCTGCCAGTTCCTTATTTTTGCCACAAATATTTCTCATCTTTTCTGTTTGTTTCCAATTGAGGTATTCAGTGACAGCTGCACAGACAGACTCTTATCTCTCTAAGGAGGACACTGCCCAGTGGAAAGGAATGAGTCTAGGACCTCACAGAATCCACAGCGTCAAATTACAGAGCAGCCTGTGTCTGTGGCCCAGGGCAGGGGGCGCTTCCTCCAGGGTGCAGCCAGTCCAGAGGGTGGAGGAAGCCTCTGGCTCAGTAATAGAGAAGGCGTCGTGTAGCCCGAGTCTGACCTGTTCTCCCTCCACCAGTGGAACTCCTCCCCAGGCCCCTGGCAGTACACTGGATGATCCACACTAGTAGATGCTTTCCCGTGGGAAGGCCTCCTTGCAGGAATAATGGCTCTTTCTTAGCTCTACACTTTCTTGTCCCGTGTCCTCCCTTTTCAATTCTCTTTATTTTGTAGGTGAAAAACTGGTCCCAGGAGGGGTCACCCAGCTGCTATACAGAGGGCATTGGGACCAGAACTGGTCTC
>NW_004524655.1:9178448-9181652 GCF_000260255.1 Octodon degus | reverse complement strand
GGACATACACAGAGTGTTCCACCCAACCCCAGCTGAATACACATGTTTTTCAGCTGCACAGGGGTCATTTTCTATAATAGACCACATACTAGTCCATTGGCCTCTCTCTCTCACTGCTTCCCCGTCTTCACGCGATAAGCAGCCTTTCTCCACAGTGCCGGCCTGCCGTGTGCTTTCTGCCTAAACCCCCTAAAACCAGAAGACCCAAATAAACCTCTCCTCTTTTAAGTTTCAGGTATCCAGTACTTTGTCCCGGTGATGGACAAGTAATGAATACAGAAAACTTTAGGGGCATCTATAAAGAGCAACTTACCTTGGCCTGTTTTTGAACACATGAAGGGAATCCACCTCCCTTCTCTTTTCCTCTGTCATTCAGTTTTAGCACCATGTGGTATTTGTTGAATGAGCACACTACAATTTCACTCATATTTGAATCATGGGTATTGGCTCTGATAAGTAAGCCTGCTAGGAAAATTCCTCTGAGACTCAGAAAATGCAGGTAAGACGACTGTCCCTGCAACGGCAGGTGCGAGGTTGGTGGCCAGAGAAGTTGTAGTGTGAGTGCACTGCTGTAGTTTGATCAAGGCTCTAATGTGTCAGGGCTTTGGGAAGCAGCTGCAGTGCTGGTAAAGGAGGAAACTCAGAGATACCAACCTACTAAGAACCCGCTAAGCTCCTCAATAGCCCCAGATTATTCTGCTTTTGAATCTGATGTGAAGAGAAATGAATTTGAAAGACTGGCTGCTCAACAGCCAATTGAATTGTTCAGTATGAGACAATATGAGCATCCAGGCCCTTTCTCAGGACAGAAAAATCACATTGCTGCGTGGCAAGGGTACGTCTCCACGTCTATGGCCCAATTGGAGCATCAAGCAGCTCGAATGAAGGATCTGGAACTAATGTTACAGCGTGGATGCAATGCCTGGGAAGGATATGGTGAGTACCTTGTTCATAGGATTGAACATGTGCAGAAAAAGCTGCAGAAGTTAAAGAGACCCAAGATTTAAACTGGGAGCAAAAGAACACGCAATTTACAGCTGGTTCTGGATTGATAGAACAGAGTCAAATTGGGCACCCTTGGTCAGTGAGAATGACGAGATAGCACAGAGCAGTGTACGACTCGAAAATGAAATCAAGTTAAGCAGCAACAGGGAGAGGCAAAGAAACATCTGACAAGATTTCAGAAAATCCAGCACTTGGGAGGCTGAGGCAGGAAGGCCGATGTGAGTTCGAGACCAGCCTGGAATACATAGTGAACTCAAGGCCAGCCTGGACTGCATAGTGAGACCCTGTCTCAGAAAGAAAGAAAAAAAAAAGACTGCAGAAAAAACTTGCTGGATAGAAAGGAAGAAGACTTGAGTTCTCACAAACATCCAAACTTTTTCTAAAAAGGACAACAAACCTCTCACAAATCTATTAGTGGGTAGATGTATAAAGACCCCATGATGTACAGATTCTTGTATTAACTGTATCTGTATATGTATGTGAAATGAAAGTTATCAGCTCGGTGGTATTCTTACACCTATTTAATAAAAAGCTGAGTAGACTGCGATCTAAGGGTTAAGGTAGCAAATGGGACAGGCACGTGTGAAGGCCCAAACACCAATCCTTTGTCCGGTTTTAGTCACCCAGCACATCTCTGTAGGCTCAAGTGAATTACTGTTTTCTCAGACTGTGAAAATAGCCTTTAAGCTCCTGTGAAGTAATCTAGGCAACTGTCATTAGAACCCCCATGTCACAGTGTCACCTACAGCACAGCTAGTAGGAAACTAACAGTGTACAGCACAGCTGCGTGATTAATCCCACTTTGTGGCCCAGGCTGGCCTCAGATTCACAGCCATCCTCCTGCCTGAGCCTCCCAAGTGCTGGGATTAAAGGTGTGTACCACCCTTCCTGGCTCAAAATTAGCGATTTTTAAATTGACTAAGAGCAAGTAAACCTAGAGCACTGGTTTAGTTTTTTTGTTTTTTTTTTTTTTCCCCTTGGTAACAATTTCTCATTTCATGCAAGCATTCTGCTCTGGTGGTTTCATCAGTTCTAGTGATAGGTCTGTGGAGAACAGCATGAGGATAGGAAAGCGCCCGCCCCACTGAAAATGGAAGTGTTTACTGCATCTAGGCCTTGTCAGTCCCGCTCTTCGTTCCACCATGATACATGATGGCTGTGGTGACTGTCTCAGAGCCAGACAGACATTTAGTTTCTCACGATGGGAATCTGTGGAACTAGAGGCACCTGTGGGCCTGGGCAGCCCAGTGTTGGGGTTGTAGGTAGGAGTCAAGACTGGAGCCGCAATCCCAGGAGGTACTGATGTGGAGATGGTTCTGGAAGCCGAAGGCCTGCGTCGAATCCCTGGGGAGGCCTGAAAGGCTGGCACTCCTTACGGAGAGGCCAACGTACCTGCCTAATAACCGGAGCACCTCACTCATCTCACCAACCAGGAAGGATCAAGAAACGTCTGTGAACCAGATGGAGCTGGAGGCAGTGGTGTAGCTGCCTGGTTCAGGATGCTGTTTGCCTCAGAAGCCACAAGTCTGGGGCATGAACTACAGGACCACCTGGCTCCAGGCGCTCCCACAGGGGAGCCCCCCTTCCCCGGCCTACTTCTTCCACCATGAACGTTTCTATACAGGGTATCCAGGGGAAAACGAACAGAAGGGAGCCCTTATCTTCTGTGACGTCATCAAAATAAAAGGAGGAAAAAGTGCTGAAGCAGCAGAAAGGCACCTTATGCCCTAAACCCAGCTCTCCCACCATCCTCAGGACAGCTGCAATGTCACAAGATGCCCACTTGCAGTTCCTTTACTCAAGACCATCTCACACCTGTGAACTAGAAATTATATGCAAGGAGGTTTAGAGAAACACAGTTATAAACAGAGGAAACTAGAAGCCAAATATCAACTATGTAGAGGAGTGAAAATACAGAGGCTACAGTTACTTGTTTAAAAAAAATCAAGCGAAGTAGACACTTTTTGGGCTGAGTATCACATTAGGTCGTAAAGGTCCTTCTCAATGAAGCCATTACAGTGTCAGAAATCCTAAAATCAAACTCCTGATGCCTAAATTTATTTTTATTTATTTATCTTTTGTATTTTAGTACAGGGTGTTAAGGGTCTCACTACGTAGATCCAACTTATAGTGATCCTCCTGTTTTCAGCCTCTCAACTGCTGGGATTACAGGCCTGAGCCACCAGGCCCAGTCTCAAC
>NW_004524655.1:9176518-9178208 GCF_000260255.1 Octodon degus | reverse complement strand
AAAATCAGGGCTGGTGAGATAGCTCAGAGGAATAAGTGCCTGCTTATGTAAGCACAGGGACTGGGGTTCAGTCCCCCGCACCACATGCTGTGCTGGCCCTGATCCCGGGCACGCTGAGCCAGCGACAAAGTCTGGGCGTGATGACGCACACCTGTAATCCCAGAGCTGGGGAGGCTGATGACAGGAAAATCACTACAAATCAGAGCTGCCTAGTGAGACCCTGTACCAAATACATTAAAAACAAAAACAAACAAACAAACAAAAAAAACACTAAAAAATCAACCCCAAAATTCAGACAGAGAAAAAAATAAGTCATTCTATCCATAAAGAAGAAATACAGTCACTCTGACTATATATTTATTGCACAAGAGGTCTCCTCAGCACCAGACATGACAGCTGGCTCTGTGCCTGCTGGTGACATCTGCTCGACCGCAGCTGTCTCCAGTGTCTGACTCCTGTTGGCATCCCATATCCCATTCAGTTTTGGAACTTGTCCAGGCCAACACCCAGCCTTCCCTAGAGAGGATGGACAATGAACACAGAGCAGAGAGAAAGGCTTTGCAGCACTGCAAGAATTATTATTTCGTGTTGCCAGTGCCTTCAACACTATCCGGTATGAAAGGAAGTGGCCTTTGGAAGACTCTGCTGAAGAACCATCTAGAGATCACTATTTTTAAGTAGAAAAAGGTACTTAAAAATAAGAAGCCTGATATACAGTTACACACCACATAACAAGGTATTGGTCCAGGACAGACCACCTGCTTGAAGGTGTACACCATTTTAGCCTAGGTGTGTAGACAGTTGCACGTGTAAATAGTGTTTGTGTAGTGACATTGTCCCATGACACGTTTTTCCCAAGGCATCCGTCCCTGTGGTTAGGCAGTGTGTGGCTGTACACATCTTGAACCACAACAGAATCAAAACACACGGGCTAAGTGAGGTATGAATGTGCTATCACAGGAACAGTAAGAGGTAAAAATTCTAAAATTAAAAAATCAGTATTTTGGCCCCGATTAAAGAAGAAATAGCTAAGTATGTTAGAGAACCAGTGTAACCTACTTTTAATGCTAATAAGAAAGGCTGCTGCCAGGCTTCAAAAATTAAATATTTATTCAGTAAGTACATGAGTGCCTATTTGCTGGGCATTCTGTCCACATCGATTCTATACTTCAACTCAGTGTAAGATTGTTAATGATTTTCTGTGGTTTGCATGGAAATAGGAGGACAAAGGGCATCATTTTCACAAGAGAAAAATGAATCTAAGCTATAAAACATGACTAGTCAAACCAGGCGTGGTGGTTTACAAACCTGTAATCCCAGTTGTCTGTGAATGTTGAGGTCAAAGGATCAGAAGTTTGAGACCAGCTTGAGCAATTTTGACACTCCCTGATCCAAAATAATTTTAAAAAGACTGGGGACAGGGGCCGGGGAAATGGCTCAGTAGAATAAGTGCTTGACTGGCAATCGCAAGGATCTGAGTTCAATCCCCGGTTCCGCAAAAAAAAAAAAAAAAAAGACTGGGGACATAGTTTATTTCAAACGCTCTGGGTTCAAGCGCCAGCACTGGGTGTGTGTGTTGGGAGGTTGGAAATAACACAAAATCTGGTCATATAAATCCAAGTTTACAGGAGATGTGCATTAAATCATCAAAATCTATCACTAGCGAGCCACTCTGCAGCAGTGAGGCCAG
>NW_004524655.1:9172027-9175908 GCF_000260255.1 Octodon degus | reverse complement strand
TTTTTTTTAATGTATTTAGTACAGGGTCTCACTACACAGATCAAGCTCATAATGATCCTCCTGTTTTCAGTCTCCCAAGCGCTGAAGTTAAAGGGCTGCACCGCCATCACAGTCTCAGCATGCCCAGGGGGCGGGGCGGCACAGCACACTGGGGAATTGAGCCTCCTAAGAATATGATTATATGAACCTGGAACTATGTCACATTAAAATACGCCATGGGAGAAACATGGGGCTGCCCCTTGGTTTTTTTAATTGTATTTAGTACAGGGCCTTCAGGGTCTCACTACGTAGATCAGACTCACAGTGATTTTGTTTTTAGTCTCCCAAGTGCTGGGATTACAGGTGTGCTCTACCCTGCCCAGTCTCAACAGCCCTGGGGGGGAGGTAGTACTGCACGCCAGGTATCGAACTCCAGCCAGTGTTCTACCGCGCTCTACCTAAGTAGGCGCTTTAGTCCGCTCGGCTATCTGACCGGCTCTAATGGTTCACAACCCTAATGGTTCTGAGTCATCTGTTTCTTCAGGTTCAGCTCCTTGCTTTGAGCACATATATCCCAGGAGGCTGTGTGTAGCTGAGACTTTCCAAGACACCAAGGGTCCCTACTATCACATCCCTTTTTTTTGTCCTTCAGGCTGGCCTCCAACTCAGTGTTCCTCCTAGCTCCGCCTCCCAAGTGCTGGGATTATAGGCGTGCACCACCATACTCAGCACATCCCTGCTTCTCAAAGGCTTGCCAACCAGGTGACCTTCACTTGCCAACCGGGTGACCTTTTGAGGCTCAGGAGCTATGCTGGCATTACTCTTCTATGTTCAAAGCTCTGGGGAAGTCTAACAAAATTCTTCCTGAGGGGGGAGACTTTTTGTACCTCCTTTCTTCCAGCATCCACAGACCACCTCTCAAGCTGAGGGTTCTAATGGACTCAAATTATTTCCTTCCAGAACACAAAAGCTAGGACCCTTGGGGATTACTACACAAGTGGGCTTGAAATAAACTGCAAGACCTACAAGTTTGTTTCCAGCAGAAGAGTTTATTTATATTTCTTTATTTAAGAGTAGGAAAATTTACTGGAGAAAAGGAATAGGAACTAGGAATACCTCCTAAGAGAAAGGAAGGGTCCCAAATGGGTTGCCCCAAGAATATAATTTAAAAGGCAATTTTAAAAAATGAAAAATTGGGAAGAGCACATGGCTCAGTGGTAGAGGATTTGCCTAACAGGCAAAGAGCTGTGGTTTCAATCCACAGCACTGAGAGAAAACAAAAGCCATCAAAACAAGACTTCCCGTTCATCTCTAGCCAGAGTCTTCATTAGGAGGTTGACAATTAAGGGCGAGACATCAGGAAACCACATATCCGTCAAGGAAGACAACTTGGATCTTTTAGCATCCATCTAGAAGCCTGCATTATTTATAAACCAAGGACAGCTTGGCAGCACTGTAAACATGAGCCTATGAGGGGCTGGGCCTGGAGGAGAAAAGCAGGACAGGGCCTCTCAGGGCTGCACGGCCACCGCACGCTGTCTTCTGACCAGACCATCGTTGCCCTTATCACACTCCTGCCCAGGCCTGGCTGAACGGCGCCTGACCACAAGTGCACACTGCATGATGGTCTGGTGGCTTGGTGTCGAAGGGCTCAGCATCTTTCTCTGTGCTTAGGGTACCAAAGAAGTCAGTCCCAAGCAACTCTGGGATGTCCATAAGGCTGAGGAAAGAAAGAAACAATCAGATCAGCAGTCTCTGCAGCACTGGGAATTACTTTCAGAGGCTAATCACTTTAAGAGTGTAATGCATGGTACAAAACGATGACTTTCGCGTACAGCTGAAGAAAGCTTTTGTGCTAGGCCAGAAAGAGGCTCTTTATAACTTGCCCTAAGAAGCATCTTCCGATGTGCTCCATGAAACCCTGCTCCTGAGATACTCAGGAGGTTAGAAATGCTCTTCTTGCATCTCTGAGTCCTCTGTATTAGGGCACAAACATTCCATGGCAAATGCAGGGGCTGCTCTTTCACATGGCTCCCCAGTTACCAGACTATGAAGCCGCCAGCCCTCTCCTCTGCAGCACGTTTTCCTGCTCTAGGGGCCCTGGCTAAGGGTGGGCAGAGGCCTTGATCCCCAGCACCCTTTGCTGCTCTAGCTCCTCCCCATGGTGCCTTCTGCAGAGTCACGCAAGGACCTCAAGGTACAGGAGGAAAGGACAGCACCAGGCAGAGGGGACTGGTCAAGAGGCAGGCAAGCAGGTATTGTGGCTTCACTGACCAGTAGCTGGGACTTGGCTCACTGTCACCTCTCACTACCTGTAGCCCTGGCTCTTTTTAGAGCACTGTCCTTTGTCCTCAGATGGGGTGGATGGGCACACAGCTCACCACAGCAGCGGCAGCCAAAGAAAAAGGACTTGGAGGACTGACTGAAAGCTAAGCCAGGACTGAACCAGAACCTGGGTGGAGGCTGCCTGCCAGTGCAGTGAGAGAAATACAAGTAAAAAGGAACAAGGAAGGACCAGAACAGAGAGTGGAGCTGGGCACAGGGTTGTGGTGGCCCATCCCCTGCCAGCACCCACCTTGGGCCGGTAGCCCTGCTCAGCCATGATCTTGGCCTCCTCCTGGAGCAGAGCGTCGGAGAGGTGCTCTGCCTGCCTGGCCTCCTCCTCCTCCGCCTCTGCCTCCTGGTCTGCTTCCCACGCCTTCAGCTGGCGCTCTGCAACCTGCCCACGAAGGACAAAGTTACCTAAGACAAGGCCCTGGGACAGAGCCCTGCCTCAGAGCAGAGGGGATGCCTGTGGTTCTCACTGTACTGGAAGAAGACAGCTAAGGGACAGTGATGGCAGGAACCAGGAATGGAGCGGGAGACGGGACTATAACAGGCCACGTGGAGCGCTGGAGGGTGCAAGCATCTGGGAGAACACTCTGGTTACTCGCTGTGAACCCCTACTTCCCCTACTTACAGATGCAGACAGCACAGAGAGCCAACAGCAACGCTGGCCTGGCACCCACAGAGGTAAGAGACCCGGGGTGGAGTGTGGCCCACAGTGAAGAGGGCCAGGCCCACGCAGCGCCTGTCAAGGGCCTCTGATCCTGTCCTGGGACCAAGTTCCCTCCGCCCCACGCCTCAGGCCCACCTGGGCCTCCAGCTCCTGCTTCCTGGCCGACTTCAGTTCCTCACACTCCTCTTTCACCCGCCGTGCAGACTCTCTCGCCTCTTCAAGACTTTGAATGAGCTGCTCCCTGTATTTCAGGGATTCCTCTTGTGCCCGTCGGTTCTGCTCAATCTTTTCTTGTATTTGTTGTTGCCTCCCTGTCAGAACCTGTCCTCAGCAGACAGGAAAAGGAAGAGTTCCATTCAAATCACACAGCCTGACATGAGCTGCAGACACACCAGCCCAGTGCTCGGCTCAGGCCATCATCCACAGGCCAATCTGGACTACTGGACTCGGTCAGTCGGTGTCAGCCACACTTGCCCAGTATAAGAAGTGTCCCCCCAATGAACCCTAACGCTAGGTTGGGTTATTATGGGGAGACAGCCGAGTGCCAATATGGCAAGGGACTCAAGCTGGACTCCCCATGCAGGAGCAGAGACCCTTACAAGAACAAAGTGAAGCTCACCCATCAGTGAGCCCCCCAAAGAAGGGGAAACTCACAAGCCTCACTGATGATAAGAGGTAGAGTTGGGGTTGCCCTCCTGACCTGGATTTAAGTCTACTCCACCAAGTAACAGAAACATGCTATGATTAAATACCCACCACCAGCCCAGACCTCCGCCAGGACTCGGGAACCAGGAGGTTACCAGCTATGCTCTCAGGAAGGGACACACAAAGTGGCCAGGATTGGGGTTGTGAGATTTAAACAGGGAAAACCAAAACTTGTGGGGAGGGCTGGGGAGACAGCTCA
>NW_004524655.1:9168702-9170132 GCF_000260255.1 Octodon degus | reverse complement strand
AAAAAAAAAAAAAATTAAGGCAAGCCCAGGGGAAAGGTACAGGCGATCCCAAACTAGTAACATTCTTGGTTCTGTTCTCTCTCTGACCCAGTGCGGGTGCGCTGGAGCTGTGCTGTGCGGTGCGGAAGAGCCCTAGACTGCGACCCGAGTAATGGCAGACTCGAGGTTTACAGTGCTGGAGGTTGTAATAAAATGATTGTGTGCAGAAAGCAAAAAAAGTAACAAGAATGGGCCAGCAAGATAGCTCAGAGGTCTAAAGTGCCTGCCTAGGCAAGCTTAGGCAAGTATGCTGGGACAGTGGTTCCATATCCAGCACCACATGCCACACCATACCAGCCCTGCCCCCAGGGCGGGCTAAATCCACAAAAAAATAAATAAATACATACATAAATAAATAAGTAAAGAGAGAAGACTTCCCAGATCATGCGGCGGGAGCAGGACCCGGCCTGACTCCGACATCCATCACAGCCCCACGCAGCTGAGCTCACCTCAAACATCAGTCTGTCCCGCGCGCTCTGCTCTCGGGCCCACTCAGCCTCTCGCTTTTCCCACATCTCCTTGGCCTCTTCCCTGGGCAAACACAGACAGATGTCAGGCTCCTTAGCACACTGATGGCAGGCAGGGAACCAGAGAACCCGTGGTGCCAAGTGCCCGTTTGCTGGGGGCCAACCTCCTAGTAAACACGCCCCCAGCTACGGAGGGCACTCCTGGGTACGTTATCCAAAGCCTCTTCAGTTCCCTTTTCACACCTCATCCTCTTATGAAAGCCCACGTGCCAATGGGCACTGCAGCCCTTTAATACTGAGGCCATCAACGCAACCTGGAGAGGAGGGAAGAGAACACCTGTGCCTGGGCTCTGCCACCACACACCTGATGTCACTGCAGCTTAGACCTCTTCAGTCTCCTTGTCCCACATACTAACCACTTGGCTGGTCCCAAGCATGACTGTCTGGCTTTCAGCACAGTGTGTGGCTCAGTAAGGCTCAATGTACACTGCCTGCAGCAGGATTACTTCACACCTTTTTTTTTTTTTTTGCGGAACTGGGATTGAACTCAGGCCCTTGAACTTGCCAGGCAAGTGTTTATTCTACTGAGCCATCTCCCCAGCCCCAAGGATTACTTCAATCTACACGTTCACCTCTGAGGCCCCTGGCTGAGCACGGCAGCAGCAGAACTACTTGGGAGCCTGAGGCATGAGGACCGCATGAGCCCAGGAATTCAAGACTAGCTTGGGCAACACAGCAAGACCTTGTCTCAAAAATAATTTTTTTGAGCCGGGCATGGTGGCACTTGGGAGCCTGACGCAGGAGGATCATTGTGAGTTTGAGACCAGCCTGGGCTAAAAGTAAGCTCAATGGGCCAGGGAAGTGGCTCAGTAGAATAAGCGCTTGCCTGGCAAGCACAAGGGCCTGAGTTCAACCCCTGGTTCC
>NW_004524655.1:9152126-9168452 GCF_000260255.1 Octodon degus | reverse complement strand
TATTTTAAAAAATGTATTTGACTGTTACAGGGTCACAGCTCAGACTCATAGTGATCTGCCTGCTTTCAGCCTCCCCAGTGCTGGGACTGCAGGCGTACACCACTAAACCAGGACTCTGTGGCCGGCTCAGCCCGCCACTGGTGCAGGGCTGGCATGGCATGTGCTGCTGGGGACCAACCACGGTCCCTGTGCTTGCCTAAGCAGGCACTTTAGTATACTAAGCTATCTCGCCAAAGCAATTAATTATTTAAAAAAAACACCAGACTCCATTTTTACAGACCCAAGAAGCATTCAGCATCACTGCAATTTGGAACAATTTCCTTTACATTTCTAGGATTTTTCATGAACAGATCAGTAGGCAAAAGCATAATGATTTCCACCTCAAACAACTTAAAGGAAACACATCCACAAGGAACACCCACTAGGGTGTGGACATACACCTTGGGAGTAAGACTCATTCCCAAGGATGATTCTTCATGAACAGGTAGCCCTCTTGTTGACCTGACGGGCACTTCTGGGAACCAAGGCAAAGGCCAGGGACCACGAACAGGCCGCAGCCACTCACCTCAACAGCACCTGCAGCTCCGCCTCGCGTGCCCGCTCCAGCCTCAGCTGCTCCTCAATAACTTGCTTCATGTGGGCCGCATCGGCCACAGCCTGCTCCCTCCTGGCCACGTGGACACGCTGCTCCTCGTCCTCCTTCTCCAGCAGTGCCTGCAGGATCCGCTTGTCTGCCTCCTAGGGGAGCGGGTGTGGACATGCAAGCCAGCCCCTCTGGAGTAGCCCCTCCTGCACACATGAAGAAGCAGGCTCGGGCCTCCTTGCTCTCAAGACAGGTCGGGAAGGGCTGGTGAGATGGCTCAGTGGTCTAAAGCACCTACTTAGAACAAGCTTAGCAAAGCACAGGGACCAGGGTTCAATCCCCCAGCACCACATGCCAGCCAGCCCGCCCCCTGGTGGGCTGAGCTGGCCACACACAAAATAAATAAATAAATATTTTTTTAAAAAAAAAGACAGGGCGGGAAGACGTGTGCACAGACCGACCCTGAAGCTTTAATGTAGGAGGGAAAAGCCAGGAACAACTCAAGTACTACGGTGTACACCCAGGCTGGTCATCAGTTCAGACCGACCTGTGCACAGCAACAGAACAGGGTGTACCTGAGGAAAAGATGGGGGGCTTAAGGGTCGCATATCAGGAACAGCTATAACCCTGCCACCTGGTGGTTTGCTCTGACCACAGCGGGCAGGGATGGTTGGGAAAAATAATAGATTTGCAAGTCACAAGATTGCTCAATAAAATAGCTAACAGCAATGCTGAATGCATACCTAAAAAATTCCAAATAGGCTAATTCTAGCTTTGCATGAGAACACACACTGTATCCCAGCACTCTGGGAGGCTGAGGCAGGAGGATCAAAGTCCAAGCCCAGCTCAGTAGCCCACTGACTTACCAAGACCTTGTCTCAAAGTGAAAAATAAAGTACTATGAGATATTCTGGAGAAATAGCTCAGTGGTATAAGCTCCTGCCTGGCAAGTGCAAGGTCCTGAGTTCGATCCCCAGTACAAAAAAAGGGAAAAAGAAAAAAAGAGATATGTTGAAGAATGCAACCTCAAATACATTTAAAAACCAAAGAGAAGCCAGGTGTAGTGCTGTACACCTACAATCCCAGCACTCAGAGGCTGAGGCAGGATGGCTGTAAGTTCAAGGCCAGCCTGAAGTACATAGTGAGACCCTTCTCAAAATAACCCAAAAACCAGGGCTGGTGAGATGGCTCAGTGGTCTAAAGCACCTACTTAGAACAAGCTTAGCAAAGCACAGGGACCACAGTTCAATCCCCCAGCACCACATGCCAGCCAGCCCTGCCCCCTGGTGGGCTGAGCTGGCCACACACACACACACACACACACACACACACACACACAGAAAGAAAGGAAGAAGGTAGCCTTTAAAAAAAAATAATAACCCAAAAACCCCAAAGAGGGAGGAACTCTTTGCTACAGGGTGGGGAATGCATGAGGAATCTCTTTGTGCTGTGTTTTTAGCAACAGCTTTATCGAAATATAATGTTTTAGGTGTGTGTGGTACTATGGATTAAACTCAGGGAGCTCTAGAACTGAAGTACTCTCCCAGACCCCATTATTATTATTATTCCTAATTTTGAGAGTCTTACTGAGTTGCCCAGGCTAAGCTGGAACTCGAGATCCTCCTGCCTCTTCTGCCTCCCGTGCAGCTGGGATAAGAGAAAACGTGCCACCAAGCCCAGCAGCTAATTTCATGTTTTGAGATATATATATATATGATTGCCACAGTAAAGCTAATTAGCATGCGTCAAGTCACACCTTTTCTTGAGGGTAGAACAGTTAAGGTCTCCTTTCTTGGCAGAAGTACTTTATTCAGCACTGCTGGAGAAGGCAGCCAGGGCAGCACCAGCTAAGCATGGGCTCCGCCACTGAGCCACACCTCTGTCCCCCAAGGACACACTACAGCAGTATGAACTGCGCACGAGCTCTCTAGACTTCCTCCTAGCTGAAGTCTGCACTCTAAGCAACACCTCCCCACTCTCCTACCCTGCGCTGGGCTTTAATTCTGATGAGAATAGAAAATACAGAGAGCCCTGGAAAATGTTTTTCCTCAAAAGAGGGTGAAAAAAGTGCTAAGAGGTCATTCAGACTCACCAGCTCCTCTTTGATCTGCTGTGTGCGCCTGTTGAGTTGTGCATTATACTGATGTCTCAGAAAGCGCCTGGAAATGAGCGAACCGCAGCTGCCTTCAGCGCCTTGCCAAGAATTCCATGGGCGGAGACAGCCGCTCACTCCGGGGCCCAAAGCTCTGCAGTTCAGGGAGCCCAGGCAAGGCAGGGAAGGCGGCAGACTGACCAACCCAACCGCCATATACGCACCCCAGCTCCGCCTTCTGCCGGAGAGCCGCCATCCGCCTCCTCTCGTCCTCCAGCCCCTCCAGCTCCCACCGCTGCCTCAGCAGGTTCTCCTGCTCCTTTTTCAGCTTGGTGGCCTGTGCTTACAATGGTAAAGCAGACTGAGGAGGTGGCCACCAGGTCTTCATCTCCATTTTCAGCAGGCTCTACACGAGGATGTCACCATGCTGCTCAGGACGACCTCCATCTCTGGGGCTCCCAGCTGAGCCACTTCCTGCAAGTTCCTTTCCTGGCACCACCAACTTCCTGGGATGGTCCATACTCACTAGCCTCAACATCTGGCTGCTCCGCCAGGCAACAACCACAGCGAACCAGGAGTAAGGCTAGTGCACGTTCTATCTAGCACCCAGAATTTGGGGGAGGCACCAGAATTTGGGCCTGTTATTAAAATATTCAGGCCAAAGAAGATGGGAAGCCAAAGGGTGGGGCCTCCCCTTACCTCAGTGACAAGGTGCTCAAAGCAAGCCTTTCTGAGCACTGTGCTGTCAAAGACCAGCCTCCTGGGCCAAAGTCTGCTAGTGCTGGCGGCTGTGTGATCAATCACCCAACCAAGTCCTGTCTGCTTAGCGCACTGGAAAGCCATGCTCTAAGACCCTCGAAGGTGTCTAAATGCACCTAATGGGACAGATACTATCTTTGGATTTCAGTGTTCTAGAACCTGGCATACAACAGAGGGGCACAGGAGAAGTGGGGACAGGAGTACAAAACCAGCAGTGGGCGCAGGGCTCAGAATCACTGCCCCAGCCATGCTCTTCTGGAGAGGGTTTGTGCTTACCTCCACCTCCTTCAGCCTCAGCTCCTCCATCTGCTGCAGCAGCGCCTCAGCCTGCAGCTTATCCTCCAGCTGCCTCCTCTCCTCTTCCGCTCTCATCCGTTCCATCGCTTCCCTTCGGGCCTTTTCATATTCGTTTTCATACCGCTTGTTCTCCCGCTCTTCAGTGGCTTCTTGCTACGAGAGCCCACATGTGGCTGGGAGTCAGGATTGTGACGTGCAGCCAGCCAAGGCCCAGCGCTCTGTCTCCATTTCGGGGCTGGGGGCCTGGGCCAGGGTGCACAAAAGAGGGGCTCCAGAACACTGCAAAATACTTTGCAGAATGAACCCAGAGGTAAAGCAGGCACATGGTGTGGGCTGTCCTTAAGCCAGAGTCGAGAGTCTGTAGTGCTAATTTCCTCAAAAGACTCCAGGGATAAGAAATGCCCTTGAAGACACACGTCCCACCTGTCACCTGTCACCTACCAACCTGAATCACCAGCCCTGAATCATTCTGCCCAAGAATGATCACTTAGGATCCTAAAACACCTAAGAACAAACATCTCACTTTCAGCACACCGCAGGTTAGCTTAGCTGAGCGAGCCCATTCCTCAACTGGGGTCAGAAACACTGAACATAAAACACAAACTCAGAGACACGGAGACAGTCTCATGCCTCTGCATGTGGGACTATTCCCAGGCTCATGTATCATACCTGCCTTTTTTCTTCTTTCTGTGTTTCCCAGGCATTTACTACATGTTTCCGGTGAAGGTCCGTCTCAATCTGAGGATGAGAAAGTGAAGGCTATCATCTCTAAGGATCCTGGGAGACACGCTCGCAGCCAAGAGTACACTGCCTTCTGTGCCTCACTAGAACACGTCTGTGACCTCCTAAGGACTCAGTGGCCCAGGTGTCTGGTAAGGGAGCACAAGACGACCCTGACACACACAGCCTGAACACAAGTCCACCAGAAAGCAAAGTACTGGAAGCTCACAGGTTGGAACAAGGTAACAGAAACTCTTGTTCCAAGTGACCCTGGGATTTAGCATGAAGCATGTCAGCAGACACAGAAATGGAAAGGCCACCTCTGGCTGGTCTAATGTGCCAGGACCCTGGGAGACAGCTCAGGCCAGGACAGCCCAGCCCTGAGATTGGCTCTTCAACACTCCCCTTGCACAGCAGCAGCTGTGACAACACACACTCGTGGTGGCAGAGGTTGCAACAAGTCTGATGTTGCTAGATGAGCAACTCCCAAGAATCTCTGGGCTGGGCGTGGTGGCGCACACCTGTAATCCCAGCACTTGGGAGGCTGAAACAAGAGGATCACTACGAGTCTGAACTACGCAGTGAGATCCTATGAAGCCTGTAGACCCTGTCCTCAAATAGAAATAGAAAAAGAAGCCATGTTGGTGTGCTGGGCTGTAAAGGGCTCAGGTCAACAACTTCTGACATTGCCAGTCCTATGGATGACCCACTACTATTACGGACTACTGGACTATATTGGAATATTTTGCTGAATTCACGCACCTACAATATTTAAATGACAATGGAATACATTTCGCTGACAAAACGAAACAAAAAAGGGGGATACAAATGAATGACCATTTTGTATCCGTATATACAAAAGAGTTAGGATAGATATATAGCTTTCTCTTAATTCAATGAGAAGGAAGATTTGTACTAATAGTGTTTGGACAAGATATCACATCAGCATCTTGTACTATGAATAACCACTAAGAAGATAACAATATGCAATGTATTAATTACTGAAACTCTCCTACTAACCAGTTTTGAACTCATTGCTATTTGTTTCTCAATAAAATTATTAAAAATAAAAGTTTAAAAATATTTTTTATAATTATTGCATTCAGCTTCTCTACTTTATAGAATATTTTATACCTACCTTTACAAAGAATTTTTTTTTTTTTTTTTAAACCAGGGATTGAACTCAGATCCTTGCATTTGCCAGTCAAGAGCTTATTCTACTGAGCCATCTCCCCGGTCCCTTACAAAGAATATTATCGTTCTGTATTTTTATTTTCTTGTTATGTGATTATTTGACTTTTGTATTGGTGTAATACTGAATCTCATAAAATAAATTACAAATTATTCCCTCAAAAACAACAACAAAAAAAGAATCTCTGGGATTTGAAAATGAATTGGAACAGTCCAAAGATTTTCTTTCAAAAATCTTGTAAGTCTAACATTTCTTGCCTAATTAAACATGTGAATATTTGTAACTAACTTGAATGTTCTGAGTACTTTCCTGAGTAAGGGACTTCAGAGGAGCCACTGAAGCCAGCAGCCAGCCAGAGAGAGAAATCCTCCCTCAGGTTAGTGCTCACCACACAATGCTCAAGAGCTCCTACACATGGGGCTGGGGAGAGAGCTCAGTAGAATAAGCACTTGGGGAGAGAGCTCAGTAGAATAAGCACTTGCCTGGCAAGTGCAAGGGCCTGAGTTCAATCCCCAGTTTCGCCAAAAAAAAACAAAAAAAAGAACACCTACACAGGGGCAGCAAACTTACAGCACATGTGTTATTTGGTTTTCTTTCAAGACAAAGGATGTTTACATATGAGTTGTTTTTACTAAACTAAAACCTTACCATTCAGGTTTGTGTTAGCACTCTGCGATAAAAAATAGGCTTTGGGTTGCTTGGGAACTCATCTCTAAAAGTTTCCCCATCCCTGATCTAGATGCTCCATTACTCAGCAATTAACAGTTTCTACATTTAACTGCAGATAAAGTAATAGTACCGAACTTGTACAAAAGCTGTTAGGCTGAAATGGTCTCAGTAGGGATTAACTTGCTCCAGCCCATCTCTGCTGAATGGTGCCACCAAGGCAAGACACCTCTCTTCCTGTCACTGCAGATTTGTCTTCCTGGCTCTTACTACCTTAGTTCAGGCCTTCTCCATCCCCCAGCTGGGCTGCTGCAGCATCTTCTTCTCAATGTGCCTGCCAGAGGGGTCACCTGGACCCTTAGCTCTTGTTTTTGCTTTTAAGACAAAGTCTTACTATGTAGCTCAGGTTGACATTGCACTCACTATGGAGCCCAGGCTGGTCCAGAACTAGGATGCTCCTGCATCAGCCTCCCAAATCCTGGGATCACAGGTGTGCGCCACCATGCCCAGCTGCCATGCCCTTAGCTCCTGGAGCTCCACTTCCCTGTGTGATGCCCTCACACAGCCACTTGTCACTCCCTGACTCTGTCCTCATGACTCAGCCCTTGATCTTGCAGTCACCTCCATCCAGAAGGTCCTTTCCTCACCTCTAGGCTGTTAGGTTCATCCTTTCAAACACTTCCCTGACCTGCGCTGGGAGCACTACCCCATGCCCACCTGCTAGTACCCTGCAAAGTGGCCCTCTGGCTCCCCACCTGGATGGTGAGTTTCCTCAGAACCAGGACTACACCTCACGTACGGGGGAGCAGTGTTAAGTTAGCATCTGTTAAATAGCTGCTGAACCCTTTAGTCTTGTCACCAGGCAGAAGACCAAGTGCTCTTTTAGGTGGCAGGAAGTTCCCCTATGTTTCAAACCAGCACAAGATTCATATTTTTTAAAAAAACACAAACTGGCTGGGGATATAGCTCAGTAGGGAAGCATCTGCGGGGCAAGTGTGAAGTCCTGAGTTTGATTTCCAGTGACAAAACAAATGAACACAGACCGAAAACTCTGAACAGGACCTCATCTACACAGGAAAATGAGTGGAAGATCCTTGATTTTCACCTCTCGAAGCTTTGGGTTGTTCTGTTTCCAGTGCTCGTACAAAAGCCGTTCAGCGATCTGCCAAGAAAACAAAAAGGAAGGCCTAATGTTGCTTTTCAAGTTCATTCCCAGCAGGAAAGACCCACGGTGGAGGGGAGCTCAGGCCAGGAGCGGCTCTGCTCGTGTGCCGTCCCCACACTGCTCTCCTGCTCTGCTGACCTCGGACCCACAGCCCCACGAGCCAGGCGGGCGTCTGAGAAGGACAGATGGCGCTGACAAAGACTCCTGCAATGGTGCTGAAAGGAACCAAAATCTGTTGCTGCAGATAGGTCCGTTCTAGGGGTCCCCAAATACACAGCAAGCTACAAAGTACAGGCTGGGCCCACTGTTCCATACAACCTCTGTGCAAGAGAAAATATGCTTTGTGGGACCACAGAACTGGAACAGGAAAAAGCAGTCAGCTGCAGCGACTTAGGGGTTAAAGTGAGGACAGGTGGCTCCAACAGGCGACACTCCCTGCACAGGATGCATGAACACCTCTCTGCCTGGCTCAGGAGTGAGCCAGCGCCTCCTCAGCCCGCGGTGGCCAGGAAATGAGCCCTTGGGGCTGGGGCTGCTTCCCCTGCTCATTCTCCCGAGCCCGCCAGTTACCAGTTTCCTCTGCTCTTCTTGGGCTGATTTCAGATTCCCATGCCGCTCCCGGATTCTTCTTTCCCTCAGGTTCATGCTCAGCCTCAGCTCCTCTAGCTCCCGGGCCAGCAGGTCCTGCTCCTCAAGCATAAGCTGCCGGAGTCTCTCACGTCGGGCCTCCAGACCCTTCCTCTTCTCCTCCTTCATCTTCTCCCGCTGGTATGCAAGCATGCTGGGGAGAACAAGACCACGGCACATCACTCATGCTCCAGCTAAGGCGGTCACCCTCTTCGCTGGATGGGTAGGAGGTGGAGGCAATCCCAACACTGACACAAGAAGTTGCCTCCCCACCCTGCCCAAGAGAGTAGATCAGAGAACAGTCTGCATAGTAGATACTCTTATTTTTGAAAAAAAAAAACAAAAACATAAAAATAAGCTTATATATGCAGATAGTAGCTAATTTAAATTTTATTTATTTATTGGATACTGGGTCTCACTACACAGTTCAGACTCCTAGTGATCTTCCTGTCTCAGCCTCCCAGGTGCCGGGATTACAGAAGTGCACCACCACATCCAGTTTCAAGGCCAGCATGGCATACTCAGGATACTGGAACCAGTGCAGCATCTGGTACCAGGGATTGAACTTGGGTCCCTGAGCTTGTCAGGCAGGCGCTTAGACCACTGAGCTATCTCCCAGCCCTGGCTAAATTTTCTTTTTTTGAGCAATTAATATGTGCCATGTACTCTATATGGGTAGTTTTTATATTATTACTTAACTTTGAAAGTTAAGGTTCACTTCACTGATGAGGAAACTGAGGCTTGTTCATGAAGAAAGCAATATAACCAGGAGCCAGGGTTTCCATCTAGGACTGGCTCCGAAGTATTTTTACGTGTACTGCAATAAAAAATCTTGCATATATTTAAACATAAACACAAACAGGGAAAAAAAAAACCATGGAAGGGTATGTGCCAGTCTGTGGTACTCTTTGGAGATGTGGGGTTATAAGGATTCCAGATTCCATCACTTCTGCATCACTGCACACAATCACGTGTGCACAGGCGTGTGCGTGTGGGTGCGTGTGTGTGTGTGTGTGTGTGTGGGTGTGTGTGTGTGATGTATCAGTGGAGACTGAATCAAGGCCCTTCATATACCCAGCCCCTTTTAAATTTATTTAGGGCTGGCCAAATAGCTCAGCAGATTAAAGTGCCTGCAACCAGGCACAGGGGCCAGGGATTCGTTCCCAGGGGCCACCATGCCGGCCCTGCCACCTGAGTGCGCTGAGATGGCAAGTTGGGACTGGGTATGATGGCGCGCACCTGTAATACCAGCTCTTGGGAGGCTGTAAACAGGCAGATCACTATGAGTCTGATCTAGCACTGAGACCCCGAATACCCTGAGACTCTTCCCTAAAATACAAACAAAGAAAATTTATTTATTTTGAGCCAGGGCCTTGCTAAGTCACTAAACTGTCCCAGCTGGATTCCAGCTTGCGGTCCTCCTGCCTCAGCCTTGCAGGGTGCTGGAATTACATGTGTGTGCTCCCTCCCATGCCTGGGTTCATCTTGTATTTTTCAACACGAATACGTTACTTTGTGGATGTTCTTTTTTTCCAATTTCCAGCTAGTAAAACATGACCCAGGAATGATCCTACGTGCATGACACCGACAGGCTAGGCTTTTATACAGGTACTCCACATTATTTGATGAATCCCTTGCAAGAACATACTGGGGAGCCATACCCCTTTATCATTAGGTGGTGCCTCAGCTCCACCCACTGGCCAGCACAGCACAATTACCTGCGCTGGTAGGAGTTCTTGGAGCTCCATTCTGCCTGCTTGGCGCTGCAGATGTCAGACGTCCTAAAGTAATGGCTGTTCTGCTCCCACTGCTGCCGAAGCCGGGCCTCCTGCTCTCGATGTCGCTGTCGCGCGGCCTGTTGATCCAGGAGCCTCCGACTGCACCAGTAGGAGGGCAGCGTGGGCAGGGCCATCTGAGGGGAGTAGCAAGGGCTAGGAAGTGAGTGACTGTAAACCCAGGAACCCACACCAGGCGGCTTCATCTATGTCTGTCTCTGTCTCTCTGTCTCTGTCTGTCTGTCTGTCTCTCTCTCTGGTGGGACCAGGGATCGAACTCAATACTTTGAGCTTACTAGGCAAGCACTTATTCCACTGAGCTATCTCCCCGGCACCCTCATCTCTTTAAGGATGGTATTCCCTGCTCTTTAGCTACACAACCAAGCCGGCTGGTGAAGCTCTGATAACTGCAACTGTGCTCCACTCCAAATCAACTGAATCATAAAAGCCTTAAATTGGGGTAGAGTCATCAATGTGTTTAAATAATTTGCCATCAAGGTGGCGAATCAGCAACTTAAATAAACTAAGGTAGGAGGGAGACAGCTCAGTGGCACAAGTGCCTGCCTTGACTCTAAATAAACCAAGACCTCTCAGCAGTGAGCCAAGCATTACCAGGGTTGCTACAAACAGAGCTGGGGATTGGTGTAGCAATGCAAGGCTATACATGTTGGTGACTTTCATGCTCTGCACTAAGTAACAGGGACCTTAGTATGTACTAAGCACTTAACATGTATCACTTTTCTCATTCTTAAAATCATCCCATTATTTGACAGGTGAGGAAATTCAAAGGAGTGAAACGATTTGCCCAGGATCACAAAGCCAGAAAGCAGAGGAAACAAAAGATCTGGGAATGTGGATAACTCTGAGTCTTTAGTCTGGACTACACACAGCGAGAGGCTGCCTAGGCAAAGACCTGGCCTACAAGTGTTTTGGTCTACCTTGAGGGCAAATGAAGGAAACACTAGAGAAAGGAGTCAGGTTGCCTGGGGACACTTCAGAACCCTGAGAACAGAGTGCAGTCTCAATGCCAGACCTCACTTCCCCATACGCGGAATACACCCAGTGCTTGCATTATAGGCAGCTGGGTTAGGTAGAGCTATTACAGGCAGTCAGACAGGGCTAGGCCCTCCCAGGAGCCAAAGGCTGGAGTCACATCTGCTGAAGGTCTGGCCTCAAGATAAACACGGAATGACCAGGCCTACACACCTCCCCAAGGGAAAAGCAATATAACTATAATGGGCATCACTTAATCCAATAAAGTCTAGACAGACATCAGTCACCCAGGTGAGTGACCTGGCCCACCTGACTCATCTCGAAAAAAAGGTCTGCGTTCTTCCCATGTATGATGGCTTGGCGACCTGCTTCCCCGTTAGGTTCACATTACCGAAGTGGCTGTACTTGTCAACTGACTGGCCGATCACAGTTTTGCTTTGTGCCATGTTGCAAACGCCCCCCCCCCCGTGATTTTGCTCTGTAAAACTTCCCTTTGAGAAGTGGGCTCACTGGCGACCCGGAGGGGGCTCTCCCAATAAAGCTTTCCTACTCTTAACCTCCATCGTTCCTCAGAATGCATTCTTCGATTTTGGGTAACACAAACTGACTTCTAGCTGTGCCTGACACCTAGCAGGCTGGTAGCTGTAACACTTCCCTTTTATCATTCGGAAATCCTTTGTCAGTAGGACTGGCGTCTAGGAAATGTGCGACAGGGCTGTGTTAACTTCAAGAATGTCAAACTTCGGGTACTCAAGGTCCTGGGCGCGAATGTCTGATCTGTGTTTTAAGACTGTTGCAGGATTAACCTACTTTTTCCTTGCCCTGAAAAGCCGCCAGTGGATAAATCTTTGCACCAGGAGTCAAACGGTTTAAGGCTGCAGGCCTGGATCGGCCACCAATGGGGTTGCTTCTCTGAACCGACCGAATCCTTCTCAGGGTCCAACATTCAACCGTAACGCAAAGACTTGCAAAGGAACGTGCTGGGCCCCGGGAGGGCAGGAGCCCAGCCAGGAACCCAGGGCTCGCGTCTTCCGGTTCCCGCCGGCGCGCGGCGGCCGACCGCAAGGCCCTGCACAAACCTGCCCCGACGCGCGCTCCCCTGGCACCGCAACCTCTCAACTCACGTTCCTCTGCACCTTGGAGTTTTCAAAGGATGTCGCGAACCGAGCTCTGCATGCGCGGAAGCCGCCGGACCAGTCCACACCTCCCAGGTAGCCCTACAGCTACGCCAACTGTTCGCTAGCCTGTTGCCGCGGCAACGGGCCTGACGACGGTGCACTGCGAGGGCCAAGCCTCCTCCAGGGCGGTGTGAACGCTCGGAGCAGAAAGATTGTGGGATTGTTTTCCCCCCTGGCGCCCTCTAGAGGTCGTTGTAAGATCAATAGCAAATGCGTTAATCTTTGAAACAGAAAAGATGGAGAAAATTAGTTCCTACAACAAAATTCAGGTGATGGTTACTTGGGTAGACAAAGGGAAAGAGAATAAATAGAGATAAAATAGAGGGTCCAGTGGTTCTCAAACATGACGGCACGTAAGAAGCATTTAAGCAGCGTCTAAAAATTGAAGTCAGAGTTCAATCCCCTCGGGGAAGGGGCCCAGGGAGATGGCTCAGTAGAATAAGCACTTCCCTGGCAAGCGCAAGGGCCTGAGTTCAAATACAAAAATTGAGATGCCCAGACCAAACTTCAAACAAATCCCGTCAGACTTCTCTCGGTGTGTTTAATGTACAGCCAGGGCAGGAGAATCCCTGACCCACAGTCGCAGCTGTCAGTCACTTTCTGTTGAAGCTTTAGATTGGTGATGGGTCCAAAGTTTTCCCTCTAGCCATGTTTTATAGCTCATATGGGCTATATGTATTTTTTCAACCAACTATTTCATTAAAAAGAAATAAAATGAGACTAGAGGTGTCAGTGGTAGAGTGTATGCTTAGCATGCTGGGGCCAGAAGTTCAAATTCCACCATTAAAATAATTTAAAAATAAAAATATTCATTCTCTCTTCTCTCATTCTCCCATTCTTCATGTCTTCATCCCTGTAATCAGGGCTTACAAGGGAAAATATTTACTGCATAACATATAGCTCATAGGATTATTTTGTAATATTCACCCAAAGAGTGTCAAATGCAAAAAACAGTGCAGGGAACGTTAGAGACCACGTTAGAGACCCAAAGAATCCAGTCGAGTGCCTTGATCCCATGGCAGTGTCCTGCGTGAGACCAGCTGAAGACCTAGAGCTCCTCACAATGCCCCCCACGAGTCCAGCTGGAGGCCTAGAGCCCAGGACAATGTCTTGTGCAGGCTTAGTTCATGGATCTGTGCTGGGAAGGCCCAACGGTCAGTGATGGAAGCCACGAAGTCTGTGCCAGTGGGATGAAGGACCCGTGCCAGCAGGCTGAGGGATCTGAACTGGAGCCAGGAAGCAACGCTCAGGGTAAGAACTGGAGCTCCCTCAAGGAGAACCAGAGCCATTCTCAGTGATGGTGAGGCCCCAACAGCCAAGAGCATATCGGGAAAGCCACCATAATGAGCTTCTCCAGGAGGCTCAGTGGCACACCACCCTCCCTTCCAGGGCTCTTCTTATATGTTGATAACAATCCTCAGGTGGGCTCCCTCACTGGGCACCAGGGCTGGTTCAGTGCAGCTGGCTGTTACAAGTTGCCCATTAGTGAATCCACCAGAGCCCCTCTTTCCTCCATTCATTCCTTTGTTTCTCTTGGAAACAGTATAGTATCCTTTTTAACAAGATGTCCTCTGAGTCAGAAAGCCCACGTTTCAGCCCATACCATGCCAGATGTGTATTCTTGGGCAGGTCATTTGATCTCCCTGGTCTTGGCTTCCTCATCTGTGACTTTGACAATAGCAACCATTCCTCTTCTAGGACTGCCTGTGTGACAATAAATGAAAATTAAATGCATTGTTCCCAGAAACAGAACTCTGAGAGCCTTCCATGAAAACACAGCCAAGCGCTGTCTTTCATATCTCCCTTTGCCCAGCAGAGGTTCGCTTTCTGGTTGCCAAACTCCATGCACAATTCCCAAGATCACTCTGCTCTTGGCCAAGCTCAAGGCCAATGTCCCATGCTATGTCCTCTGTGGACAGGGGAGACAGCACCCCACTGTGACCAGCCCAGCCACAGCTGCCCAGCCAACAGCCCAGTATGCGTTTGTTGACAGAACTCCCTGAGAACAGCTGGAACTCCAGAAATGCACAAATTGGACCTGGGAGACCTGGCTTCAGGTCTTGACTCCGTGTTCCTTGGGAAAGGATCTTCCCCTTGGAAGGCCTCATTTTCCTCATCAGTAAAATGGTCTAAAGAACTGGATAAATGCCACTAGTGAGATTAAGTGTTTAGGGCTTGACTGGCCTGTCAGAGGGAGCCGTCCCTAAACAGCCCAGCCCTAAAGGCCCCAAACCAGGACCTTTGGGCCTCTTCTGCTGCCTAAGCATTTGTGTCCCCTCACCCCCGCCCCTCAACTTTTGACTTCCTTACATAGCTGCTCATAAATATCTTTACAAACATCTTTTCCTTTGTTGTCCCCAAGCATCCTACAAGATATTTTATTGTATTGTTTTTGGGAATATGTCCTAGGAGCTTCACACCAGTCTTTTTTTTTTTTTTTTTTTTTTTTTTCCTTTTTGAGATAGGATCTGAAGGTGCTCACTATGAAGTGGCTATGAGCAGCATTTATTTTTTTTTAATTATTTGTTTATTTTTATTTATTACATTTATTTATTGTGTGTGTGTGTGGCCAGCTCAGCCCACCAGGGGGCGGGGCTGGCTGGCATGTGGTGCTGGGGGATTGAACCGCGGGGTCCCTGTGCTTTGCTAAGCTTGTTCTAAGTAGGTGCTTTAGACCACTGAGCCATCTCTCCAGCCCTATGAGCAGCATTTAAATTAGCCAGTTGTCTTCCCAAGTTTACTTGTGAGTCTGCCCAAAGCCCAGGCCCCTTGTCTGGAGATGGTCAGCGGACTCATAGTAAGCAAACCTCTGTGACTCACTGGTCCCCTCTGAGGCCTGTAATGGTGGGTAAAGCCGTGAAGCCACAAAGGACAAGACAGAGCCACAGCTGAGGACACCTGGTGCCAACCTCGATTCTCTAAACAAAGACTGTAGCGGTAGGCATCTCACTCCAGTGCAGTAGGCCTTCCTGGAGCTAGCAAAGCTCTCCTAAATTAACATAATGTATTACCTAGAAAAGTCGTTGAGCTGATTTCCAAGGTCCTTGGCTGGTCCTGCTCAGATTCCCAGCTTTCTTCAGTATTTCTCTCTCTCTTTTTTAAATCTGGTTGTTGCAGGTTCTACCACACAGCTTGGCCTCGTGGTGATCCGCCTGCTTTCAGCCGCCCCAGCACTGGGATTACAGGCATATGTCACTATGCCCACCCAAACTCTGGCTGGCTCAGCCCGCCCTGAGGAGGATGGGGCTGGTGCAGCATGTGGTGCCTGGGATGGAACCGCAGTCCCTGCGCTTGCCTAAGCTTGCCTAAGCAGGCACTTGAGTCCACTGAGCTATCTCGCTGGCCCCATCTCCTTAGTTTTGATAACTAAAAAATATGGGCTGCCCAGAGAAGATCTTGGTCTTAGCCTTCAGAGAGCCTCAAATTCTGTTAGAGGGTTTTGATCTTCTTGGAGCCCTAAAGTCCTACCACTTGACTCTTATTATAAGCCTTCACCGTACACTCCTTTGGGAGATTGCTGGCCTGACCAGTCCACAGTAATTAAGGGATAATATTAGTGCTTTAAGGGTCGTGCTAAGTCTCTAAGTTGCCCAAGTTGGGCTTGAATTTGCATCCTCCTGCCTCAGCCTCCTGGAGTTCTGGGATTACAGGTGCATCTCAACGTGCCAAGCTTACTGTATCTATTTTAGGCTCAGCTGAGCCTCAGAGAGGTGCCAGCACTTGCGTGAATTACAATTGCTGATAGGTGGCTGAGTCAGGATTTGAATCCAACTCTATCTGTTTCCAGAGCCTGGGTCCTCCCTGTCAGTGTGTTCTCTGCTGTAGTCCCAATGCCTGGTTGACAGCAGGCACTGAATAATATTTAAGAATGAAAAAGATGGATTGACCCTCATGTTTGGGTCCTTTTTAAAAAACAAAAACATGGTGTTGAATGTGAGCAAAAAAGAAAACAAATAAAAGAAGCTAATATATATTGATGACCGGGTAGAAAACTAGCTCAGCAGTCTAAGCTCCTGCCTGGCAAGCATAAGGTCCTGAGTACAAAAACAAAACAAAAGAAAAACCAAAAAACAACAATTTGGGCTGGGGAGATAGCTCAGTAGAATAAGCGCCTGCCTGGCAAGCTCAGGGTCCTGAGTTCAATCCCCAGTACCAAGAAAAAAAAAAAAATCAGTATTTGAAAAATACTGAATCTAGACTGAATTATATGTTGGGACCTACCAGATTCCAGATATTTTATTTTTTTTCTTTCTTTTCTTCTTTTTTCTTTTTCTTTTTT